>NC_072795.1:113009318-113312348 GCF_028583425.1 Eublepharis macularius
GTGGCTACAGGGAGACACTTAAAAAGATGTATATTAAACAATGATCGCTTTATCCTTTGTGAATGTTATTATTCTTACCATGGACACCGCACCTTGTCTGAGTAGTAATGCTGCATTTATATGCTTCCCTCCCCAATATTAATAGTTAATTTGTGATGGTATGAGTCTTAACTCTGCAATATAGTATAGCATGAAAGAAGTAATTAAGAGATTGTGCACAGTTACTACACTTTGCTGAAAAATAACTGGTTTAAGAATGAGGCCAGTGAGGGCTGTCAAATATTTAGGGTAGTACTTGTAATCAGACAGAAAGTTTGAGATTTGAAAATGTCTTCATGTTGAAAAGAATGAAACACAAAATGAGCTTTAGAGGTTTATCCAACTCGCCCAGTCCATGATGAATCTGTCTTCTTATCCCCTTGTTCTGGGCTGAAAGCGACCAAATCTGATTGGCTATGTAATGTTGAAAGAAAGGAGAAAATGTCATTGAAGAAACAACAGAAGGGTGTGAATGGCAATGCTTTAAATGACAATAGTTTTTTAAAAAAATATTTCATTTGGGAGGCCTCTATATATTTGGGGTGATGAAAACCTGATGTGTTCTTCGGGTGTTTTCACACTAAGCATTTCGTCTGGATTTATCAGGATTTGTTTATTGATTTTTATAGATAATCCAGATTTATGTTATTGTTAACTCTTTGCATTGTTAAATCTTTGCATTCCAATATTTTCCCTTTGTCATCTCTTTATTTTTCCAGCATGGTTTTATGATGATTTTAAATGTAAAATGCAATTGTGGTAGCAGTTTTTCCAGTCTGAACAATATAAGTGCTGTGGAGCTTGTTTGTTGCATATGCCTTTAAATATTCCTCCTTTCCTTCTGCTTCCAGTTTAATTACTTCTTGTTCTCTCTTGCTGTCCACTGTGGCATTCATGAATCAGTTTAGGGTTGGGCTTTGGCAAGGAATGGGACATCAATTTCTCTTCCCTTCTTCAACCAACCAGATTGTGAGTGAAAGCTAACCTATGTAGGTAGATGAAAGTAGGACATGCCACTAGAGTGACAGACCATCCTTTCATCTCTAAGATGTTTGATCTTTTACTTTATAAACCTCCTCAAGCAAACTTTATGGAGAGCCACCATAGAAATAATGTGATGTCAATTGATATCATTCCTATATCAACTACATTGAGGTCTCAATGAACATAACCCCTTATATCACTTACGTTGTTGTGGGGAACAGTTAAATGGCCATATTAGCTTTTGGGATTATGGATCCCACTGCAGTTTCTCCTGCATCATGTTGTATGATTGGCATGATAATATAATAGGCAAGAGAATCCCACATACTGTCTTTTCAGCCCTTGTCAGTTTGCTTCTGAACATCTACTGCTTCCTCCACTTACTAATTTGGCATGATCGGCTTAGATGTTCCTCTCCTTTTTGTGTGTTTTTTAAAAAAACATATGTACCCTTCTTCTCCTCTAAAGAGGCCAGAAGTGATAGTTCCCAGAAGATGACCCATTCATGCAGCTTAAAGGGCCACCACGCCCATTCATCTTTGATAGAAGAATTGTGTTAAATCTTGGCCTCCTTAGTAGCTTATATTCCTTTTTGTCTTCCTTTTTTCTGTTTATTCTAGCAGGAAATTATTAACTCTAGGACTGTAGTCATTTGAAAAGGCTTCTGTGTATGGACAAAGATTCACTCATTAACTTTACAGTTTGTGGTTTGTAAGCATAAAAATCCCAGGAAACTAAGAGTGAATCAATCTTGAAGTAACTGCAAGTTGGCATCTCTCAAACTTTTAATAGATAGTAATATTTTATTTGATTATAGTGATCATTCTAGTCCATAGGTATAATTTGAAATATGTACTAATTCTTTATTTATACACAAATAATTGTATTCTGTCTTAATGAGTAAACAATAGAAGATGCCAAAGTGTGCTTTAATTGATGCATTGCATTCGTTTTTTCAATTTCATGTGGTATGCTTTTGATGTGTGTAATCCCAGGTTGCATTTGAAAATAAAACTGTGACTTTTAATCATAGATGAATGTTTTTTGGTGAAATTTCAGCCATGCTGTCATTGAGAGCCATGCTTTCATTTTGTAAACCCAAGCAGGAGAAATAGGCTGGTGTTGAAATTCTAATTGTTTTGTACAAGTAACTAACTGGGAAATTATTACTGAATAAACAAGCTTCTTTTAGCATGTTGTCAGGTTTTCAGAAAACATAGACGGACATTAACACCACAATATAAATACCTTATAAAGATCATAACTACTTCACTACATCCATGAAACTACTATAAGCCATATAAGCATCCCACAAACAAGATTGTTTGCTTCAGCTCTTTTTGAAATGTTTCCTATTCAGTAAGATAATTCATTTTTAAAATGGAAAAATGTGCTTTGTTATATAACAATTCTTTGCTTATTATGTAAACTTTAAATTGTTTTTATTTCTAGAATACACCAGTGGGAACTCCAATTTTCATAGTGAATGCCACAGATCCAGATCAAGGAGCAGGCGGCAGTGTGCTTTATTCTTTTCAGCCTCCATCCAACTTCTTTGTCATCGACAGTGGCCGGGGCATTGTGTCAGTCATCCGAGCATTGGATTATGAAGTCACTCAGGCCTACCAGCTTCAGGTTAATGCAACAGTGAGTATGATGTTTCTTTTGTCCTTTTTAAACTTGAAAATCTTACATTTCTGAGAGAAAAACGTAGAGCTTCTGTTATCACTACATTTACCTGTTAATTTTTACTTTAGGTTTCCTATGTATTACATCATGTTTTAGAATATTTAGAGTACTGTAACCAAATAGAACATTTGGTTATTAAGCTTGAGGATGGAACTACCTATTTAAACTATTGTGGACAAGGGGGCCATAGTAGCAGCAGAAGTAGCTGCTGCAGCAGAAACAAACTAAAACTATAAAAGCAGGAGGAAACTTGCCTGCAAAGCTTCAAAGAAAGAGCTTGGAAGTTAATTCCTTTATAGTACCTAAAATCATGTTTTTTAAAAAATTAAAAAGCCATCTTTTTATTTGCAAAGTCCAGGTTAACAGAAGTGCTGCAGTCTGTTGCTAGCCATTTATTTCTAAGACATGTTTTACATTTTTAAAAATATTTTTAGTATGTGTTCAATGAAAATAGGACTGTTACTGAAAAAGCTAACATAATGTGGTGACCTTTTAAAAACTTAAGTTCTCATGTGTCATTTTCCATTCTTTCCTGGTTGCAAACAGGAAAATACAGATTCTCCATTAGCAGCAACTAAAACAGGAAGACATTTTTAGCAGAGGATTCAGTGGTGTTCACCATGCAGAAGTTACTGATCCAGTCTTTAGAATTTTAATTTGCAAAGATCTCATGTATCTGGGTAAGGAAACAGCTCTGAAACTTTGGAGCTTTCCAGTCATAACAGACAATACTGGGTGGTTTCTTATTTAGATTCAGATCTTTTAGATTCAGATCTTTGCATAGGGAGGCAGTAGAGATGTTCCAACACACGTGATCAGCCTATAAAGAGAGTAGGGTTTTTGTTAATAGTTGTAGTTTTCATTTTGTATTTAGTTCTCTTTCAATATTTTCCTCTCCTTCTTTTAAGGACCAAGATAAAACCAAACCTCTTTCTACTCTGGCTAATCTTGCAATCACCATCACAGATATTCAAGATATGGACCCAGTTTTCATCAACCTGCCCTACAGTACAAATATCTATGAGAATTCTCCTCCGGTAAGAGCCTTTGACAGGTATTTTTGAAATATTGCAGAAATTCCCATATAAACCTTATCAACCCCCTTAGCTTACATGCACGTAAGCTTTGTGACTGTAAAATGAGGAAGTGGATAGTAGGGCAAGGAGTGCTAATTTTGGAGAAGGGAATTTTTCTTTTCTAAAAACAATCCCTGAATTCTGTATTTAAACAAATAGCTTTCTTTCATGAGGTATCTTCATACTAGGGTTCAATACCAGGAACATGTTAAAGAGGGTACCCTTACAAAAGAGATACCGCTTTACAGTTCCTTTTAGCCAGTGCTTTTTTTCTTTTCTTTAAAAAAAAGCAGTATCAGTACTCATGATGTTCTCTCCTCTCTTCCCAAGTCTTGAATGCCCAAGAGGTGCTGGTACTCCATGAAAAGGTGCCAGTAGTCCATAAACAGGTGCTGTCACTCTGCACTGGCATGTATCCCCTTCAAAAAAACCCCTGCTTCTAGCACATTTTATGCACATGATCATTAATTCTATACAAGGTCATACAGGGCTTCATTACAGAATCTACCTTATAAGAAACCCCCCTTTCAGGAGAACAGAACATATCCTAAAGAAGTAATCAGATCACAGGTAAATTTGAGCAATTAAACAAATTACAACAGTTGGTTTCAGCAGGGCCCTGGAACATGTGCTCATCTTTGTGGCTTCTGTGCAGTGACACATGGGACTAGAGGTGGGCACAAATCGTAATACAACTCAAAATTCAGCACGAACCGGGCCAGTTCGTAGTTCATGAAAACGTGGTTCGTGGGGCCGCATTTTCCACGAACTCCATGACTTTTTGGCCTGATTCGTTAGATAAAATAAAAGAGTTTGGAGATTTGGCTGGCTTCTACATTAACAAAAAGAAATAAAAAATAATAAAAAATATGACCAAGAAGAAGCAGCAGGAACTGAATGATTTAACAAATTGCAAAGTGGTACATAGAACTAAGTATTCGGGGATAGAGGTGACAGCTAAGAATATAGATTTATTCAAGAATAATTATGAAAAGCTCTGGACTCAAATTGAAAGAGACATGATAAAATGGAATAAATTAAATTTGTCGTGGTTAGGTCGAATTGCCACAATCAAAATGAATGTGCTGCCCAGAACGATGTTTTTAATGCAAACAATACGAATAGTGAAAGATAAAAAGCAATTTGAAAAATGGCAGAGAAAAATTTTGGAATTTGTCTGGGAAGGAAAGAAGCCAAGAGTGAAAATGAAAGTTCATCTTCGTTCTTCTGTGCCTCCACACATGGGGACTGCGCAGGCGCAGGCCAGCCGCCGGAGAATTTTCTAGAGCTTCCATGGCTCCGAAGGGGCCGTTTGTCGCGCGCCTCAGCGACCGTTTTCCCGCCCAAACGGTCACGTGATCCTCCAGCGACCAACGGCCCCTTCCCTCAGTTCTCTTCTTGCCGCCGCTTGGAGAGAACGTGAGCTTTGTTGCTCTGTGCTTTTTTGTGCTTCGTGCTTTATTCTGACTGATTGCTTGGCTTTTGACTTCGGACTTCGTGACCTCGACTATTCTTCGGATCTCGTTTTGGACATTGTTGTGGACTCGGTAATTTGACTCGGACTGTTTTTGACCTTCCTTTCGCGTGCCCCTGAAGATGGCCTCAAAGGCTCTCTTCAAGCATTGCCTCCAATGCCACACGAAAATGGCCAAAACCGATGGCCATGAACTGTGCCTGTTCTGTTTGGGAGAGACCCATAATGTGACGGCCTGTAAAATTTGCCAGGGCTTCACCAGCAAGGCCCGGCAGGAGCGCAAGGCCCGATTGAATTCCTCCCTGTGGCAGAAGGTCATGTCCGGAGGCGCTCCGTTGCCCTCCTCCAAGGCCGGCCCAAGCCCCTCTGCCGAACGGCATTCCAGAGCTGGCTCAGTGGCCTCCGCGAGGTCGGGGTCGAAACCGCGTCCCCCGAGTACCTCGGCGTCGAGAGCGGCCTCTCCAGCGCAGGGACCGGTGCGGCCGCCCCGTAGCGCGTCATCTACCAGGTCGGATCCGAGACCAGCTTCGGAACCGAGGATCCTGGTACCGAGTCCCCGGTCGGATCCGACGGTCGGATCGGTTCCGATGAAGCCTAAGAGGTCGAAGCCGAGGTCCCCTTCGAAGGCGAGGAGCGCGTCGGTTCCGAGGTCTTCTTCGGAACCAGCGAAGAAGAAGAAGAAGACCAAGCATCATCGGTCGCCGCGTCCCGCTCCTCAGGAGGAGGTCATCGTGCTTCCTCACACGCCTTCCCCTCACCTGGGCTCCCCGGAGCCAGAGGACATCTCCGTGCAGGTGCCGGATCCGATGGCCTTCGAGACGGTGCCCGCGGAATTCTCGTCGGGGCCGGAGCCGAGCCCACACCGTCGGAGCCGACCATCGCTTGCCCTTCGGTCGCCGAGGCTGGAACCGAGCCCATCTCCTCGTCGGAGCCGTCCGTCGCCTGTCCGTCCGTCTCCACCTCTGGTCGGTCGTGAGCGGCATGGTTCCGGGGACAGTGTCCGATCAGTCCGGTCCACTGCGTCCCGGCATCGGCAGGCTTCCTACCTCCCCTCGCCATACCGTTGCCAATGGGAGGGGGCACCTGCGGGCTTCTCCGTGTCGGAACCGAGGCCTTCGACGTCGAGGTCGGCGTGGGCTCCCCCTCCGCTCCAGGTTCCGGAATCCCAGCTCGGTTCCGATGAGGAGGATGGGGAGAGCTTTGGCGGCTACCAGTCGGAGTCCTGGTCCGAACCATCGCCAGCTGAGGAGCTAGTGCCATCTGCGGACTCGCCATTCGAGGACCTCCGCATCTACGCCGATCAGATGGCAAGGATGGCCAAGGCTCTCGAGATGGACATCTCTTCGGCACTTCCCCAGACCAAGGACAAGCTCCTCAAACGTATCTATGGAGATAATCCAGCGTACGTAGGCTTCCCCATGCTCGAGGGTATTGAGGAGATTGTGGAGAAGGTGTGGCAGGTGCCCTGTGATCAACCTCCAACGTCCAAGCGCATCGAGCAGCTTTACAAGATCAAGCAGGGCACCTGGCCGGCGTTGGTGAAACACCCTCCACCTTCCTCCTTGGTCACAGAGGAGTTCAACCCCCGACGATCGGGTCACTCCTCGGTGCCTGCCGATAAAGAGGGCAAGAAGCTTGATGCCATGGGCAGGCGCCAGTACATCGTCGCTTCGCTGGGTCTGAGGATTGCCAACTACCAGACCATCATGGCAGGGTACCAGCTGTACCTCTGGGAGAAGTTGGCATCCTATACCCGGGACCTCCCTCCTGAGCAGAAGGCTGTGGTGTCCCTGCTACAGACGGAGGCTGTGAGGCTGTCTAAGCAGCAGATGAACGCTGGGAGCCACGCTGCTGACACTGCTGCTAGAGGGATGGCGTCGGCGGTGGTCCTCAGGCGCCACTCCTGGTTGCGGTCTACGGCCCTGTCCCAGGAGGTGCGTTCCAGGGTGGAGAGCATGCCCTTTGAAGGGGACTCGCTGTTCTCCAAATCGACCGACGAGACCCTGAAAAAGAAAAAAGAGGACAGGCAGACGGCGCGGTCCTTGGGTCTGGCTCCAGCGGACAAGCCCTCCTCCAGGTCACGGTACGCTCCCCGGTCCAGCCCTTACCACTACCAGGGCAGATACCAACAGCAGCGGCCGGGCTATCATCAGTATCCTGCCTACCAGCAGCGGCCCTACCCTCCCGCACAACAGCAGAGGAGGCGTCGGCCCTTCAAGCCTCGTCAGGCACAGCAACCGGCCCTGCAGAAAGACCAGCAGGGCGCCGGGAGGCAGTACTGACAGGTCGCGCCAGCCGTACCCCCGAACTTTTCGGACAGACTTAGTCCACTCCTCTCTGAGTGGGAGTCAATAACATCTGACTCATGGGTCTTAACTATTGTTGAACTGGGGTACGGGCTGGAGTTTGTTGAGCTGCCTAGATGCAGTTCACCCCTGACAGCTGTCAATAACACTATGGCCGAGCTGGATGCGGAGATCGTGTCGCTCTTGGCCAAGGGTGCTGTGGAAGAATTGCCCTATGACGACTCTGTAAAGGGTTTCTTCTCTAGGTTCTTCCTGGTCCCTAAGAAGGATGGGGGCTTACGTCCCATCTTAGATCTGAGGGGCCTTAATGCCTTCCTCAAGGTGACCAAATTCAAAATGGTAACGTTGGCGGCTGTGATCGCCTTGCTGAAACAGGGGGATTGGTTTGCGGTTCTTGACTTAAAAGACGCATACTTTCACGTGGGCATACGGAAGGAGCACAGGAAATACCTGAGCTTTGTTTACCGGCAAAGGGTTTTCCGGTATAAGGTGCTCCCCTTTGGCCTGTCCACTGCCCCACGAGTGTTCACTAAATGTGTGGCCCCTGTGGTTTCCTTCCTACGGGAAGAAGGTTGTACTATCTTTCCGTACCTCGATGACTGGCTCATCGTGGCTGACTCAGAGTCTAGGCTGGTGCAGGACATTGGCTTGGTACTTAGCACGTGCCAACGCCTGGGGCTCCTGGTGAACTTGGAGAAATCCAAACTGGTGCCCAACTGCAAGGTGTCCTACATTGGTGCACTTTTGGACTCTGTGGAGGGTAAGGCCCTGCTCCCCTTGGAGAGGGCTCGGTCCCTAAGGGGTCTAGTGTCCATGTTTAAAAGGAACCGGTTCCAGTCTGTGCGCGCTATCCAGTGCTTACTAGGGCATATGGCAGCAGCCACCTCTGTGGTGCCTTTCGCTAGGCTGCGTATGCGCCCTCTCCAGAACTGGTTTGTGCGGAGGTACGATGCTCTACTGCACCCTCCGTCCCTCAAATTCTCTATCCCGAGGGTCATCCTCTCCTCCTTGGACTGGTGGCTGTCTGCTGACAACTTGTTTAGAGGGACCCCTTTTGGGTATCAACACCATGACATCACGGTTACCACTGATGCCTCTCTGATGGGATGGGGTGCTTACTGTGGTGATGTGGCTGTGCAAGATGTCTGGTCTGACAGGGAAAAGACCCTCCATATCAATGTGCTTGAACTAAGGGCCATTCGTTTTGCACTTGTGTCTCTTACAGCACTGCTGAGAAATCGTCAGGTGTTGGTGCAGACGGACAACACGACTGCCATGTACTACGTGAATCAGCAGGGGGGCACAGTGTCCATGGCCCTGTGCCGGGAAGCCACACTCACTTGGCAGTGGGCTATCAAGAACGGCGTGTCGCTCCGTGCTATACACGTGGCTGGGTCAGACAATGCCCGGGCAGATGCCCTCAGCAGGGTCCCTTTACTGGAACACGAGTGGGAACTGAACGTAGAGTGCGTTGGGCCGATCTTCCAGATGTGGGGTCATCCAGTGATAGATGTGTTCGCCACTGCGGCGACCACCAAGGCCCACACGTTCTGTTCCAGGGCAGGGAGCGACCCCCTCTCTATTGGGGATGCCTTCCAGTTTACGTGGACGCAGGGCTTGCACTACATGTTTCCTCCGTTCCCCTTGATTCCCAGGGTCCTGTGCAAGATAGAGGAGGACGGGACGGACTGCATCCTAGTGGCCCCCTTCTGGCCACGGCAGGTTTGGTTCCCGAAGCTCCTGCGGATGTCCAAACGGACGTAGGTGAGTCTGCCTCCTCGGCAAGACCTTCTCCTAAACGGGAGCCTAGTCCACCACGATCCCAAGCAGCTGCACCTAACGGCTTGGCGGATCGTTCCTCCCCGATAGGCTTTACTGACGAGGTACAAGGGGTCCTCCTGAATGCTCGTCGGCCATCCACTAGGCGCGCTTATGCGGCCAAGTGGCGCAGGTTTGAGCTCTGGGCACTTGCCAGAGGGGTGGTGCCTGACAGCAGTCCCTTGGGGGTTGTATTCGAGTATTTGTGCCACTTGCGTGGTATGGGCTTGAAGGTTTCCTCCCTCAAGGTCCACCTGGCAGCGATATCAGCTGCTCACACCCGAATTGAGGGTGCTACGGTGTTTTCTCACCCACAATCCCGCCAGTTCCTTAAGGGCATGTACAATCTTTACCCACCTGTGTCTGCGCCAGTGCCTCAGTGGTCACTGTCCTTGGTGCTCTCACATCTCATGTTGCCTCCATTTGAACCTATGGCTGCATGCCCCTTGGATATGCTATCCTACAAGGTAGCATTCTTGGTGGCCGTCACGTCGGCCAGAAGGGTCAGTGAACTGTCTGCACTGCGGTCTGACCCTCCCTTTCTTGTGTTTCATCCCAACAAGGTGGTCCTGCGTCCCTGCCTTGAGTTCCTGCCCAAGGTGGTGTCCGCCTTCCACCTCTCGCAGGATATCTCACTGCCTGCATTCTTTCCTCAACCCTCCTCTAAGGGGGAAAAGGCCCTCCATACCCTAGACTTGAAGAGGGCCCTAGCCTATTACCTGGATAGGACGAAGGGATTCCGCTCCAGTCCTCACCTGTTTGTATGTTTTGGGGCCAAGGACAAGGGTAACAGGGCTTCCTCACAGACCCTGTCTAGGTGGATTGTGACGGCCATTAGCAAGGCCTATTCCCTGGCAGGGGTGGCTTGCCCGCTTCATGTCAGAGCCCACTCCACGCGGTCCCAAGCATCCTCTTCGGCACTCCTCAGGGGGGTGCCCCTGGTTAACATTTGTAAAGCAGCCACATGGTCCTCTGCAGACACCTTTGTCAGGCATTACGCCGTTGATGTCAATGCGGAGCAGGATGTATCTGTGGCCAAGGCTGTCTTACACTCCCTCTTTTCCTGAGGGAGTTTTGGTATGACTTTCTTGACGTACCTGTTGGGTACCCTTGAGTGAAAGTGTGTATATATGTACCTAGGGGTGTGTATATATGTAAATATTGAGTATTTATGTGTCCTTACACAGTATTTTTTTACATAGATGTATATATGCATATCTATTTATTGTTGATCTTGTTTGCTTAATAAAATTGTGTTGGACTTCACCCCCGCCTTCCTTATTGTATGAAGCTTGGTACACTCCCATGTGTGGAGGCACAGAAGAACGAAGATGAAAACAGGGTTAACATACCTGTAACTTATGTTCATCGAGTTCTTCTGTGCTGACACACAACCCTCCCTCCTACCCCGCTGTGAACTCCAATGCACAATACTGTGTTGGCTGTAACGGAAATTGGTGTTTTTAAGGTGTTATGGCTGAAGTGTGTTGGTCAAGCGGCGGCAAGGGAGAACTGAGGGAAGGGGCCGTTGGTCGCTGGAGGATCACGTGACCGTTTGGGCGGGAAAACGGTCGCTGAGGCGCGCGACAAACGGCCCCTTCGGAGCCATGGAAGCTCTAGAAAATTCTCCGGCGGCTGGCCTGCGCCTGCGCAGTCCCCATGTGTGTCAGCACAGAAGAACTCGATGAACATAAGTTACAGGTATGTTAACCCTGTTTTCTTTGTGATGCGAAGGAAAGAGGAGGTATGCAACTACCTGATCTAAGACTTGATCATGAAGCGATATGTTTGGTGTGGATTAGAGAATGGGTAACCTTGACCAATCATACATTACTAATATTGGAAGGACATAATAAAATATTTGGATGGCATGCATATATGTGGTATGAAAAATATAAAATGGATGCAATGTTTCAGCACCACTACTTAAGAAATTTACTGTTAACCTGGCTCAAATACAAGAAATATATTAGTCCACCTAACCTTGATAAGCAGGTCTCCTTTCTAACCGTGGAGCTCCCATTCTGTTACATGGGAGCCAAGAGCAGGGGGAGACGGGCCTTCTGTAGCCATGGGAACACTAATCTCATCCCTCCAAACCCTGTTAGGCAGGTCTGACTGCCAACCGCAGACCTCCTGTTCTGCTCTATGTGAGCGTTTGGTATATAAGACACAGCTCTCTGCCTTGTGCTTTCAGTTTCAGCAGACAGTGGGAGAGTGAAGAGCTGTTGCTGGGATTTGAATGAGAGAGAGGGAGAGTGAAACTAAGCTTGGCTGCTGCTGGTTTAAAAAAGACTGAAAAGCCTCTTCAACTTTAGTCTTGGCATTGCTGGGAATGATGCCTTCTTTCCTCCATCCCATCCCACCCCAGTCCCAGGGCTACAGCCTGGCTCTGGGCTGGAGCCTAGTTTGACTGAGGCCTACCTTTTTTCTTGGATTTTCTTTATTTCTCCTTATTTCTTCTGGGTTTAATTATTATCTATTTTGTGCACCTGTCCTGCCTGCTCAGGTGAGGTGTCTGTGTGTGGCGGGGTAGGGCTCTACCCCCTCCCCCCATCTCAGGGCCACTGCTAGGCTCTCGGGCCAAGTTAAGTGAGCACCTCGGCCACGGGATCACATTGTTCTTTCTTTTTGAATTTATAACTACCACTTTATTTTCTGCACCTGTCCTGCCTGTTCAGGTCAGGTGTCTGTGTGTGGAGGGGTAGGGCTCTACCCCCCCAGTCTCAGGGCCAATGCTAGGCCCTGCAAAGTGGGTACATCGGCCGAGGGCTCATATTGATCTTTGTCTATCTCTTTATCTTGTGCACTTGTCCTGCCTACTCAGGTCAGGTGACTGTGTGTGTTGGGGTAGTCCTCTACCCCCCCTCCCATCTCAGGGCCACTACTAGGCTCTGGGGCCAAGCTAAGTGGGCACCTTGGCTGAGAGCTCACATTGTTCTTTCTTTTTGAATTTATAACTACCTCTTTAATTTGTGCACGTGTCCTGCCTGTTCAGGTGTGTGTGGTGGGTTAGGGCTTCCACACAAGGGGGATTGATGTCTTTTTCCCTTATGGGAGCAACTTGTGCCTATCCATGGCACTTGGTCTCTCACCTCCCGACCCATGTCCCAGATGTGATGGGGCTGCCTGTTGGGGCATGTGGGCAGGCACAGGGGGTGCCAAACCCCCCGCCCCTGAGAAGGGAGGTGGATGACTGCCTCCTCAAGCCCACGAGGAGGGGGTGGCCACCAACATTACCCACATCTGGGGGTCCATCACTTCAAATAGAGCCATGTCAATTTGCATTGATAGCTCCAATTCTATCAAATGGGACTTTCTTGGGGGTGCTGGCTTTGGGGGTCTATAACTCAGAGATCACCAAACTCGGAGGGTGGCTGGAGGAGAGCCTGCTAAAAACTCCATGCAAGTGGGCTCTCTTGAGTCTGAAGGGGGCCATTCTGGGCTCCTACGAATCACGAACCATGAACTGGTTTGTGAACTTGGTCAAGTTCATCAAAGTTCGTGGTTTGAGGTTTGTGAAATGGAATGAACCTCGAACCTCGCATTTGGGGTTTTTTCGGTTCGTGCCCATCTCTACATGGGACTGCGCATAAACAGGCTGATGTGTGCCTGCACAGAACACCACTTGACAAACAACACTTACATGCAAGTGCCTGTTTTCTCCACATTTAGTGTCATAAAATAACGAGTTGATAAGCATCTTTTTCAAACTGGGCCCAAAACACAGTTTGGGAGCAAATGACGGCCATTTCTCCACAGTCTAAAAATAGCATGATACCCACGGAAGGCTGCTGGCTTCCTTGTGTGATTTTTAACACCATCCGTATACAAAATGGAAGCAGGTAGTGATGATGGCACTTTTGTGGCTGCCTGCCTCCATTTTTTAAGCAGATGGCATCAAAAATCATGCAAGGAAGCCAGCAGCCTTCCAAGAGTATCACACTTGCTACCTGCCCCTTGTCCTGTGGGGCAGGCGAATGGCACAGGCGGCTTCCCAGCCCCCTGCGCTTCCTCCAACAACTCCGCGGTGCGCCGGGGCACCTGGCAGAAGTGACGTCATCACACAGTGCCAGGAGCACTGCATGCACTGTGCCTGCACACAAGGGGCCGAACTTGGGTTTTCCTGGGCACTGGCAACCCTAGATCCGGCCCTGTACATGTTTCTCCTCTCCTTTTGTCTTCATAACTCTGTCAGGTAGGTTGAGAGAGAGCAACTGACTGGAGGTCATCCAATTGATTCATAGCAGAGAGGCTATTTAAAACTGGGTCTTCCTGGACTTAGTCAGGTATTGTAACTACCGGACTGCATAAACTGCTTCTCCTTGTGTACTGTGATTCTGATCTGAATCACGTCTATGCAGACTTGGGAGTAGAGATGGGTACGAACAGAAAAAAAAACTGAACATGATGTTCGTTGTTAATTGCCATCCATGAACAGGGACTCACGAACAACCATGAACATGGCTCTGTTCACGAACATGTTCGTGGTTGGCTGTTCATGGGGGCCAGCAGGCTCTCCTCCAGCCGTCATCCAAATCAAGATCCCTACCGCACCACTCCCAGAAACCTTACCTGAGCAGGCAGCAGGAAAGGTACTAATAATAAATAATAGCTTGGCCCAGAGCCTGGCAGCAGCTCTGGAACTTGAAGTGGTAGATCCCTATCCTACCACACACAAAGAAAATTCAACCTCCAATGAACTCTCTATCAAAATGCCAACAGCAACTCTTTCCCTCTCCACTGTTTGCAAACTAAGCCGGAGCTGGAAGCCTCCTTCCCCCCTGCTCTTTGCTCCCTTGTGACAAATTTGGAGCTCCACACTTGAAAGGAAGACCTGCCTATCAAGCTAAATTGGGCTTAGATTGGGGTTTCCAGAGCAACAACAGGAGTTCAGACAGAGTTCAGACAATCCTTGCCTAAGTTGCCAAGGGAATTGATTGCAGGTGCCAGACTGTCTGGCTTGACGAACAGCAACGAACAGCAATGAACAAGGTTTGCAACGACCACCTGTTCATTTAGAATGGGGCCTCACGAACAGCTTGTTCGTGAACAGCAGATTGGGCTGTTTGTGACTTTTTTTTTGTTCGTATTGCTGTTCGTGCCCATCTCTATTTGGGAGTAGGGGCCGCATTACAAAAAAATATATACAAAAAATACACCAGAAACTACAGGTTTGGCTTGTTAAAGCAACTTCCAGAACAGTGGAACAAATTAGGGAAATGAGGCTGTAAAGACTCCCCTCCGCCAAAAAGTTGTGTGTTTCATTTCAATTCTTACATTGCAGAAGCCATACAGGCAGGCCAGGGAATGGGATGGGCCATATGGCAGCATCTTGTTTTCCTTTACAGCAAGTCTGTCTGCACTCATCATGCAACCAATGGGATCCAAAGGGGAAAGGCTGAGACCTTAGCATTAACCCCATTGACAGGAAGGGGATGTGCATGGTGCACAAATGTATTTTTCTTTAGCGCTTCCTGGGCAATGACATTGGCATTGAATGGCTCATAGGTAGAGATGGGCACGAACCAGAAAAAATTAACGATCAAGCTGATCGTGGATTGGCGCTGGTGACGATCCCGAATTCACGGCCCACACCGAACATCTCTCGTTCCCGATCCGGGGATTGTGGATCGTGGAGGCAAAAGCGGAGGGGTGCCCCGCTGTTCCCAGTGATACAGGAACGGTGGGTGATGCCAGCGGCATCTATGTTTGTGTTTGGCTGTCTATGTTTGGCCATCAGAGCTGCCTATCAGGGTTTGCAGGGATGAGATTGGAGTGCCCATGGCTACAGAACACCCCCTTCCCCCTTCCTCCCCTGGGTGTCTTCTCCCAATTTGTGACTGCTTTGCTGCTCTGTGGTTGGAAGAAAGCCCTGCTGATCAAGGAAAGCTGGACTTCCATTCGGGTTTCCAGGGCTACAGAAGGAGGGCAAACAGAGCTCAGGCATTCCCCTGGCTCCGTTGCCAGGGGAATAGATTGCTGGCGCCTGAGTGTCTGGATCCCCAATCCAAGCCCGAACGCCCCGATCCAGGCCCCTCCCGATTGCAGGATCGTTGGCCGTGGCCGATCACAATCCGCTGGGTCACGATTGCGCGATCGCCATTATCGTGGGGTTTTTTCGATGGTAATGCAGATCGTGCCCATCTCTACTCATAAGGATCAAATCGCAAAAAGTGTGCTTTGCTCTGGGGATGGGAGTAGTAGATAACACAGTGCTGTTGGCATCAGCATCACCACCATCATCCCTTTCTGTGTGTTTTGCACAATGCAAGGAAAGGCTGGCAACATCTATGTGGGCGTGCACATGTGGATTTGAAGAGGGAGACATCTCCTTCAGCCTCTAAGCCACTGGCTGCGGCAAAGGCTCACGTTATGCAGGTTAGGGTAAAAATCAGAAAGAAAATTGGAAAGTACAGTATAGAACCATTAAAATTGGAAAGCAAAAGCAGTTATTAAAGGAGGACTGCACTGAGGAGGTCCCAGGCCATGGAACTGGTTCATGCCCATTCAGTGGCCTTCTGCTGGTACTATCCTTCAGTTACATGCTGTGGTGCCAGGGTCACCACTGTGACTAAAGAAGTCCTCCAAATATAGTGTGTCAAGGAGCACCAGGAGGAATTTCATTTTAACCAGAAAGCCTTCTGGCATGTGAAGCTTTTCTGATTAAACTGTTCGCAGTAGGCGTATGCATTGTACATTCACACATGCATGTTCACCCAAGTCTTTCCAGATCAGTATTCTACATGGAAGGACTAATCTGGTCAGATTTTTTATTTTCTGGCACAGAAACAGGACTGTCTTCTTCACGTGTTCCCACCATTGTCCTTCCTTTTAATTCAACTCTGGGTTAACAGTTTTAGTTGGAAAAGGTGACTGGCAGACAGCAACCTGTCCAGTCTCCCACTTTTACTAGTAGAAAATAGGAAAAAAGAGAGCTGTCCTCCCTCTACTTCCTTTCCTGTGAAGGAAAAGCCAGCTTGTAGCCCTCTCTTTCTGTGTGCTTTTATGCACAGTGCAAGGACAGCCTGGCAGCTGGCAGGTTTAAAGAGGGAGGCCCAGGCTGCACAAAGGAGATTAGGGTGAGGAGGATTTTCTCCTCATAGTGGAAACAAAACCACAAGGCACAGGGAAACATGGCATAACAGCCGGATTGAAAGATAATAATTTATTGACTTTGTCACTATCATAAGTTTTTTTTTTAAGTTTAAATTTCGCTGCAGTATGCTGGTTGGCAGTGGAGTGCTTTCCTGCTTGTGCACCATGCTGCTTTACCATTAAGTTTCCTGAATGTTGGTGAGTCTCACCAACATTCACCTTCTTGGGTGTCCAATGTTGTGTATTTTTTCACGTGCTTGAGGAAAACTCATTGGATCGATGGGTTTTTGGACAATGCTGTTTTTGGTTAAGCATGAATATAGTCCCCCCATGAAAAGAACTGTGTGTGTGTGTGTTTGCTCATGTGTGAGTGTGCACACGCACAAGCAGCTACCCAACACTCGCCTTCCCCAAGCATTCTTCAGAGTCCATAAACATAGAACTTGTTGTATGCTGTCAAACATGGTGGATCAATGGTTTAGAGGGAGGACTATGTGATTTTGGTTCTGAAGTGTACAAAAAAAGCTGTCCAAGAGCCTCGTTTCTCCACCCCACCTTGAAAAGAACAGTACACATTTACACATGCATGCTAATGCCTGCCTTGTGCACACACAATGGGCCAAAACTCATGAAAATAAAAAAAAAACCAAACAGATCAGATCCAAGCCAGCACAACCACAGCCAGAATAAACAGTAATGGAAAAGAATTATTCTCCCCACCTCCCACCCCGGAACCAAAAGTCTCAGTGCACACCCCTACTTGGGAATTAAGTTCCAACTACTGAACTGCCAGTGCATGTTTGATCAAAAGTAATCTTGGTGACCAAGTGGCAGAAATGTAGACTTTGTAATGTATGAATTGGCCTTATGGGTAATACAGAAACCACTGTTACATAACCTTATGTGTACTAACTAAATATTGAAATAGATAGGAATGATTTTTTTTGCTGTGCTAAAACTGCAATTGTAGATGTAATAGATTCTAGATCACTCAGAGAGGAGGGTTTCTTTTCTTTCTCTGTTAGATGTTTTAAATATTTAACCAGTAAAACATTTGATCATAGTTTAAAAGGGTCAGAAGTAGTTGGGGGAGCGGGGAGTCAGTGATTAATACAAATGGATGATGGAGCTGCACACAGGTTGTAGCAGACTTCAAATAAAATCTTTTAGTCACATAAGACAGTACATGAAGTAGAGAAGGGAGGGCAGAATCCTACTTAGTGTGTTAATAAGAAGAGGGTAAAGAAGAATTACAGAAATGGAAATCCCCGCTATTATCTAAGATTATGGACTAGATCACCTTCACTGAATGACCATAAAAAGGAATATCTCTCAAATTAAATATCAGTATAGCAATGTCCAGAACGAAATGGTCCTTTTCTATTGATTCTTTGTCAGCAGGCAAACTACTTACAATGGGCAACAAAAAAAATCTTAGAAAGGTTTAGCATCTAACATAAAATACAGCATTTCTACTGAATACTGCAGCTGTAGCGTAATAGCCTCCCAGTTTGTTTATAGCTATTTTAATTTATCTTTTCCTGTTTGAACTTAATTTGTACAAAAGAATTAACATGAGAAATAGTATTCTGATCCAGTGTATCAAATTAGTTCTTAGAAGATATTAATGTGTATTTCTTTTAAACTGACTGATTTCCACATCATGTTCTCTGTTGTCATGTGGGTGTATAAAACAGGTAAATGCTTAGGGAAGGTCCTCTTTGTGATTGACAGATTAAGAATGAACAATGGCATATATTTTTTCTCTAGGGAACTGCTTGAACATAAAACTGCTTGAGCATACTGACATTTGCCTCTTGTTGCTCTGAACCTGATAAAAAAAAATGCCTTGCCATAACACCAGTCATGAATTATTATCCTTATCTTTCTTTCCTCTCAATAAGCTTTGAATGCTGGGGTATTGGCTTGCAGCTATGGCCAGGGCATTTTGCAATCTAATTGTCTCAGTACTATGAATGTGGACAGATGTAAAACAAATTTAGAAACACAAATAATTACACCTGACTTACATGACTTTATTACCTTTTCATCCTCTTTGAATCTAGAACTGATCCTCTCTTTAAATGCATTGATTATAATAGTTGGAAAATTATTTTCTGACAAATTTTGGTTCTTCTGGGCTTTTAATTATACTGTGTGAAGATAAACTATTTCCTTGTCATAGACAGATCACTGTAAAGAGAGGTTTGAACATAAAATGGTTTTGAGACTGCAGGGGTGAGGATTGAGGAACCAGTTTAATTGGTCTGTTTCTGTAGGCTTATTAATTCCTGATGGCCTTGGAAGATTTTTCTGCTAATATGGCTGGCTGTCCTGCCTAAGCTCTGGTCAGTCTTTGGAATAAAGAGATGGCACAGTTAGCAGAAATAATTGCTCCAAGGCTCTCCCTCCCACAGATTAGAGCCCGGTCAGCTCTCTGGTGCAACTGGGGGCTTGGAGTAACACAGCATCAGAATAATGGCTACAAGAGGAGAATGTCTCAAGTCTAGCCGAGTTTTATTTAGAGCTTATACTATGCTGCTAATGATGGCCAAAAAATCCTACTATCATTGTAAGCACACAGTATTGTCCAGAGGAGATGCTCCAAGTGATGAGTTTTCTCCTTCAAGCAGCTCTCAGAGTGATCGTAATGAATTCTCAAGCAGTTTGCTTATAGTTGATAAAATTGTTTACTTCCGCTCCAATTTAGTTAGCCATTTAGATACAGTAAATATACAGGATATTTTCTTACCTTTCTCTTGGTGCATTTGCTTGTATAAGTTCCCGGTTCAGTACCTGTGCAAGTGTTACCACAGCCCTGCAAATGTGAACTTGCATATTCAGACTGGCATGGGAAATTAGCTTACCTGTTTGTGCCGGAGTGGGAACGGGGGTCTCTACCTGTTGGGGTGGCTGCCTGTGAGTAGCTGTGATGAGCATGATTCAGCAAGAAAAGGACAACAGAAACACATTTTAAAGGTTTAAAAACCAATATGGAGTTTATTGGGGGATTGGGTACAATGTTAGGAAGGGAGGGGGGAGGAATTTATCCTACTAGCAAATATTAAAACAAAATACAAGCAACTAGCACATTTCCAAACAATAGCCAGAAAATGTCAACCAAAACTATTCCAATTCCAATTGCAGCATCAGGTACCTCTAAGCTTAAAGTGTAAATGTTGGGGGGAATGGAGAACAGATGAGAAGAGAGCATCTAGTCTTTCTCACCAGCAGAGAGAAGCAGAATGCCAGCTCTCTGTGTGATGTACTGTGAATTGGAAAATAAGGGGAAATAGATTAAAGATGGGAGCAAAGATGTATCTTTCCTAGTCTACATAGAAATCAGGAGAAAAAAAGATCCAGTGTGTAGGAAGTCTGTTGCAGTTCTTGGGAGGCCCAGAGGGACAGAGTGATTTCAGCCAGGGTAAGCCAGCAGTGGGGCTGAGGTAGCAGTTAGGTAGCAGTTAGGAACCAGAAGCCAACTAAAAAAGTTTGGGGGCTGAGAGTTAGCTTTTATATACCTCTAGTTGCATTTTCTCTTCTGTGACAGGATTTGGTCCAGGATAGAAACTTTGAATCTGATTGGAAGGTTTGAATTTTAGAGGAGTGGAAGGTAGAGAGAATTCCAAATATGGACATGACTAGTTTACCTGACAGGTGGTCAGGTTAAGCCTGTTGGACAAGGGCTTGATTGGCTTGAGTGACTTAATAAAGGCCAGGAAATGGTTGATGTACTAGTCCTCCTTACGATTAATTAGCTCAGGGAACTCTGCATTGTAAGGAAGATTCCTTGATGAGCCTGGAAAATTATTGCCCAGCAAACTCTGATCTTTAATCATGGCCTGAATTGTCATGACCCTCAGGAAGCCAAAGAATAGAACTTATTGTCATGTAGGGATTCCAGGTTCCCTGGTGGGGCCGTGGGATCTCCTGCTTCCACCATCCGCCCCTCCACCACCACTCACCTGACCAGTGGTGAGGGGGAAGGCATGCAAACGGGCCTCCTGGACATGCTCCCGGGGTGGTGCAATGACATTACTTTCCAGCAGTGACATCATTGTGCTGCCCTGAGAGCTCTCCTATGCTTTGCAGTGGACCAATTTGGCCCCCAAACAAGCCAAATCGAGCCCATCTGGGGGCCAAATTGGCCTGCTGTGAGAAGTGGCGTCATCGTGCAGGTGTGGAGTGCGCCTGTGATTGGTGTGCATGCAAGGAGCATGGAAATGGTAAGTGCTGGGTCCCCCACCACCAGTAAGACAAGGGGACCTGGCAACTCTATTGTCAAGGGAGTGTCCAGGCCCCCAGGGGAGCCTGGCTACCTTCCAATCTGTGAGTCAGTTTTTCTATTGTGATTCAGTTTTTCCTTTTCTGCTGCTTGATCTTAATGTCTCAGTCTAATACCAAGCATGGTCTCTCTCTCAGACAGCATATGGCTGAGAAGTCATGGGGGTGATCAGACAACACAGCTGCTGCTCAGGGTTGCTTTCAGAGTTATAGCTGAGCACACATACACGTGTTCAGGGCAGAAGCTGCTGCATTCAGGTTAATCAGGATCTCTTAGTTCCACGGCCTTGGAAAGTCAGTTAGCCAAAAGGGCTAACTTCTAAGTACAATTTGGGACAACTGGTTGCAGGGAAATAATCCAATGGATGGAGTGCTTACTAGAGTGTGCGAGAAGTGGTCTTCACTCTTGTTAGCAATAGCAGATTGAGGGAAGATAGAGAGAAAGAAAGAGAGCTACAGAAAGGAGTAATAGTAGAGGATTCCTCCCCAAAGCAGATTAGGCCTTCACAGTCATTCTAAAACCATTTGTACAACTAAAACGTTCAAACTTACTGTTAAAATCTTATTAGCAAAGAAAATCTTTTAGCAAAATGTCTGGTTGAGGAAACAAGTAAAACTAGCCAGAGTTCAAAACAGAAAGTCCTTTCAGAATGCCAGGAATTAACTGAAGGTATGACACTGAATCATTCCTGTGGCTGTAATTTTGGGAACCATGGGAAGATTTGAATCGGGGATCCCAAGCTGTCACAGGGCACAATGTCCAGATTAGATAAATGGTCAGTGGTTGCATACCATGTGCCAGACAATGCAGGGAGAGGCGCCAAAACTGGTGAGGCTTGATTTCATTAGTCTTGCTTCACAGTCTCTCCTGCAAAAAGTCTTTTCCTTAAAAAGTACATTCAGTGTGTGGGAGGTTGGGGTTGTGCAAGTTAGAAATGGGGAGAGCTCCAGCAGATGCTTACAGGGTGCTTATAGGGGTATGACCTATCACCACTTTTTTCAACTGTTACCCTTCCTGACCAATAGCTTGCCAAGGGGGAGACCTGTGGGGTCTGGGTGGTAGTAAATTACTCACTGAAAAAGAGAACAGTCTTGACTTGTCTGCCTTGAAAGAGGCTGCTGTTATATTCATATATGTGTCCTGAAGGAGCTCATCTTGGATCCAAATAATTAAGCTATCAACCAGTTTTGATGCTCCCTATTGAGCAACATTCTTGAGTGGTTGTTGGACAGATGCCTGGAATTAGTACAAGGATTTATAAACTGAAGTTAAATCCAAAATAAAAGAGACGTGCTCATGAAGGTTTTAGTTCGCTATGAACATGGTGAGTTGGATTCAGCAGAAGAGCTCCTTTGATGGAAAGAGGTGTAGTGTTTGCTGATTCCTCATTCCTGCTGTAGCCCTTCACATTCCCCTCCTGCTACTCCAGCAAGTCAGTTGATCCCCAGGAGTAATATTTAGAAGCATTTTAGGATGCAGCAGGAGGGAGGAGGTGGGGAATGTTCACTCCAATAATGGAAATTTCTTCCATCCAGCAGAGATTTCTGGTGGAATCAAGCTGGACAAATATGCACTCGTAGATCAGATGTGCAGTTCGTAAATTACCATGGAGGCTCCAACTGGTATCTGTGGCATGAAATGACTTTCACCAACTACACAGGTGCCCCTACCACATCTTCTCTTGAGCAGAGATAACAATGCTGCCATTATTCCAGTGATTTGTTAATGTCCAGATTAGATTACTGTAATTCATTATAACTGGGCCTTCATTTAAAGACTATTTGACAATATCACTTGGTTCAAAATGGGCAGCTTGTTTGTTAATGAGGTTCAGCTGTACTAAATGTATTTTGCTGGTTTTAAAAGAACCAGTGGCTTTCAGCTTGTTTCTGCATAAAATTTAAAAGGCTAGTTCTGTTCTATAAAATTCTAAGTGGTTCAGGTTTTCTGAAAGACCACTTTCCATCATATTTACCTATCTCTTCGATTATCACTCGAGGCCCTGCTTTCATTGCCTTTGGAGGTAGGGTAGGTAGAAACTGAGGATAGATCTTTCTTGACTGTGCGGCCTCATCCATGGAATGTGCATTTCTGTCTGTCTGTCTGCCTGCCTGTCTGTAGAGTTTTTATGGATGAGGATACAAAACCCAGTCTTTGCTATTGTATGTGATGGGGGTGGTCTGATCTGTATAACTGAGGCAAGCTGATCTTATCAGATCTTGAAAGTTAAGCCGAGATGGCCCTGGTTAGTACTTGAATGGGAGATCACCAAGGAAGTCCAGTATCACTACGTAGAGGCAGGCAATGGCTCTTGCCTTGAAAATCCCATGGGGTTGCCATAAGTCAGCTGCAACTTCATGGCATTTTGTCTATCTAAACACACGTTTAATGTAAAAAGTGTTGACCTGTGGTCATAAATAGATTTTCCAAGCAAAAATCTGTGAATAAGTGTATGGCATTTTTTCTGCTAATGGTTATTTGTTCTTGTTGCATATCTGGCTCTCACCTACATGGAAGATACTGCTTTTTGTATTGATTTAACAGTATATACAAAAGTAAAGAAAGGGCTGCTCTGAGTGTTTTGGCTTCTCTTTACATCTGTCTCTGTAGTGCAGTCTGTCCATACATTTCTATCTCTATATCAAGTAGGAGCACCTAATCTAAAACTGTATACATTACCTAATAAAATCCTCTTTGGGGGATTATTGCTTCAGATTTTAATTTCCTCACTCGAATAACAGCATGTCATCCAGCCGTCAGTGAAGAGCCAACAGAAGGAAAAAGAAGTGGATAAACTGCAGCAAATTACTGCAAGCAGATTCCTATCAAGACTTTGACTGGAATTAAGGAGTGCGAAATAGGATTTCTTGCCTCCAGAATCTGCTGTGGCGGCTTTCCAAAATGCCCTTCTACTCCCCCTCATTCAGCTCCTCCTACTGTGACACAGAGCTCCAGTTTGCCTTTCAAGTTTTTAATCCTATAATAGAAGGAGAAAAGTGAGAGAGAAAAAATAAAAGAAGAATGCTAGTTACATTTTTGTGGATCCAAGATATTATGGAATAACTCAAAAGCACTTTTCGTGTAACCTTCTAGACTCCTTTCCTCAGTCCCTAAGAACATTACATTAGCAGGTAAAATGGGGAGAGAAAAATGCAAGCTATTGCATGCAATTTTTTTCTTTGAAAGGGTGGATAGCTTGAGTGAGCTCTATATATCTCAGGTTACTATAATTGCACAAACCAGTGTGCATGCAAACATACCACACCCGTTCAACTCCTAGGAAAGTTTAACACCTATGAACCATTGTATTCGGGCAATTAAGTCTAAAGTCAGTCAATAGATTTTAAAAGTGTCAATGATGGACTTTTCACACTGACATTTTCACATGTGCACAGGTATTTCTTTTGTCATTCTATTTTCTCTGACAAAATAGGTTTTGCAGGTTTTTCAAGCTTCACAAAAACCCTTTTGTCCCCAGAAAACAGTGTAAAATAGAACCATTGTTCTTTTTTAAGAACACCGGGGAAAAAAGAACCATTGTTATATAAAATCTTGTCTCTTTCAACTTATTATCTCTCTACAAGCTGATTAATCATTCAGAGAGCCAGTTTAGTGTAGTGGTTAAGAGTGCGGGACTCTAATCTGGAGAGCCGGGTTTGATTCCCCACTTCTCCACTTGAAGCCAGCTGGGTGATCTTGGGCTAGTCACAGCTCTCTGGAGCTCTCTCAGCCTCACCCACCTCACAGGGTGTTTTGTTGTGGGGATAATAATAACATACTTTGGAAACTGCTCTGAGTGGGCATTAAGTTGTCCTGAAGGGCGGTATATGTCGAATGTTGTAGTAGTAGTAGTAGTCATCGTAGTTGTTGTTATTACTACTACTATTATTATTATTATTATTACCACCTTCCAGAAATTGTCATCATCCTCAGATGAATAAGCAGAGATGAGCAAGACAGAAATGTGAACTGTCGAAAGTGGACTGACTTAGATTTGTGGTCACAGTTTCATTGTTTTCACTCTTCAAATTATTTAAATAAACATATGATCCCACACTGCATACTACTATTTTTATGCCTGCATGCCATCTCTCGTGTTAACTTGTTTTTAAAAAGGTATAAAGGTAGTCTCCTTAATCACACCTGTTTTAAAGTCTGATAGAAATAAAACATAATGACCAGGAAAAAATAGATTTATATCAACAATTTTTTTTTATCTAAGCTGCGGGGCCAGTGGAGTCTTTCCATGCCTGGGTCTCTTCTCAAAGACAGATGCTTGTATTGTGAAAGTACATTTAAGACTAAATTCCTCAAAGAAGCATCGCCCTTATTAAAGCATTTTGTTTGCAGCCTTTCTGTATCTTATACCTAGAGGTTGCAGGCCCAGCACTAATAGGTGAGGAAGGGGCGAGGGCACAACGACAGAACACATGGAACACTTCATAGGAGTTAAAAGACACCATAGCTTTATTGGTTTACAGCTTATGGAGCATTGGTGATGTACAGGAGTCAGATCCAAGCATTGGCTGACCCACCTGCCAACCGATGAACCACCATGCCCCCTCAGGCCACCAGCTGAGTGGGGGAACCACAGGATGGCAGCTGTTGGGATACCATGTGGTCATATGGCCCGTGTGGATCCCCTGCCACCTTGGAGTGAGAATGCCCTGACAGCGCCTGAACTGGTCAGTGAGGTATGAGTGCCATACCTCACTCCCAAGATCCCTTAAGAAGATACCTTCCTGGGAAACTGGGCCTGCAGGCCCTGTCTCCCCCCCAAATGGATCCAAGACCAATGCCCAAACCACCACAAGAGCTACAAAATGGCTCCTACCAAGGCTGCTAAAGCTGCAACCAGCCCTGTAGGCCATCCAAAATGACCTGCAACTAGATGTTCTATCCCCAGCTGGACAGGTGCACACTGTTCGGATGATAAAGAGCCTCCAGTAAAAATGATATATCTGGGTGAGGAATCAGTATGCCCCCTGCCTCTTCTACAACCTGGCCCATTGCCCTGGCCAGCTAGTGCCTGGCCAAGTCCACACTGTTTGGGAAAGAAGCCCCAAGCAAAAAACACTGTAGGAACAAGTCTGACCACAGAAGGTGCCTCTGAGGAAATAGCCCACAGAGACTTTCCAGGTTGGTCATCATGACATGCCTCAAGTTCAGTCACTGCTGAGTACTCAAGTCGTTATCCTCAAGCTTTATGACCAATGTGTCTGGAGGGCTATGACATCTGGCCCATCGAATCACCATTGGCAACAGTGAGTCTCAAAGCATCCCTCTGATGCTGATCCAGATGACCCTGATTGCTCTATCAATTCCCAGATGTCATCCCCATCCTGACAATGACGTCTAGATGCCAGCCCAGTGAACAATGTTGTGCCTACAGAGCCAAACCTATTTGTGCCAACCTGCAATAACTACCAAAAGAGAGACCATTAGTGGAATTCCATGAAGGCTGGATGTATGTATGCACCAGACTTCCTCCACCCAGTGGCTTGGATCCATGAAGACAGAAGGCCATGTTCAGTCCCCACGGTGGCAGCTCTATCCAGAAAGAATGGGTTCCAGACTCCTTGTGTGGAAGACCAGCCATGGCCACATAGGATCTGAGGAGACAAGAGAACTGGAACTGGGTCATCAGCGTGGATAAGGAAAGGGCTTGGTTGTTGAGGGCAGATAGCAAGGTAAGCTTGCACAGCCTGAATGCACAGAGGGGATGGCAGCCAATTGGGCACTCATGGTGGGTGCGAAGCCCCACTCCTTCTGGTGGGCCAGGTAGTGCAGGACCATGGTCCAGGAAGCAGGCCAGGAGGTGGCACCCCCCCCTCCAGCAGACAGAAAATGCCAAGAAGCAGGCCAAGGCTATCAAGTAGGCCCACAGAATGGATGTGGCAACCAAGCTGAGTACTGCCTGCATTATGGTGTGTTCCCAAGATCCCAGATCCATGAGCTGGTCCCGCCAAATGATCCATGAGCTGGTCCCGCCAAACGATCACTACCACCAGGATTGGGAAAAGTTCCAGGAACATGAGGTCCCTCAGAATGCCAGACCCGGCCCAGGTAGTGGGCCATCTCTGGGCACACCAGCGTTCCTCCAGTAAATCCTAAAGCCTATGCTACCAGCAACATCGGGGTGGACTTGCAAGTTGGACCCCAAATCCCACAAGCCTTGCCACAAGGAGACACTCTTGAACTCTGACAGAAAGGAGAACCAGACCCTGAGATTTTTCTTAATACTCTTAGAAAGGTGAACGTGGTGGTGAGGGGTGAAGGTCCCACTGGTGGACAGAACAGGCAGCAGTTATTGGGATGCAGAGGTAACAGCTTTTAAGCCGACTGTACAGCACACTTAGGTATAAGGGCCCCAGTGCTGCAGGATCGTACGAGCTGGACTGCATGTCAAAGGAGGCATATTTTACCAAACGCAGCTTGGGGAGGGGAGGATGACCCCGTTGACTGAAGAGCTCCATGGGTAGGATAGGTGGTGAATAAGGCAGTATTCCCCTGGAGCTTTCTTTGGGGCCAAACCAAGTGGGGAATCCCTCAGGTTGGGCAAGGGAGGGGAGCTAAAGGGGCCTGCTACTCAACTCACGACTACCTCTTTCATAATTTGGCTGCCACAATTGCCAGCAGTTCCTGGCTGACTTAAGTTTGTCAAATGTGGTAGGGACCCAGGGGCCAGTGTGAGGAATATGAAAGCCGCCAGAAAACCCCTCTCGCAAGTAGTGGGCAGTGGACTTACCAAGATAGTGCAGTAGAATAGGGCAAAGGGCCCCAAGTCTGACAGAGGTGCATTCCAATCCTAAGCCCAAAGACACCTGGCTATATCCTGGCACTGGAGGTTTGGACAGAGGGGGCCCTGGACCCTCCTTCCTTGTGGGAATTGCCAGTGGAGAGCCAGCCAACCTAAAATGGCTGCTGAATGGACTGTGAGGGCAGGAGGGCTGGGATGGGTGCCAAAACAGCAATCACAATTGTGGTCGAATCTGCAATGGAGCCATTGGCACTTGCCCTGGTACTATTTCCAGTAGAGGCCTATGGTTCTATCCCACCTTCCAGGCCATCTCCTCCCCTGGGAGCCTTTGCTCTGCCTTGATATGAGGCCCAATTTGCCACAGCCACAACTTTTGGCAAATGATGTCCCGCCTGGCCTTTGGGTTATGAGAGGCCCTCTTGGGAAAGGTTGCCCGAACCACCCCCATGAACATGATATAACCCTCCAGCCAGTTGCTGAAGGTGTGCTCGACTGCCTCCTGATGGGCCCTTTCCTGTCCTGCTTTGATGGGGGCACTCCTCCTGTCTTCCATCGAAGGTTTTATTAGCGAGAAGACATCTATGTAATACCTATCTAAGATCCGCACCTAAACCTTACGAGCGAGATGGATCCCAGGTGGATCCTCATCATCCATGAAGGATGAGACAGCTGGCAGGAGACCCTCAGCTGGCTCAGCTGTCCATACCTCCTGGGGACCTGCTCCACCCCATCAGCACCCAACCCACCTCCGTACTGCCTAGGCTGGCAAGCTGGACACATAGGCTGTCACCTTCCCAATAATCCTCCTCGGGGCCCACACCCAAGGCAAAATAAGGAAGCCTATGGCAGGGCTTCTGGCCACGCTGCCATGAAAGCCATTGAAATGTTGCCTGGCCACTGCTGACTTACCATCAAGACGCTACCAAATTGCTGCCAAATTGCTGCCGATATGCTGCTGATGCCGCTGAGCTGCCACCAAGCTGCCTATATGGGATAGCCACAATCATTGATACAGCAGGCAAAATGGAGAGCAGAGTGCAAACCTACAGTGGAATTGTTTATAGGGGAGAAGCCTCGGGCGACAGACAGATTACACTAGTCAGTCGAATACATACCACTGGCTTCCACCATTCGCAATATAATATACAGGCATTGGCATTTGGTGGACCAGAATCCAGGTTGTTCTCTAGCCCCTAGGATTGGATTTAGGTGAACTAGAAGTTTGCAGGACATGTTAGTGTACTCTGACTTGCGAAGTGTAGATTCTACATCACCAGGCCCACTGGCCACTGTAGATTCGGGCATTGTATTGTATACCCCCTGGCTGCAGAGGGTAGAGAGTTTCGATTGACCAGGTCAGGAAGATCTATTTCTTTAAAACATTTTTCAACTTGCCAAACAGCTGGTGTAGTTTACATCACTGAATGCCCATGCCCCAAGATATATGTGGGTAGTACCACCCGGGCTGTGAAACTGAGAATACAAGAACATTTATCTACCATCAGAAATCATAATGAGGATCCTCCCCTAGCTACGCATTTTCAGCCAATCTATTGCCACAAACGAGAATTACGTTTCTCAGTCTTAGATATCAGTGTGAAACGGAGTGTGAGTGATTCCACCAGGGTGCTACTAGAGCGTGAGGCTTATTGGATTTCCAAACTGGACAACCTGGCACCCAAAGGATTGAATGAAGAATTAGATTTGACATGTTACTTATGAATCAGTAGTGGGTTGTTTGATAATGGGATTCTGTCTCTTTAAGGGTATTCTGTTTAGTCATCAGCCAGCCTTTTAAGGTCAGTGTTTTTGAAGAGTAACCACAACAATAGATTTTTTTACCAATGTGTTGCAGACATCTGTGCCTTGATTTCTTGGGATAGCTGTGAGTTTTATATATTTTGTGGGGACAGACAGTAGAATTATTATTTATATCCGATGCATATTTGTGAATGTTGGATTAATTTATTAATAGGCTGACTGTTTCTGTGCTCTTGAAAAAGATTTCTGAAACTGGGTTGAGCTGGTAGCCTGTTGAGCGGCATCAGTTCTATTGCTGGACTTTCTCGTGGTTGTCACTTGCAAAAGAGAAGAGACAACATTAATTATTGGCAGAAGCCACGTTGGATTTGCATACCTATCTCTCAGTGGAATATGTTTGAGTTTTGGGCTTTCCTGGGGTTGTTACCTGTAGGGACAATACAGGGACAATATTACCAATTGGCAGGAGCAACACTAAAATCCTATACCTACCTTGATTCAGGAACATCCATTTGATATTTTCCAGTAGGAACAGCATTTGGAGAGAGTTCAGCATAATCATATATTATTGTGTATTTGGAGCCCATATTATATTATGCTGGATGTTGTATTTAACTATTTATTCTGTAGAGTTGTTTGATTATTTATTCCTAACTTATGACTGACACTTTGCATTTTAAATATACACTTTAAATACTTTGTATAAACAGCTTTACTGACTGCATTGATTATAATTCATGGGAAGGGACCTCTCCCCCCCCCATTTTTGAGCCGCCAAATTGCTGCCGATTTGCTGCTGATCTGCCAAATTGCTACCAACATGCCAAACTGCCACCAAAAGGCTGCTGAACTGTTGTAGATGCTGCAAATTGCTGCCAAGCCACTGCAGATGCCACCAAATTGCCACCAAGCTGCCACAGATGCCACCAGAATGTCAGGTAATTTGAATGCTCTATACTGCTTCGTTGCCAGCCACGTTCTGAGTGAAGAAGAGTAGGACCAGCCTCCTCTTAAGTGCCCTGGAGATAGACCTGATGGGGGACGATGCCTCCCAGGTCCATTGCCCCTGAGCAGCCTGGCTGGCCAGCACTGATTGACCAGCTGGGAAATTTGAACCAGGTGAATGTGGGTGTCCCAGTAGAGGCTGCTGGGAGAGCCTAAAATGGCATCTGCTGCATGACTCTCTACCATTCTGCAGGCTGCAACACAGCCTCCCAGTTAAGTCTGGAGGCTGGTGTATTCTACACTCATTCTCATATTTTGAAGTCTTATGTTAATTCAGGTTGGAATTCTGCCCTTTCCAAGAATGAAATTTTTGGGAAGAAGTTAGTGCTGTGGTTGAAGTAGATTCATAACAGGATCCAAAAAAGAGATGCATGTACCTTATGCTGCTTTTCTGCTTAAGAACAACAGTATACAAAGGAAAGGGACTGGTTCCTCCAACATCATGTTAGTGTTGCCCTGTTATTTGGATCATCCCTCCTGGAAGCAAGTCTCTTGTCTCTCTACTGTCTTCCTTCAGCTCCTCCTCTCAACACATGCATACTTGCAGCTTTTTAAAAAATAGTTCATACTGTTTGCCCCAGAGGCTCAATACTTTTCAGTTAATTCCTTCTTATAATATTTTTAGACTTCCTGGGAATGTTTTATTAGAAGCTCAAGGTTTTATTAAAAAGGGATCTATGTACATCCTCCTTTTCTCCCCAAAAAGGATAATGTAAAATTCTTTTTTTTAAGTGTAGGTATATTATCCATGCTAGGGAGACTGGCATTTTTTTTCTTTGTACTTTGGGAGGAAAAGGTTTTACTGCAGCTACCCCTAGCCTTTTTGAGGGATAGATAAGTTACTCGAATATACTGAATAATCTCTGAAGAATAGCTGCAATCATCTGGTTTGATAATTTGCTTCCTTTTGAAAAAGCAAAACACAAGGTACACAATGAAGGAACCAGATGACGATATAAAAGGGTCTTCATATATTATGATGAAGTAGTGGAAAGGGGTATATGGGTATATGGTATATGGGCCTGCCTATGCTGTTTCTCTACTTTCAGGTGTAATGAGAAGAGGACATGTATGCATTTCTCTTGGTAGGAGATGCATAAAACTATGCCCCCATTGGAAGTCCTCTCTTCCCCCAAAGGAGAAATCCATTAGTTTTGCATGTGTAATTTCATGGAAACCAGTAAATACAGTCTAAAATACAGTCTAAAAAATACTAAAAACCTCTTCTAAATGTAAGCCACATTGACATGAATGGGACATGTATAATTTCAGGTGGCCAATTAACTTGGAAATGGAAGAAGTTTTTATTTTATGTTTATCTTAATTTTGATTTATATTAATTTTAATTAAAATATATCTTTCTTTTCAATCATCACAGTGGCTAGCAGGAATTTTAAAACAAAATACTAACAGTCAAATGAAAATGAACAAACATTTATAACATAATTAAAAGAAAGCAGTGAGACATATACGTATCAGACATCTAGTATCACAAGAAAATAAAATGCTTGTAGGAAAGGGAGTAGTGAAGGGGAGAAGTAGATATCCCCATAAACACACAAACAACCAACAGAGCCTGTGCAATATTGGAGTTTTAAACCCCTTTCTGCAGATTCTGGTCAATAACCTAAGTGCTGCATTTTGGACCAACTGCAGTTCCTGAACACTGTCAGTCCCACATAGAATGCATTACAGCACTCCACTCTGGACATTACTAGATCATGAATTGCTGTAGCTAGTCCAACTTTTCCTTGAAAAAGGCTCTCTTGACCACTGTGCAGTCTGACCATCCAGATATAGTTTCAGAACCTGGTGTACCTGCAAGCTGTGAACTTACACGGCTGGGCCCATTTTTAAAAAATCTAAAACTTCCAACATCCATAACTTCAGTGCTCTGAGGCAAGTATTGCCAACTCAGTAACTAAACATTTTAATTGAAAAACATGGCTTAGTGTTATATGAAGGAACTTTAGGCTAGCACTCTTCATTCTGGCCCTTCCTTCTCCCACTGTGCACTGTGATCCCCTCTTTACAGTCCTATTTTGAGGCAGAATAACTGGTTTATATTTGCCCTCCAAATTAGAATTGGCAAACTGTAATCAAATTGTGGTTTACAGATCTGCTTTATAGGCAACTGTAGTTTGCTAATTCAGATTTAATGACATAATAGTTTGCCTCAACATGGGAAGGGAGTGAATTGTAACACATAAAGGAGGAGAAGACATGCAATGCTGCTTGTTCTTGTAAAGCTAAACCATGGCTTAGTGGTAGTCTGAACTGACTTTCTATGTGGGATAGTCTAGGTTAATTTAGATGAAGGAACCAATACATGTAAAAACATTGGTTCTGTCCAGAGGATTTTGCAGCCTTTACTGTCTCCCAGAATAGTTTGGTACAGCTCTTCATAGCAATCAGGGTCATCATCTTCCATCAGTTTACCTAATCTGTTTTTAGAAGCCATCCAAACTTAATTAGTATCTCTAGTACTTGTGGTACTGAATTTCATAACATAAAACTTTGTGACCCCAACTCTTACTAATTTTGATAGAACTAGAATGGATGAAAGTCTCATGCTGTATTGTTTTATTTATAAACCACCAATGCTAGTCTCTTAAATATGTTACCCTAGATGGACAAATATATACACTCTATGTAGATGATCTAGGATTGCATAGGTCATTAAAATAGGAAATCTTTTTTCCTTTACCATAGCTGCAGCAGTGCTAAGCTTTTATTTCTGACTCATCGTAAAACAAAGCACCCAAAGAAGTGTTCGCTTGTTAGGATAAAACTGTCCCATAAATATTTACAGGCCCATTACTATTCCTACCCCATCACTAACCCCACCCTGCTCAGCAGCTGCCTCCCTTTTAAAATGTGCTGCACGGCATGTGACACTTATCATTCTAAGCTGCTCCTTCTCTTTTGACAAGTGATGAGTGAACTGTCAGGCCATGCTTTTTCCCATTGCCTTTGGAATGTAGGAGCACTTTAGTTTACAAATGAGATTCCAGGACTTCATATCTCTCTCATGGGAATAATAACTTCAAAGTGCAGGATATTCGGGGTAGGAGCACTAAACAGAATTCTTTCTCTTTCCCTGCCTTTTGTTTTCTTCCCTGTCCTCTTTTGTTTATACATGGCTCATTTTTTTTTCTTGTCCAGGGCTTGATTAACCAGTATACAGTTATTTGGTCCAGCCCAAAGTCCCCCGCACAATTCAGGAAATTCACAACTACCTCCACTCCCACACCCCCAGGGATGCCTGCTCCATGCCAGAAGATGGCAAAACATCATCAGGATCCCCATCCAAACTGGCCTTGGGGAAAATTACTATCTGACCCCAAGGTGGTGGTTGGCATGTAAGACGGGACCATGAGAATTAAACACTGATGTAACCCTTCTTGCTCTCCCTCTCATGATCTGCCTAGGTTCACAGAATAAGCATTGCTGTCAGACGGCCATCTAGCCTCTGCTTAAAAACCTCCAAAGAAGGAGAGCCCACCACCTCCCAAGGACGCCTGTTCTACTGTGGAACTGCTCTGTCAGGAAGTTCTTCCTAATGTTTAGCTGAAAACTCTTTTGATTTAATTTCAACCCGTTGGTTCTGGTCTGACCTTCTGGGACAACAACTCTGAACCATCCTCTACATGACAGCCTTTCAAGAACTTCAAGATGGTTATCATTTCTCAGTCATTGCCTCTCCAGGCTAAACATACCGAGCTCCTTCAACCTTTCCTCATAGGACTTGGTCTCCAGACCCCTCACCATCTTTGTTGCCCTCCTCTGGACATGTTCCATCTTGTCTATATCCTTCTGAAACTGTGGTGCCCAAAACTGAACACAATACTCTAGGTGAGGTCTAACCGGAGCAGAGTAGAATAATACCATCACTTCACATGATCTGGACACTATACTTCTGTTGATACAGCCCCAAATCGCATTTTCCTTTTGAGCTACCACATCACACTGCTGACTCATGTTCAATGTATGGTCTACTAAGATCCCTAGATCCTTTTTGCACATACTGCCGAGACAAGTCTCCCTCATCCAATAATTATGTATTTGATTTTTTCTACCTAAATGTAGAACTTTGCATTTCTCTCTGTCGAAATTCATTTGATTTGATTTAGCCCAGTTTTCCAGCCTGTCAAGATCATCGCTCTGTCTTCTACCATATTTGCTACCTCTCCCAATTTAGTTTCATCTGCAAATTTAATAAGGATCCCCTCTATTCCTTTATATAAATCTCTATATATAAAGACAAGTGTCCTGACTCATCAGCACCCAGCACAAACCTCTGGACCTAGAAACAAGAAATTTGGGGAGAACATTCATGATGTAAACACCCACCAAGAAGGGATTTTAAGAAATTTGCCCCCTAAGCCATTTTCCCCCTACCCCGAGACCGTTGGAACACAGAGGTCATTTGCATATGTGGCCTGATTGGTCCTCCCCCACATTCTAAATAGTATGCAGTTGCTATTGGGAGTCATTGAATGACTCTGCTTTCCTCTGTGGCTGGCAGGCTCCAGCCTGCTTGCACCCCCCTCTCTCTGATTGGTCAGCTGTGGAACTCTGTGTTCTGAGGTAAAAATCAGATAAACTGCAGACAGTTGAAAAAAGATGGTACAAGACTCCTCCTGAATACAGATTTTATATAAAAGTCCGTATGGCAACTGAGTTTTTAGATGTTCATGGAGAGATGGTGCACGACCTTTCTAAGGGCCATTTTGATGTGAACCACTCACATTGACCTGCCGAAGTGCCCACCACACACCCCTCCCTCAGTCCAACTCCATCTCACACCTCTTGCAGCCATCACCTCTTACTGCCGCCAAGAAGACTCCTCAAAGTGAGGACTCCAGTGATGCTGCTCTGGAATCTCAACCCACCCAAGCTCTGCAATGGCACCAGACTGCGAGTGAAAGCCCTCCACAGGATTGTCATCGAGGCCACATTGTTCACCAGCACTGGCGGGGGAGTTGGTGTTCATACCACTCATACCAACAGATAACCCCTTTGAGTGCAAGAGACTGCAGTTCCCCCTCAAAGTCTGCTTTCCTTTGACTATCAACAAGTCCCAGGTGCAGGCACTGAAGGTGGCAGGAATTGACTTGAGGGAGGACTGCTTCTCACATGGGCAGTTCTATGTGGCTTGCTCCAGAATGAGCTCACCCAGAAGGTCTACAAAGAGGTCTTTCAGTAGGAAAAAAATTTGGTTGTACGTATTTTTCACTTTATTTATTGCACCACAATCTTTTGCTTTTAAAATCTCTTCAATAAATGTTACATTTCTAAATTCACTTCATCGGTTTTCGGCATCAACATGTTTCGCTTTATTCAAACACCTTTGTGAAGCTCAGGTGCTGTGCTATTATACTACAAAACAAACTACCCCCCCCAATGTTATATACCCATAAGTATTTTAACTGGATTTAAAGTCGTTCAGTACCATAGCGAAGCACGGGTGTCAAGCTAGTTATTTATAAAAATATTGAACAGATCAGGTCCCAGGACCGATCCCTGAGGCACTCCATTTGTCACTCTTCTCCAAGAGGATGAGGAACCATTAACAAGTACTCTTTGGGTGTTAACCAATTCCAGATTTACCTAACAGTAATAGAATCCAAACCACATTTTACTAACTTGTCCACAAGGATATTATATGGAACCTTATAAAAGCCTTACTGAAATTGAGATAAACTATGTCTACAGCATTCCCCTGATCCAGTAAGGTAGTAACTTTCTAAAAAAAAAAGATAAGGTTAGTCTGACATGAGTTGTTCATGAGAAACCAATGCTGGCACTTAGTAATCACAGCAATCCTTTCTAAATACTCAAGGACTGACTGATGATTTGTTCTAAAACTTTTCCAAATATAGTCATAAAGCTGACAGGTTGATAGTTACCTGGATCCTCATTTTTCCCCTTCTTGAAGATGGGGACAACATTTGCCTGCCTCTAATCTTTTGTCACCTCACCTCTTCTCCAAGAACTCCCCAAAATAATGGACAGGCTCGGAAATTACATTCACAAGCTCTTTTAGTACCCTTGTATGCAGTTCATGTGGTCCTGAGGACTTAGTTTCATTCAAATAAACTAGGTGATTACGTACTATTCCTATGCCAGTCCTAGCTGTAACTCCCTTCCCCCATCATGTGTTCTCTTATTGCCATGTTGAGGACCATTTCCCTCACAGGAAAAAACTGAAGAAAAGTAGGAATTGAGCCGTTCTGCCCTCTCTTCATCACCTGTTACAATTTCACTTTCCTGTCCCTCCAATGGGCCTACCATATCCTTGCTCTTTTTCTTACTTTGAACATAAGAAACTGTTGTTGTTTTTAGCATCTCTTGCTAGTCTAAACTCATACTGAGCTTTAGCTTTTCTAACACTCTCCCTACAAACACTGGTTATTTGTTTATATTTATCCTTGGTTATAAGGCCCTCCTTTCATTTCCTAAATGAGTTTTTTTATTTTTGAACTCTTTGGAAAGCTGGTTGTTGTGGATTTTCCAGGCTGTATAGCCATGGTCTTGGCCTTGTAGTTCCTGACGTTTCGCCAGCAGCTGTGACAGCCATCTTCAGAGGTGTTACACCAAAAGACAGAGACCTCTCAGTGTCACAGTGTGGAGAAGATGTTGGCATAATTTATATCTACTCAGGAAGGTGGGTTTGGGCTGAGTCATCCTGTAAGAGTTTCCCAGGGTGTGGAATGCTAATGGAGGGAGGCTTCACTGTATCCCGAGGAGGTTCTTTTGCATATGCTAATCTTCTCTGCAGGGCTATTGTAGAATGTAGAGTATTTTGTTAGCCTGGTGTTTTTCAGGACTGGAAATAATGCTCTATTCATTCTTAAAGTCTCTTATTTCCTGTTGAAATTGTGCTTATGCTTACGAATTTCAATGGCTTCCCTGTGCAATCTGACGAAGTAGTTGGAAGTGTTGTCCAGTATTTTGGTGTCCTGGAATAGGATACTGTGTCCTGTTTGAGTTAGGCTATGTTCAGCCACTGCTGATTTTTCCGGATGGCCAAGTCTGCAGTGTCTTTCATGTTCTTTATTTTTGTCTGGATGCTACGCTGTGTGGTCCCAATGAAAACTTGTGCACAGCTGCAGGGTACGCGGTATATTCCTGCAGAGGTGAGGGGGTCTCTACTGTCTTTTGCTGATCGTAGCATCTGTTGTATTTTTCTGGTGGGTCTGAATACTGTTTGTAAGTTGTGCTTTTTCATAAGCTTTCCCATCTGATCAGTGATTCCTTTGATATATGGCAAAAACACTTTTCCTGTAGGAGACTGTTTTTCCTTAGTTGTTTGATTTGTCCTTGGTTTAATCACTCTTCTGATTTCATTTCTGGAGTAGCCATTTGCTTGACATGCATCGTTTAGATGATTAGTATCCTCGTTGAGAAAGTGTGGTTCACATATCCGTCTTGCACAGTCTACTAATGTTTTTATTATGCCTCTTTTCTGTCAGCGGTGGTGATTGGAGTTTTTGTGTAAGTACTGATCTGTGTGAGTTGGTTGCCTGTAGACCTTGTGACCTAACTGAAAATTTGCTTTGCAGATGACTAAGGTGTCTAGAAATGGAAGTTTACCCTCGATTTCTTTCTCCATGGTGAATTGTATGTTCAGGTGGATATGGTTGAGGTGGTTTAAAAACTATCAATTCTTCCTCACTGTGGCTCCAAATGATAAAGGTATCATCCACGAACTGGAACCAGACTGTAGGTTTGTGGGGTGCTGATTCTAGAGCTGTTTTTTCAAAATGTTCCATGTAGAAGTTTGCTATAACTGGGCTAAGTGGGCTTCTCATGGCCACCCCATCCATCTGTTCATAGAATTCGTTATCCCATTGGAAGTAACTGGTTGTCAGACAATGGTGGAATAAGGCTCTTACATCCTCTGGAAAAATCTGATTAATAAGTGCGATTGTGTCTTTTACCAGAACCTTAGTAAACAGGGATACAACATCAAAATTGACGAGTATGTCCTGTGGATTGAGTTTCAGAGAACTGATTTTGTTGATGAAATGTGCTGAATCTTTGATGTAAGATGTGGGTTTTCCGATGTGGTCCTGTAGCAGATTGGCCAGATGTTTAGTTAATTCATATGTTGGTGAACCAATGGCACTCACAATGGGTCGGAGTGGGACTGAATCCTTATGAATTTTAGGGAGTCCATATAGTCGTGGTGACTGTGCTTCTGTCTTGCATAGTTTTCTGTGCATGTCGGGATGAAGTGAGGAATTTTTGATCAGCGTATTCGTTAGCCTGGTGATTTTGTGGGTTGGATCCTGTTTTAGTTTTTTGTAGGTGGAAGGGTCCAGGAGTTCCTTAATCTTCCTTTTGTATTCTTCTATTTTCATGATCACTGTGGCATTGCCTTTGTCAGCTGGTAGAATAATGATGTCTGGATCCGCATTGAGGGTGTTGATGGCGTTCCTCTCCTTGCGTGTTATATTGCTGGTGGGAAGCTTTGCCTTTCGTAGAATCCTGGCCATCTCTCCTCTTATTTCCTCAGCTTCCTCTTCAGGTAGATGATGAATGGCAGCTTCTATATTTGCAATGATGTCTTCCACAGGAATTTTGGTGGGGGTGACTGCAAAGTTTCCTCCCTTAGCCAAGATAGAGGTTTCTTCTGGTGAGAGTTGACGGTCCGTCAGATTGATGACAATGCGTGCGTTGTCAAGCATTTGGTTTGTCTGTTTTTTTCCCTGTAATTTGTTAAACTTCTGCAAATATAGAAGCTGCCATTTGGCAGCTAACCGCTCATATGGAGTATTGCCCAAACAACCTTCAAATCATCGATACCCATATTGACAGCAACAACCGTACTGAGGGAAGCCATATCAATACCAACCGTATCCTCCATATACTTACAGGCAACATCAGTCCCAGCAGGGACAGTACCAGAGGAGGTGATCTAACCATCTCAACCGGCAAAATCAACAACCACCCTCCAATAAGGAGACACAAGGGCAAAAACCATTTTGACTAGAGCCGGAGCAGCCAGTTGTTTTTGGAAATAGGCTGTCTAACTTCTTTTTGGCCTCGGAAGAGATCGCTTCTATCAAATGAGTGTTGTAGATTATTAAGTTCAGTTATAAAGTTGAGTTTGTTTGTTATCCGGCTCCGACTCTTCCTGATTTTGCGTCACATTCTCCTTCTGAGAGATTACAAACAGAAATAAGAGAGTTAATTGACAAGGGGGTGATTCAACAGGTTCCCCAGTGGGGAGTCCCAATGGGGCTTCTATTCCAACATGTTTTTGATGGATAAAAAGATGATGGGGTTAGACCCATCCTAGATCTTAGACAACTTAACAAGCACATACATACCAGAAAGTTTAAGATGGTAAACCTTAATATTGTCTTACAATTACTACCACACGATACGTGGTTTGCGGTGTTGGATTTAAAGGATGCTTATTTCCATATTGCTATACATCCCTTCAGGTGCTGACAGACAATTGTACAGCCATGTTCTACTTAAACAAGCAGGGAGGTATCACTTCCAGAATCCTGTGTGAGGGGTCCATGGCTATCTGGGAATGGGCCGTAGAAAGGGGTATCTCCCTACAGGCCATACACATATCTGGCACTGTGAACATGACCACAGACAGAGTGAGCAGGATGAAGTCAGAGAACCATGAATGGTCTCTGACAGACCTGGAACTGGTGTTTGAGGATTGGGGCAGCCCCGAGATAGATCTCTTTGCCAGAGAAGGGAATCAGAAGACATTGAGATTTTGCTCCAGGGGAGGAGTAGGATGCAACTCAATTGGGGACGCCTTCTAGATAAATTGGGAAGGACATTTCTTTTATGTGTTTCCTCTCTTCCCATTAATTGCCATGGTGGTCAGCAAGATCCGGAGGGACAGGCCACATACTATTTTAATCACACCATTTTGGCCCAGGCAACCTTGGTTTCAGTGTGTGAGCACCTGTCCCAGGGTCGATGGTACCGCTTTGGTTTGGAACCGGACCTACTGACCCATGGAGGAGTGTGGTATCACGACCTACCCGGACTGAAGTTAACAGCATGGCACATAGCAGAATAGGGACCCTTTCTGAAAGGGTGACTGAGATTGTACTTAATACTAGGAGACTAAATACTAGGAAGTCTTATGCGTTCATATGGGAACATTTTACCCATTGGGTTGCCCAGAAAGAGTTAAATCCTTTTAATTGTTAGATCTCTGTTATTTTAGAGTTTTTGTTATCACTCAAGGATGATGGTCTTTCTAACTCATCCATCATGTATCTTGCTGCCATTTTGACATTTTACCCCAAGGTTGATGGAAATACAGTTTTTTCCCCATAGTATTTCTAAATTGTTCCTCAAGGGCCTTCAGAATATGTTTCCACTGGTTAGGGAAATAGTGCCCCAATGGTCACTTCAACTTGTTCTGGCAGAATTGATGCAATCTCTGTTTGAACCTCTTTGTTTGAACCTCTCTGCGACCTTTGTTTCTTGTTACTAAAACTCACATTTTTAGTAGCTATCACTTCTAGTAAATGAGTGAGTGAATTGGTAGCACTACGTTCTGACCCTCCTTTCTGTAAGGTCCACCAAGGAAAGGTGGTCTTGAGACAAGACCTCAAATTTAGACCTAAAGTTGCAAATTTAGTTCAGGATATTGTACTCTCAGTTTTCTTCCCTACTCCGGTTATGGAGTCTGAAAGAGCCCTGCATTCATTGGATATTCTCAGGGTGTTACTTTTTTACCTGCATTGTACAGCTGGATTTAGGAAGAACAGACATTTGTTCATGTGTCACGCTGGCCCAAAGAACAGAAATAGGGCCACAGCTCAATCAATATCACGTTGGGTTACATCAGTCATTCGACAAAGTTATCTTATGGCTAACTTACCTTGCCCTCTAAAAGTGAGGGCTCATTCTGCAAGAGCCCAGGCATCTTCTGCTGTGCTTCTGAGGGGAGTCTCTTTACGCAATATCTGCAGCGTGGCTATGTGATTGCCATCGGACATGTTTGTGAAATATTATGCCCTGGATGTGATGGAGAGGAGAGAATCAGCAGTGGGACAAGCTGTGCTCCATTCACTATTTCAATGAAGACCAGTCCCACCTCCAGGTAAGAAGCTTGTGAATCTCCCATGTGGCACTACACAGAAGACAGACAATGAAAACAGTTGTACTTACTCTAACTGCTGTTCATTGACGTCTTCTGTGCAGGCACACATATCCTCTCTCCTACCCCACTGTGTTCTTCTATACTTACCTCTGGAACTGGAGGCTCAGGAGAACTGGAGGGTTGAGGGTGCTGCCTCCCAGTGCTGTTTCGGCAGGAAAGCCTGCTCACATGCATTGAGGAGGCAAGCACCCCCTAGCAAACTTCAGCTTTAAAACCTACCAATCAGCAGGTCTGTGCATGCGTAGTTCCATGTGAGCCTGCGCAGAAGACGTCAATGAACAGCAGTTGCGGGAAGTGCAGTTCTGTTTTTGTTAAAATTTACTTTCCTGAAGTTCAAACTATATGCTTGACTATATACAGGTTTTCCCTTCCCCAAGACTGTAGATTCCAAAATTACATGGTCACTACCACCTAGAGTGCCCACCACTTTCACCTCATTAACCAGTTCTTCCCTATTGGTGAGAATCAAGTCCAAGATAGCAGATAGCAGAAAAATGAAATTGTCAGTAAGACAAATCAGGAGTTTATTTGCCGTTTAATTTTTAGCAGAGTTAGATATCCGGATAGTTGAAATCTCCCATGACCACTATGTCCCATCTCTTTGAGAATTTTGTAATTTGTTCTAGGAGAATCTCCTCCAAGTCCTCTATCTGGCTTGGTGGTCTATAGCAGACTCCCACCATAATACCACTATTATTTCTTACTCCTTTTATCTTTACCCAGAGACCCTCAACTGAATTTCCGTGCTCAGATACATGTATTTCCTCACAGGTATATACCTCCTTTACATATAATGCTATTCCTCCCCACTTCCTTATTTGTCTATCCCTTTTAAACAAGTCGTATCCCTCAATCCTAGTATTCCAACTGTAAGTGTCATTCCACCAAGTTTTAGTAATACCTATTATGTCATAGTCCCCTTCCTGAATTAGGACTTCTGGTTTCTCCTGCTTGTTTCCCATACTCTGCGCATTAGTACAGAGACATTGGAATCCATGAGTAGACATGGGCACGAAACGGAAAAAGCCTGCAATGAGAGTTTTGTGTTTCGTCGTGATCCACAAATCACAAATCACGAAACTTCATGAAATTGTCATGTTTGCTGAAACGATTCGTTAGTTTTGTGATTCATCAGAACCCAGGGCATTTCAATGCCCCACTTCATACCCGGAGATGCCAAACTCGCAGGGAGACTTCAGCAGGCTCTCCTCCACCCACCCTCCCAGTTTGCAATATGTTGATCAGGAAGGGTAGGAAGGGAAGTGCTGCCAGAGTACTGGAACAGAAGAAGACGAATAACCGGCCATGGTGGAGCTGGGCTGGGAAGACAGAGTGAGAGGTGCGGTGGGGTGGAGGAAAAAAGGCATCCTCACCCAAAGACCTTCCCACAGCAAGGCCAAGAGCTGGAAATAAGAGGCTTCTTACAGTCTCTTTAAAGCAGCAGCAGCCAAAAGCACAATCCCAAATCCTTCCATACACTCCCCCACTCCAGTCCCGCAAAACGCTGACATAGTTCAGAACAGGAGGTCTGTGGTTGGCTGACAGACCTGCCTAACAGGGTTTGGAGGGGTGATATTGGTGTGCCCATGGCTACAGAAGGCCCACCTCCTTGGATGCCTAGGGGATTGACTCCCAGCTCCTGGCTGTATAAGGCAGGAAGCTCTCCAGATGGCTAGAAGAGCTGCTAATCAAGGGTAAGTGGACTTACCCTTGTCTGATTATGGTCTGGGCCCATTGTTGCCTAGGGAATCAATGGATCGGCACCAGCTGCAATTACGAATTGTTCACAAATCTAACGAAACAGGCCAAAAAGTCATGAATTTTGTGATAATTTCATGATAACAATGGCCCCACAAAATGCTGTTTTGCGACACACAAAACGGCCTGTTTCGTGACAAAGTTTGCTTTGTATTTCGATTCGTGCCCATGTCTATCCATGAGTTATATGCTCGGAGGTTTTTGTTTCTGTACTTACCTGAATGTTTCCTAGCATATGTGCCACTCAGTGTTCTCATCTCCAATTATAGGCTTTGAATATTTGTCTCTCCTCCCCCCTCCCATAGGATTTAGTTTAAAGTCTCCTTATCAGGTTTGCAAGGCTCTTACCAAAGACATTTTTTCCTACCTTTATGAGGTGCAAACCATCTATTGATAGAAGAGCTTCATTTGCAATGCAATGTAATTAAAGAATTCCTAGTGAAAGCAGTTCCACAGAGTGCAATCCTATCTCCCATGTTATTCAACCTCTATGTAAAACCTTTAGGAGAACTCATTCACAGCTATGGAGTTGGGCGTCATCAATATGCAGACAACACGCTATCCAGATTCCCTGCAGGATGCAGTAGAAATCTTAGATCGCTGCCTGACAGCTGTGGTGAAATGGCTGAAAAATAATAAATTGAAATGAAACCCAGACAAGACCTAGCCTGGAAGATGGCTTCCTATCTTGACACAGCCGACCTGGCCACCTGGATCCATGCTATGGTAACATCAAAATTTGACTATTGTAATGCAGTATATATTGGTCTTCCATCTAAGTTAACTAGGAGGATCCAATTAGTGCAAAATGCTGCAGCTCGACTGTTAGCAGGTACAAGCAGGAGCATGAACATCACTCCCATCCTGCAGTCACTCCATTGGCTACCTATCAGCTACCGTGCTCAATTCAAGGTACTGGTTATTACATACAAAGCTCTTCATGGCCTTGGCCCGACATACCTACAGGACCGCCTCCCTTTCTATGTCCCTCCATGGCAGGTTCGCTCATCCAAACAGGGTCTCTTGCAGGTGCCAGCCTGCACATGGGCAAAATCAACTGCAGCCTGTACACAGGCCTTCTTTGTGTTAGCCCCTGCCCTGTGGAACAGCCTGCCTGAGGAGGTCAGGAGAGCTCCCGTGCTCTTGGCTTTTCGCAAACAATGCAAAACTGAATTATTCAAAAAGGCTATTTTACTCAGATAGGAGGGTGGTATTGTAGGGAGGGTGGTCTCAGATGTTTCGTCAATGAGTTGAGAACCATGGGCTCCACCACTATGTTGCTTTACATATTATCTGTTGCTTTGAATATGTACTCGTATATACTGCTTGTGCTTATGTTCTGTTTCAGCAGTCCTTCAACCCTGTATTGGATCCTTGCTAATGCTACGTCTCTGTAAACTTGTATTCATCTACCCTATGACATTGTTTATGGAAATGTCCTTGACACTATATGGAAATGCCTACCCTTGTCCTTGCTACTGATTGTACTGATCTCACACTGTGTGATCCGCCTTGAGTCTCAGTGAGGAAGGCAGACTATAAACAACATAAAATAAATATATAAAATAAAAATAAATAGATATGTCCACACATCTATTGAGTGCTTGTGGAACCCAATCATAAATGAACAGTGTCCCCAAGGAAAAATAGGGGAGAAAAAGCTGGGAAGGATACAGACTGAAAAAGAGAAAGAGACAAGGGGGAATAATGTCAGATTTGCATCAGAAGAATGCAGGTAAAACAGGGACGAGATGTCTTTGGGGGGATGGAAAGAGGCAGACTTGAGTCATGAGACTAGGCTGGGTGAAATGCAAAGAGAGAAATGGTATGGAGCCAAAGAATGAGCCAGGGGTGTTGTTGCTGTCTGTGAGGATGAGAGTACTAGAGTTGGGCCTGTGGGGGAAATTGTGTGTTTACAGATCCTGAAGTACAAGCATTTTCAAAAGTCACAGTAGTAGAGGACAGTTCTGGAGCAAAACTAAACCTAAAGCAGTTTGAACTCCTTTCTGCCAGTGGCAGGAATACAGTTGCTCTTCCTTCAGTTAATTTGACTTAGATAGTAATGGTGGCAGGAGATGAGTTTATCCTTACTGATTGATTTCATGATTGCATTATTTGGTAGGTGTTTTTTATTTGGTCAATTCCTGTATAGGCTGGAATGTCAAGTTATTGTCCCACAAGCATTTGCTCATTAATTTGGTTTGGGTATGGGGAGGCCCTATGAGTCTTGACGAGTGCTAAATGGAGGAGTGTGACAATTTTTCCATAGGAATCTGATTGTCTCATTGTGAGGTAGCATTTTATTGCACATAATTCCTATCATGATGCTTTGGTTGTATCCAAGATGAACTCTGCCTAGATTTCAGGAGTGTAGGGGTTCTAGAGAAGGGAACACTTCAGTGAACCACCAAAATTTGGATAAGGCTAGTGAAATTTCTTGGGAGAAGGGGATCTGCATGCCTTTACTGTAGTATCTCAGCATGGACAAAATGACTTCATAGGATAGGCTATGCATATCTATTTCTGAGGATTGGTTCCCATATTCACTTTTCATTTAGGAAAGCTACAATATGATTATATGTGTCAAATTTACAGATTTGAGTTCATGGATAAGACATACCTTAACCATGTAAAGGATGCTGTACATCCTTTGTACATACCAAATATCAGCAGCCATCATCACATAAGAATACATTTATACGGAATTTTCATGAAACTGATACTTGAAATTGTTGGCTTGAAATAATTTCATAGTGAGGGAGATTCTCATATCACAAGTAAATGTGGGAATTGGGTCTAATTTTCTTCCCTTAAAACATGTACTGTTAATTTTATGAAGCAGTAAATGCTTCTGTTGAGAGTTAATTGCTTTCGCTACATACCAAATCACTTGGCTGGGAGACTTGAGTACTGTACAGTAATGATCCTCAAGGCGGCATCCATGGACACCATGGTGTCCACTATATGTTTCCTAGAATGTACTTGCTTCTTCCCCATAGTGAGACTTCCACGAAACAACTGGTCTTGATTTTCCTCCACCTCGTTGGAGCAGGAGATGCTTTTGAAGAGCCCAAGAGACATCACCTTTGTGTTTATAGGAAGCATCCCTTAAGAAACAGCTGTGTCAATCTTAGGAAGATGCTTGGCTTTGAGGACTGGAAGCAAGCAATACCACAAAATTGGGGCAATGAGGAGAGCCTCACTATTTTATAATTTCCTTAATGTTGTGGTATTGCTTACTTCCAGTTCTCAAAATTCCAGCTGTGCCCATAGGCTTAATAAGACTGAGAACATCTGCCTTACAGTGTAAAGATATAAAAATGATGTAGGACAGTGTTTTGGAGATTATGCAATAGAAGGCATATCCCAAAACAAGTGCATAGAAATACTACATTTTAAAAATGTAGGGTTGGATCTTACCAGCTTTCTACTGGCAGAAGTAGATTGTCCCCCAACTTCTCCTGCTCCCCTGATTTAAAAAGGTTATACTGAGAGGGGGCCCATATGGACAAAAAGCCATATGAAATGGGGGGCTGCAGTAGGGAGCAGGAACTGGGGGCAGGGGCATGGGAGCCACTGTTGCACTGACAGTGTGATGTTATTTCTGAGGCAAACCCAAAAGTGACATTACGCTACTCTAAGATTCAGTGGAAACTCTGTGGTATTACCATAGAATTTCTGCTGAATTTTAGAGCAACATGGCATAACTTCTGGGTTCAGTCAGTCCGGTGTAATGGTTAGATAGTGACTTACATCTTCTTGAGCAGGCTTGGAAAACATAATCACTACATAATCATGGATAGTGATTTAGAAATGTTCCTTTGTGTTGTTAGCATGGCAAGAAAGCCAGTGTGATCAGACACTCTTTCAGTGTTGGAGAACTCCCAGATGTTCACATCAGGGCTCCACTGAAAATCTGTTGAAAATTGGTCATAGCCTAAACTTTGGAGAAGAAGATCCTTGTCTGTTTCAAAAGTAAATTTTCTTTCCCCCACCCCGCAAGTAAAATATGATATTGCATCTTCCTAGCATGTCTGAAATACTGTTCGAATGTATCTTCCTTTATTAGAATAGTCTATTACTATATGATGCACCTACTTGTGAATGCATAGGGGAAGGATTTTTTAAAAAGTACGACTGATTGCCTAAAAGTAGACATAGAATCAGGTTAGTAAGACATTGAATAAAGGACAAAAGTATAGTGACTCTGTGTGACCTTCGGCCTTCAGCTGATAAATTACAACATTGATTTCATGCTGCCAAGGCAGATGTGTGCATTTGCTGTCTCATTAGACTGCAAATGCCACTACTGACACTTCTCTGAGGGCACACTTCTATGTGTGGATCTCAATAAACACAGGAAAGCAGAACAGCCTAAAATCATAAATGTGTTCATGCTACGTTGATTATTATTATATATGTAAATATGTGTAATTGGTGACTAATCATAACATCAGGAACCAACTCTGAACTTTTATGTTAAAAGATATGAAAGGTAAAGAGGAAAAGGGGTTGTAGTCCAACAGTTCTGGTTTGTTTATGAATGATCCTTTAGCCATTCATACTACCTTCCACATTCACTTCAATGTTTTGTTCATTGTTCCTGTTCTGTGTTCAGAACTGTGTGCTGTCCTTTCAATACTGATGTAAGTTAAAACCTGCTTCCAGAGATCTTTGTGAAAGCCCTTTGCATTGGTGCGTATGGCTGAATTACTTGCAACCTCTTTATAGAAATAGCGCTCTCTGATTCAACCAGTCAGATATTTGAAGTGCCATACTCAAGTCATTACTGATCTCTGCATGATATTTCATTCTGATCATAGTCACATGAATAAAGAGCATACCTAACAGCACGGAATGTAGTTTTAGGTAGAATGTATGTAACAAAATTCCCCTATTTGTCCAGACTTCCCCTATTTGTCTCTTTAATCGTTATCCTCCTCTCCCTTAGTAAGGAATTTCAGTGGGATGTTACAAATAGAGGAATGTTTGCTGTACTTCATTTTTGTTCTCTGAGTTGCTGAAAGACCATGGCTTTTCTGAGGAGACGTTATGATATGTAAGCAAGACTGTGGTTAAGTAAACGAGGGAGAAATAAATTGCAAGTTAATATGTTTGGGAAGATGAGCATCTCCATGTTGTGCACTGTATTAGGAAACCATTGCTTCACAAAATAGGATGTGTGGAGCCACAAGCAGAAACAGTTACTGTTGAGCTAACTACTGACTGTTAGAATGGGAATTGCTTAGCAAAATAAAACATGCTGGTTTTTTTCTGGAAATTACAAGATGAGGTAGAGTCTGTTGGTTTCCTCTGCATCTGTAATCTGTAGCTGCTTCTTATAGCCTCTGCTGATATTTCTCAGTTCCAGTTCAAAGGACAAAGTAATACAAGTAAAGAGTAGAACTCTGGCATTAATAGTCACATTCACCTCAATGACCTAGCTTCAGCTTCAGCTGATGGGCCTCATGACAAGTGATGATGAAAATGGTTTTGGTGTTGTCTTCAGAGTCCCCTTCCACACAGCTGCCCACTTAAAAAAACACACCATATAATTCATTTCACGTCTACCTGCAAGAATATGTGTGCAGCACAGGTCAACTCTTGTTAGAGCCACCAAGAGGGTTACAGGTCAAGAATGAGAGTTTTTCTGGTATAGCTGTGTAGGGGTGTGAGACGTGAATAGCAAAAGACAATGCCAAATAAAATATGGTGTTAAAGCCTCACTGGAAAAGTTTGCTCTGGGACTTTTGAAGTTTTTGAGCACCTCACAAATAGCATGCAATTAAATAAACTAAGTGTACTGTTGGCTGTTCCTTTTTCCACATGTGCTACCCTTGCCATGTAATCTACCATAATAAACAAGGGAAAATATACCCTGGAAATTTAGCAGTGCCTGAAACATTCAAATCCCCCCTTTTCCATTTTTGTCCCCAGGGTACAACTGTACGTATGATAACTGCAATTGACCAGGACAAAGGACGGCCCAGAGGTATTGGATACACCATTGTGTCAGGTGAGTAACAGCGTCCCTGTAGAACAGGCATGATTGATGTCATTCTGGACCTAGAGTGAAGTGAGAAGTGATCTAGTAACAGGCTTTCAGGTACACTGTGTACACTGTGAAATGCTACATTTTCCCAGAAGAATTTCAAGTTTTCATGTAACTCCTCTGTTAATGTCTATTGACAAGCCATACCATTTTTGTCTATATTGTGACATCCTTCTTCCTTTCTATTTTCCATGATTAATTCTTGTAATGCTCTGTGGACCTCTTTATTCTTAACAAAGTGAATAAATTCACTACTTGACATCAGTAATATAGCCAGATTTAAGTTTTGACAAATGTAATGTCAGAACTGGGATCTGTCAATGGATCTGTCAGACTCTGCCTTCCCCAGGATAGCTTTTGTTTGTCATTAGTTAACCCCACACCTCTATTCCCCAACCTTGTAACTATTTCTAAACCTCCTGTCCCAAATTCTACCATTCATATGTAGCTATATCTGCTGCCAAATTCCCCTGGTCAGAATTAGATAACTCCTTCTATACTACCACCAACACTTACTCTATGGTAGAAGCTTCATGAGTGAATGTGGAGGTGTGCAACATTGCCTGAAAAGTATAGGGCCTGCCTTTTTTTCAGTGTCACTGGTTCTTTTCACAGTATTCAGCCATCTGTAAAACTCAAATCCACTATGTACTATCAGTACTTTAAACAATATGTCTAGTTTTTCCATTTCTCCACAGATGCAAGCTTCGGCTTTCAAAGTTTTTTGAAACAGTGTCAGTAATTATATCTGAGCCTGAAAAATGTTTTACAAGCTGGGAAAAAAATGTAGTGTGAACAGGCCTACATTGTTCCTCTCTTGATGCGTTTGATCTCAGCCAAGCTAAGGTCGTACAGCTCTGTTGAAATCCAACATTTAGTTGCAGACCAGAATTTTCTTAAAAAAATCATTAAGTGTCACTTTTCCTTCTTTTTCCAGTATGTCTTTAATTTTTGACTTTATTTTACTCAATTAAAACACCTTATGTGTCCCATGCTCTAAGAATATTTTTTCTTGATCATGTTTACGTGATACAGTCACAATGAATTGACAGAAGCAACTTGCCATAGACTGAAAAATATGATCAGAAAATGTGTATGTGGAGGGGAATGTGATTCAGGATGTGGTGAGCTTTGTTCTCATCGCGAGGCACACCCATCCAGCTTGCAAAAATCTACTGAAATAGTCAACTTCTGTCATGTGTGCAAATGGAGTTCTCCCTTGAGCCAGTACTTCACCATTTGGTGCAGCATATTTCTCTGTCTATGAACTGTCCCTGACATCATAGTTAACAGCAGCAGCTGTGTGAATAGCATGGCTTCTCTGCCTACAAGAGCTGTTTACTACTACCTGTATTTTTCCCCACACGTAACTGCAATGGGGTTCACATGAATCCAGGTCCCAGCTTAGATATTGACTTCTAATGTTTACAAAACTGGAGGGAAAAAATGCAACCATAGATTGTTGAACAAATGCAGAAACACTATACTTAAGCCTTATACTTTATACATCTGCTTATTATCTAATAAAGCTATGGCAAAGCTATTCAGAACTTGGTTTCGAGAAAGATCTGTAAAATAACAGTCAGTCTCACACTCATAATAAACATAATTGTATTTGCTCACATACACCAATAATCACTGCCCCCGGGTCTTTCACGTTAGGGACACCACCTATCATCAGAGAAAATCATCCTGAAAACATCAAAGCCAAAAGTGGTTAAGCTGTTTTGCATTTTCTTTTTTTCATTTGTATATTTAAATCTACACTGTCATTTTAAAAACGTACTTAAAAATAACTATTAACACAACAGCTTTCAATAGCACAGCCCCTTTGTAGGCAGAGGAGATTTAAGCTGGTATGCTTTGATGCATTGGATTCTGGCATGCAGAAGATAAAATGTATGTAGTTATTCACCAGTGTGTATACAGCATTTTGCTCCTGCATAGTGGCTACAGTTCTGTAGCTTGATTTTGTGGTACTAAGAAAGGATCTCCATCATTAGTTCTCTGGAATACACTTGTCTGTGCCTCCTTCCAACAGTTTCTATAGTATGTTACTCAGGTGTTCAGTGCACTACACAGATTCTGCAAAACGTACTTGTATAAATACAACAATTTAGATCATAAGGTTTGTTGGCGACAACTTTATTGGCAGTCTGGACACACATGGATTTATTCCAGAGAGATAATTAAGTCACTCTATTGTAGCTCAAAGAACCAAAGAGGCTTGGGGCATCTTCTTGTGTAACAAATTTATTATACCATAAGCTTTTTGAGAGCCAGCACCTCCCCCCGCCCAGTAGCTGCCTGAACATGTCGGCACCTCCCTCTCCCCCCCTCTCTCTCTCAGAAAAAGAGTGGGGTAGGTGGGACCAGCATCAGGTGCTGACATGTTGTTTGTTTGTTTACTTCTGTGCTGCCTCTTCAGAATCCTGCTTGAGGGGACAGCAACTTCAAATATCTTGGAGTAACTTTTAGTGAAACCATGTCTTGGAGGGCTCATTTTGAAGTCACAAGATACACAGTTTTAAGCACCATGGGTGCTATTCTGAAATTTTATAGTACTGTGAGTGATTTCTTGATTGATCCAGCTCTGAAAATATACCAGAGTAAGGCCATCCTACAGCTTTTATATGGAACAGAAGTTTGGAGCTGGAATGATAAAGTGGTCACAAAACTGGAATCCATTCAAAATTCCTTTTTAAAAAGAATGTTAGCCCTACCCCAGAGACACTCCAGCAGCCCTGATGCTGGCAGAACTCTGCTTGCCTTCAATCAAGGCACATGTACATGTTGCCATGCTCAGCCTTGGGGGAAAAAATCAAGGAATGACACTGCTGGTCTACTCTGCAAGCAATGTCTCATAACAATGCAGAAAGATGGTGTCTGGAGATCCTGTTATAACAATATTTTCCATCAATAATCTGACTCAGATGATTCCCATGATGTCCCTACAGCCAGCACAAATATTCATGACTGCGTGTTCAAGTATGATGCTGTTTCAGACACGCAGTCTCCAGCTCCAAATTTTCACTCTGGTATAAACTATTTAAAAGTGACTATGCTGGAGACTCTTATCTGACCAGCATCATCCTTCATAATCTCAGAATAGCAATCATATCTGTCTGGTTTCGGACCATGCCAACAGCTCTGCTTGATGGTTGCTATTCCTGAAAACCATTTGTGTTGCACTTTTTTGTATGTGGTGTTGCATTTTCAGAGAATTTACCCTCATTGAATTCTGTTCTGTCCACTCTGCGCAGAGCCCAGAACCAAATTTCTCACAGCACTTTTGTAAGGGTTCCTTGGAAGCAGAAGAGCTGATTTTCTGTGAGAGTTGCCAGGAAACTCTCAAAAGACTTCACTACATGAGTTAAAGAACTTTATTGATAAGCTACCAGTTCAGCACTTACTCCATCCTTAACAGGAATGACATTTCTCTACAAACACAAAGCATATGTAGAACTCTTAAGTGCGAGTGAATTCCCAACTCTGCACCTGCTTTAGGTAATGTTCAGCTAAGTTCAAAAGGAAGCCTCTCAGTGGGAAAGAGCAGAGCAGGAAAAGTCTCAGGATCGTGGGTGCCTGTGCCAGCACTTCTTCCCAAGCTTGGGCCAGAGGAGTGTAGAAGAACAGACAGATAATAGTGGAGACAGCCCCTCTTTTGCATACTTTCACATTGCAGTCAAGCAGTAGCTTTAGCATCATAACACAACATAACATTACATTACACAGGGTCTTGGCGAGTATGGCTGGTGAACACCTGACATCCTTCTTTCAGATGTCGACCCATTCGTAACATACAGAGTGTCACTGTTTGTTTTGGCAACTAGGAAAATACAAGTGAAAGTCACATCTGAAGGGTGTCATATTTTAATATGAGAAGAACCATGTGTTCCACTGCTTCACTCTGGTATTCCTCTCAGTTGAATAGAGAGGATTTCCCTAGAGAGCCCTCAATGTCACCATCTCCCAGGTGAGAGAGTACCCAAGGAGAAGCAGCTAGGCACAAAATCTTGAAGCTCCACTGGAGCATAGCACTAGGGCCTGAAGGAGGATGAGAAATCCTTCCCTGGGCCAAAGGGCTTGATGGAGCTGTGCTCAGTTCCTTTCCTAATGTTGTAAGGGCCACTGGGATAATTTTGCATTTCTGGCTGGGAGGGGTACCCAAAGAAGTAGCTGAGAGCAGCTCATGTCTCTTTGCCTCCCTCAGTGGATTGGGGTGGGTGAGTGGGGCTGTGTGTGTATGAGTGCACAATGCACATGCATTCAAGAGGGAGGTCATTTTGCCAATGGGGAGGGGGGTGAGAGGGAGAAATGCCTCCCCCCCACTACTTTTTGAGTGCTTTCAGGTGACTAAGACAGTGGTTGCTTCAAGTGTGTGTGCCTGTAAACAATAACAAGTCTACGATATGTAAGAGAAAATGGTCATTTTTCTGGAGAGAATGTAGATCTTTGACGATGCTCTGAAGAAGTTTTAACTAGGAGCTGTTGAACAGATAGTCAGTTGTATTCTGGTCCTTTTCCTGCTGGACCTATCTTGTAAAAGCTGACTCCTGTCCTGAATAGCCATCTAGCCTGCCAGCCTGCCTGTTCACTTCCCAGAGTGGTTACAGTAGTTTTATGACTACTTCATGTAAATTCTTTAGGTGTTTGTTCCTCAGTGAAGGACTGGACTAGTCAAGTCAAATGAAAGGTTTATTGTATTCAGCCATAGGCCATTACAAGTCACAAACAACAAACAAAAACAGAAACACAAGCTTGAATTAGGACTGGACTAGATGTGGTTATGTGAAGCTTAAGGCTTCACTGTAGACAATAGGTGCCATGTGTTAAATCATAGCTGAAAGCATATATATAAGTATAGAAGTCACATGGTTTCTGGTAGGAAGTATTTATGTGTCTTCATATTGTTGTACAATGTTATCCTGACACTAAAACTGCTGCATGGTCTTGTATAGGCATAGGTGGATGATGTAAATGGTTAGTTGTAGAATTAGTTGAGGGCCTTGTCCCATAGTTCCAGGTAAAAATGTCATCAGTATGCCTTAAATAGACATTGAGGAACTCTGCTAAATCAAACAAATACTGTAAAGTTCTTCAAGTACCTATTATAGTACAACTGGGTTGAAGATGCAGGGTGCTCCCCAAATCTGGAAGCGAGTGAGGACAGAGTCTTAAAGTACAATTGTGTTGTAGCATTATCTGCCCTGATGGCCTTTACTCCACCTTGGTGAGGAATATTGGCTAGATTCCATATGTCTGAACACATGGGTTCAACCAGGAAAATTAGTCTTCTGAGGCCAAATTTTGCAATGGAAAATTCAGTGTTGATTGGGGTTCCAGAAGTCTGATAATGAGCAAAGTACAGGAGGTGGAAAATTGCAGCTGCTTTGCCTGCAGCACTGCAAAACTGACTGATAAGTAAATCAATAAAAACATGCAAAGAAAGAGAACCTAAATTATTCTGAGATGTGAAAGCCGAGTGAGTCGCAGGCTGTGATGGCAGATTTCCACGCCTCTTATTTCAGGGAAGGAATGCATAGAAAAGTTTGAGGGGCTGAATCACTGGGCAAATTGCTGCTGTAATCAACATATCTTTTTAAAAGAAAGCTTTGTAATACTTCTGGGGCTATTAAATGGATGTTGCAGATATAGTCATCTAGTTAAAATGAGGATATATGTGAACAGTGTGTGTGTGAGAGAGAGAGACTGCAATGTGTGTATGTTTTAAAATTCAAGTATTTAATTAATGAAGATTCTTCAAGGTAACTCATGCACCAAAGGCATTTCACTTTTTTATTGTCAACTCAGTAATATATAATTAATTTTTCATTATCCCAAATTATTATGATAAAGGTCAGTGAATAAATTTTCTGCTTGGATTGGAAAATTTGCAAAATGTGCATGAAAAGCTGTCTAATATATATCAGCCAGCAGGTGAATTTGATTAGGAATTAACTAAACAAGACTGAAAATGACTATTGGAGCCTTGTTTCCTTTGTCAGAACTTAATTTAGGGTGAAAAAACAAATGGCATATTGAATGGATGGTAAAGATGATGTTGTAATCTTAATGCTAGTGGCTTCTTTTGCTAATAAAGGGTTTCTTTTTTAAGGTTATATAATTTAGGATAACATTGGTCATTTCTACACATCGTTATAGAGATGGCCCACTCACAGAACACTGGTGGCTCTTCCCCACGATTCCAGACATCTCTGTTTGTAAAATGCTTGCAGACTGCTTGATTTCTGGTTTTTGGCGCCTTTTTGGGGAATGTGCTTTCCCTAGTCTTTTCTTTTGCCATGGGCTAATGGAGCACTTCTTCTTGGGCATGTGAATGGTTAAAGTGCTCTGAGGAATCGTCTGATCACAGCCCAGCTCCCCCCCTCGAAGCTCTCAGCATGCAATCACATGTGCAGAGCAAATAAACATTTGAAAAGGAGGTGGGCAATGATGATGAAAGTGCCTGACCTCTCCTCCCAAACTGCAAGGTAAGTGCTTTTGGGGAGTGTGTGTGGAGGCTGCATTTTTCGGAGCGACTCAGCAAAAAATATACCAAAAGTGAGCAAAGGATGGGAATGAACAGCTGTGTGGAAATGGCCATTGTGCCTTTTGATATGCAAATTCTAGGTCTGGTGTTGTTTATGCTTTCACTTCAGCACATACTGCAGAAACAGTGTTCCTTATACAGCTTTCAACAAATAATCACATGACCAAACTAATGTTTTAAAAAGACTGATGCACACGCACCTAAAAAACTCTCTAAGGTCAAATTCAAGAAATTCAGTGACAGTGATATCAAGTATGGAATCACACTGCCTTATCCATCCATGCATAGATATTTCTTTTCTTGGGTTACCATGGTTGAAGGATCCCCCTTTCTTGAAGAAAATTTTATCTTCATTGAGAGTATATAAATGCCACTGAAATTTCAACTAAGTAAGTGATTTTAATGCTCTTCAGCAAAATACCTGGGTGTCTTGAGGGGATCCAAGAGTTATGGTAAGACTAATGGATTTCTGGTGAGAAGAGTACAGGGAGGAATAGGTTTAAGAAGAGCCTTGCTAGATGAGATCTGATTTTGATTCCTACAGTAGCCAACAAGATACTTTGAAAGGCCTACAACCATGCCGAGAGCCACCATGAGCCCCTGGACAAAGATTCTACCAGCCCCCCACACACATGATCCTGCTCCAACCAAATATCACAACAAAACAAATCATTTGGCCTGCTGTTACCATGAATATATAGTAATAAAAGGATCAGCATGTCCATCCATCCTTTTGTGGCAGTCATACTCATCCTAAGACATAAAAGGCAAACCATGTTGCCGACAACTAATTTCTTATTCCCGCGCATGCGCAGAATGCAGGGATAAGAAGTGAGTGGGGGCAAAAGAGTTTGCCTCCCCACTGCTGAGGGAAGACCTGGCACCATGGTGCAGGGCCTTCCCCCTGCCTCGGGGATTCTCAGCTGGGCAGGGAGAAGGTGGGCTAACTGCCACTTTCTCCCTGCCCAGCTGATCCACAGGCAAGGGGGGGTGGCAGCGGAGCACCTGCCCACCTGCTGCTCAGTTGGGTAGAGAGAACACTTTCTCCCTGCCCAGTTGAGCCGCAGGCAAGGGGGTTGGTGGTAGTGCACCCACTCACCACTCAGCTGGGCAGGGAGAAGGCTTTCTCCTTGCCCAGCTGATCCACAGGCAAGGTGGTGGCAGAGCATCTGCCCACAGCTGGGCAGGAAGAAGGCTTTGTCCCTGCCCAGCTGATTCACAGGTGAGGGGGGGCAGCACACACCCACCTACCGCTAAGCTGGATAGGGATCTGCAGCCTGCCTGGCAGCATGGGACCACCACAACCCGGCCTGCTGTAGCCCTTGGCGGCCCAGCCTGCTACACCCGCGGTGGCCCGGCCTGCTATACCCGCTGCCAGAGCCCATCGTATTTTTTCCCAACAGGCTCTTCTGCTAGTCAGAAAATAAAGCTAGAAGTCTTAATACTGCCCTCCAGCTTCAGGTTGCTTGTGAGAATTCCAGACCCCAAAATGAAAGGCATCAGAATATCCTGGCCCAGGTTGTCTCCAGAACCCCCTTCCTGGGTGCTTTTTGCAACAGAAGCTAGAGGTCCCTGGTGCAGGCATAACTCATCAGAAAATAATGCTATATGTTTGAAAACTGGCCAGTGGCCTCAGGATGATGATGGGAGTGCTGTGCCAATATTGAAGGGAATTAGAACATCCTGGACCAGGTTATCTTCATGATAGGCAACATGTAATAAGAGAGTTTTTATGCAACCTGTCATATTTCTTTAATACTCAGATTCCCAATGTGCCATGGAAAGTTGCTGGATGACTTTGGACCACATATGCTCAGGCTGACCTACCTCACAGGGTTGTTGTGAGGATAAAATTGGAGGTCAGGAGAACAATGGAACCTGCTTTGGGTCTCCATTAGATAGAAATGTGGGTTGTTATAAGTCTAATTTTGCCTACTGTTCCAAAAAAAGGATTATTGCTCTTACTGATGGTTGTTGGGGGTTTTCCAGGCTGTATTGCCGTGGTCTTGGCATTGTAGTTCCTGACGTTTCGCCAGCAGCTGTGGCTGGCATCTTCAGAGGTGTAGCACCAAAAGACAGAGATCTCTCAGTGTCTCTGTCTTTTGGTGCTACACCTCTGAAGATGCCAGCCACAGCTGCTGGCGAAACGTCAGGAACTACAATGCCAAGACCACGGCAATACAGCCCGGAAAACCCCCAACAACCATCGTTCTCCGGCCGTGAAAGCCTTCGACAATACATTGCTCTTACTATTTATTATTTATTTATTTATTTATTTTCTTTTTAACCCACCCTCCCTGCAAGCGGGCTCAGGGCGAGATACAACATTGATTAAAATACAACTTAAAATCAATCATAAAAACAGCAACAGATAAAATACTGTTCCCCTTTTGGGGCAACCAGCGTGAGTGGAATCTCCATACCCCTTGTAGAGGGAAACTGCTGGAAGGCTCAGCAATGATGGGCTAAAATTAGCCTCCACCATATGCCTGGCGGAACATCTCTGTCTTACAGGCCCACCTAAATGATACAAGATCCTGGCGGGCCCGAGTGTCCTCAGACAGAGAGTTCTACCGGGTTGGAGCCAGGACCGAAAAGGCCCTGGCCTGTTACTTCATTTGGTATAACTGCAAGCCTGCAACTCTTCTGAGAGGAGGAACTGTTCCTTCAGTACTCAAATTACTGTTAAATATTGCACGTGCGACCATCGGCAGCAGGCCCTTAGTATCTGTATAAGCCATCATGATTATGTAAAAGAAGCAGGAACAGCTTTCTTCCCTCTTTCCAGATGAGCTGTTCCTGCTAAAAATGTGCTCCTCATCTACTCAATTTGTATAGCCTGTGCCTTTCGCTATTAATCTCTATAGCCATGTGTCTAATTTTGTAATTTTATATTTGCCCACATGCATATGTCTACCAATATAGGATACACTTCTTACATCTGATGAAGTGGGCTTCACACTACAATAAATCTTTAGTAAGTAAATCACTAAGAAAGATAGTACAGTTTAACTAGCTTAACATTGGAAGTAATTTTGCTGCATATTTTTAAAAGATTATGTAATTTGTCATATAACATGAAGCCTAATGCCTACAGTAGTGAAGTGGCATTTAGAAAGGGATATTAGATTTCCCAGCAATACATTAATTATAACATCCCACTGCTTGAAGAGTGTTTAGAAGGTAATTAAATCTAATTAAGGGGGAGAGAAGAAGTTCTAACTTCTGTTTCACAAGTATATCCACTAAAACAGATTGACATTCCATTACCATGCATGTAAAGGGTTTGGAGGGGAAGCATTCTTTTACTACTTTGATAGCTCACGAGGAGATATCAACACCAGTCTTGTTTTCTGTTCATAGTATTAACAAAGGTTTTCTGTTACATTACTATGAAGTACATTCTAAGTTGCCAAACAGAATAGGGAAGAGAAGTTGAATCCAAGACGGAAAAGTAATTGGGGTCGGGGAAGCAGAAGAATTAGAATGGGAAAGAGAGGAATGAAGGCAGATTATGAAAGTAACAGAACAAGATGAAGATGGAGAAAATTGTGGAAAAGAGGGAGAGAAATTAAGAAGAGAAGGATAGGTTGTTTTATTTGCTACAACACATGTGTTTGTTTTTTTTTTGCGAGAGAGACTCCTCCCACCTCCCTGACGGAGGACTACATCGTGGATTCTCTCTCTCTCTCTCTCTCTCTCTCTCTCTCTCTCTCTCTCTCTCTCTCTCTCTCTCTCTCTCTCTCTCTCTCTCTTGCAAAAAGCCAACCTGGATTTCCTGGCTCCTGTTATGTCCCCGCCCCGAGTTTCTAGAGGAAAACCTGAGCCGAGGCTTTTGAGAGAGAGAGAGAATCCCTCCTGTTGCTCTTCCTCCAGCGGAGAATCGCATAGAGTGGCTGTTCTTTGTAAGAGTACATTGCCCAGGGAACTAGGGTTGCCCTGGCACTAGGGTTGCCAGGTCCCTTTATCCTCCTGGCAGGAGGATTGGAACCTGGCACTTAACCTTTTGCTTGCTCCTTGTATATCCCTGCTTGTGCTTGAAGCACACACATACTCTGGAGCCAATGTGATGACATCACTTCCATAAGTGACGTCACCATACCGGCCACACGGTGACGCCACTTCTGTAAGGGACATTGTCAGGCTGGTCACGGGAGCGCTCCCACACTCGGCACAGAGCCAATTCAGCCCATTTGGGGCCTAAGTCAGCCTCAAACAAAGTGCAAGAATGCTCCTGTGGCTGGTATGATGATGTCACGGAAATGACAATGCCATGCCAGTTGGGAGTGTGTACGCAACGTGTGCTCCTGAGGTGCCTGCCAGTGGTGGGCAAGCTTCAGGAACTTGCCCCCGCCCACTAATCGCTGGGTGATTGGTGGCTGAGGGGGCAAATCCCCAGGAGTTTGCCTGCCACTGGCAGGTACCTGGGAACCCTAGGGTTCCCAGATGTCTGCCAGTGGCGGGCAAACTCCCGGGGATTGGCCTCCTTGTCCGTCAATTGCTGGGCAATCAGCAGGAGGGGCTAAGCTCCCGGAGCTTGCCTGCCACCAGCAGGCTCCTCAGGAGCGCGTTGCATGCACGCTCCCACCCGGCATGGAGACGTTACTTCCGTAAGTGATGTTGTTGTGCCGGCCGCAGGAACATCCCTGCACTTCTGGCTGCACTCCTGCAGCCAGCCTGACGATGTCACTTACAGAAGTGGCATCACCGTGTGGCCAGCATGGTGATGTAACTTACGGAAGTGGTGTCATCACGTCGGCGCCAGAGCACGCGCACACCAAGTGTGCGCAAGGAATAAAAAGAAAAAAGAAAAGGTAAGTGCCAGATCCCAACCCTCCCAGCAGAAGGATGGAGGGACCTGGCAACCCTAACCCTACCTGGCACACACCCAGGCATCTTGTATGGTTTCCCTCTCAGCCTGGTAGTAAACTTTTCAGAAAGGCAGAGTGTGTGGATAGCTGAGCTACTCCTATTTGTTCTGTAATCTTTCCTGTGCTCCTAGTGGCACAGTACAGAACTGCATCAGAAAAAAATAGATTGAGATGCATCTGCTGGATGAAACGCGACTCTGGCTCCAGGGTCCCCTGAAAGCTGTTGGGCCTAGGTCCGTCAGTGACTATCTTCCATAAATAGAATGCACTACTGGCTAATGCTAGAAGATTTGAGGGTCACTTCTGAATTGTTCTGAATCTCTTCTAGTAAATTTGAGTGCCATGGCGGCCTTTCATATTACTTATATAGGAAACAATCCCTCACTTTGTGTTCACAAACTGAATTGGAAGGTTGATGATGTTCAGTCATTGAGGTCAGGGTTCTGTTTGAAGGACGGATAATTAATCCAGTAAAGTAATCCATGGCTCCTTTTTTGGCAGATTTATGGAGATAGCCTCTGTCCCGGGGACTATACCTCATCATCTTTCATTTCCCAGGCAAAGGTAGTGACTTGTTATATAATATGACCTGTTCTAGATAAGATTTTTCATTTAAGGGAGCACTTCAGGCTAAGAGAGATTGATGTCTTGGGCACCATCCAAGGAGCAACAAGTGATGGAAAAATATCAGAAGTAGGGTTTGGCGATTAGGCTATTATTAATAACCATGAAGGAGGAGTTAAATTTAGATGGCCATCACCATGTCAGTGGCATGTGGGAACCATAAAACTTGTGATATATGTTACAACACTTGTCTCTGTCTACTAACTTGCAATGGAGCTGACTTTAGGACCTTGCAGCAAAGTCAGGAGTAGACGTATAACAAAGAAATCAGATTTCTTCCATGTTCCAAGAACATGGAAAAATATACCTTAAAGAAATATCTGGCAACAAGCTGGTAGATTCTAGTAGTCCTTTGAGGAGGAATGATTTCTGATATTACTGTTCTATACTGAAGCTGGAGCTGTGGTGAAATATTACACTATATTGTAGTGGGAGAAAATGTTGTATAAAATATAATCAATATATCATCTGGTATATCACCAGATGGTATATCATCTTTCCTAATCAGAGGGAGTAGAGCAATCCAACAATCATCATGTCCAGTGCCCAGAATTCTTGCCTGCATTGTTAGGAGTACATGTAAAGAAAACTTTGATGTGCACCTAAAAGCCCCTTGACTATCTCCCTTAGAGGATCAGAGGTCCAAGCTGCCACGGCAGGAGCAGAACATCCAGATGCAGATGAGGGGCACTTTCTTGCTGGAGGGATATCCAGCATTTAGTTGCTGGCAGCATCTGTGACGATGGAACCTTCACCATTGCCCACAGCCATGAGCACTCTCCCAGGATGTGGCAGACCTAGCTGTGGCTTGCGTGAGGCCAGGCCCCTTGCCACACTCTGTTTCTTTTCAGGTAGGTCATGAGTCACCTGTCAAGGAGGCCAAGGATTATGGTTATTCCAGCCCATTGATCCTTCTTGATTGCCATTCAAGCCCAGCCCCAGGAGTGGTTCCCCAGGTAGTGCCCGACTCAACCTCACTTCTGAGAAAGCAGTATAAGAAATGGCTCTCCTAGATCTGACTGCTGTTCAAACAGGTGCAGCTCCCTTCCTGGGTGAGGGGAGTTGGCAACACATGTCTGGCCATCCTCTTCACTTTTCACAATTCAATAAAGTCTGTGTTGAACAATAACTCCTTCCCTGTTTGTTTGCTTGCCTGTGGATGGCAGTAGCCCCCCCTCACTTCCCCTGAAAGAGGCTACCCTTTCACTCCTCCAGAGGGTGGTCTCTGGCTCTGGGCTGGTAAGGATGGGGTGGCCAAAAAGAGGCTCCAGGTGCGGCCACACACGGCTTTGCTGCCAAAATGAGTGGGAATCCAGTGGCACCTTTGAGGCTCCAGCCCCACTTAACTTGCCTCCCCCACTTCTCCCCCTCAAATTTACTGCAGGCAGAGGGGTGGGACTTTGAGTGTTGCCTGTAAGTGTATGGCATGGTGGGAAGGCACCACAGCAGACCCTCATTCTCCAACAGTGCTGTTGGCTTCTGATAAGCCAGGAACTAGATTGCTCAATGCAGAGAGTGAGGTTGATGCTGGGATGGTGTGTGTGTGTGAAGCAACGTCTTGGGATCTATGGGGCTCCTCCTCTGCAGGGCCAGACCACTCTCCCTTTTGCTGTTTGCAGAGGTAGTGGTGGACTTCGAGGATCTTGCTCTGTGGATGAGATGAAGGCCCCCAGAGTATTTTCTCTGGTTCCGGGGGCCATCATTCCTCTCTGGGGGCCCTCATCCCAGCACCGGAGCACAACTGTTGAGGTCCATCCTGCATTTTCCTTGAGTTATTTCAATGCGGTCATATGTTTCAACTGCAAGTTGATGGGCATTCATGCCTCCCTTCATCTCCAACATTCACATTATTCATTTCAGGACCCCCCCATCTCTAAGGAGCTGCCTCTCCAAGAATTGGGAGGCTGATCCTGAGTGCCAGGGGTTTCAGGTATGACTCTCACCAAGTCTCGCAGCCTTTCTGTTCTTACTTTTCTGGGAGGGGGTCCATGTTTCTCAGTGGCCGGGGGGGGGGGGTAGTTTGCAAGCAAGTGGTGCTTCAGCTGCCAGCTTGGCCCTTGTCGGAAATGGCAGTTAGGTAAGCAGGTAGGCAGGCACCTTCTCTGCACCATCAGTGTATCTCCTCCTCACCCATGGAGCAGGGCTCCTCTCAGGAAAGGTGCCTCTGTTGGGATGTAGCAAGCACAATCGTGGGAGTCTTTCTGCCCTTGCTTGCTTGTTCTCTGTAGACCAGAGGAGTAGCATTGGAGATGGTGACAGTAAATGTGCCCTGTCCTGCAGAGTGGTTATGCCCTTCTCTGCCATTCATGGCACTGTCAACTGCAGCCATTCTGCATTGGTGGATTCTGCTGGCATTGCTGAGGCAACTATGGAGCGTTCTCTCCTGCTGTGCTTGGCTGTACCTGGCTGGCCTTTCCTTGCTGGCATTGCGCACCTGCAAAAGTCCTTTGGAAGAGACTGTGGGCGGGGGGGGGGGGGTTCTATGGGCGTCTGCACGACAACAGGAAGCTGAGGCTTAAAATTGCACTGTAAATGTTGGCATGAAAATGCCCAAATTAAAACAGTTTTATGAATAAAGGATAAAGTAATCTCTGATTTAAATCAGCTCCTAATATGAACAGAAAATTTGAATTGCTTGGAATGTATATTTGATTTCTCTTATCAGTTCCTTCCAGCATTAAAATTATCCATATTTGACACAAAAAGTGAAAGAGAAGCTCAAGTATGATTCTTAGTGCAATGTCTGAAAATGCCCTCTTTTAAAATATTCAGGATTTGCCTACATCGTATTGATTTTTCTTTCACAGATGCAGAATCTTACAGTGCAATGCCAAACAGAGGTACACCCTCACTGAAATGGGAGGGCTTAGAAGTTGTCGTCTTAGGATTGTAATGCTGTGTATCTTCAAATATGCTTGTAGATGAGAGAGCTGCTTTCATCAGATTATCCTATCCTTTGGCTGGTGGCTGTGTCTGATTTACCCATGTCATAGCCTCATATAGTTCCCAGCCATGAGACATTTAATTTCATAGCAGCTCCCATGGAGCTGTAGGATATAGTTCATGGGAACATTATTTTACATAGGTAATAAGAATCCAGAGATATGTAATAGAACAATTCACTGTGTGCAAAAGTCGCATAATCAGTAATGTCCAGGGCCCTACAGACTGTGTCTGGACTTGTTCACCAGCCTTTATTCTAACCAACTGTGAAATCCAATCCTACCATAACTTTGCCTGTAACAAGAAGACAATTCCTAGACTAATCAGACTTTATACTATGTTATGGTATTAATAATTAATAAAAAGGAAAATAATTTCTTAACATTTTTTGTAAACAAAAGGAGTTGGAACCCTTTATTCTATACAGTTGCAAACATTCCTTCTCAGCCTCACATGGTTGTTGTGAGAATAAAACACAGGAGAAGAGAACAATATATGCCCCCCCCCAGTATCTTGGAGAAAGGGTAACATTAAAATATAATTAATAACAACAAATATAAACGTCTCCTCTACAGAAAGAAAATTTCAAATTAGGACCACCTATTTCTCTTCTGAAACAAAAATACAAAGTAAAGCATAAAACCAAAACAGAAAGAAAGAAAAGACGACTCAGTATCACTGAAACTCCCTGGCTACAGGGCATAGAAAAGCATTTTAGTAGGAAATAAGGGGCAATTCTGATTTCAGTTTTAAAATTCTATTGAATGTTCTCTGGCAAAATGGCAGCCTAAAAATTCTAAAATTTTGGTTGTTAACTATCTATAAAATGGTGCTTGCTTCTTTATTTCAGTTATCCTTTTAAATCATAGCAGTCCTGAGGAACTTTCTGTGACTTATAGTCATTCATCATAGCAGAGCATTTCTGAAGAAGGAAGCATAAACATAGTTCATGGTAAACTATTTCATTGATGTAAGAAATAAAGATCTGCTCTACAAATGCAACACAATATATTTGAAAATTATAGAACACCTTTTTTGTGTACAAATCTGTTTCACTGAATTACATCCAGTGATAAAACAGCAAATACAAGTCAAATTGCTATGGTAAATCTTAATATTTTGAAGCTTTTTTGGAAAATTATGAGTGATGTGATCTTTTGAATCTGGAGATGATTTCAGAGGTAAGAGGCAACCACCAAAAATGCTGTCATTGTAACCATCACTGCATAGGTGTAAACTGTGGGGGGGACTGAGGGGCTCGAGACCCCTGGATTTCACTGGGGGGGGGGGCTGAGCCCCCCAGGCAATCAGTGAATTATATGGAGGCTGAGTGGCTCAAGTCCAGATTTGGCCATGGGGGGCAAGCAGTGATAAACTCACATGAGGAACTCAATTACAATGGCAGATGAAGCACAGGACTGTTCACCCTTCCTGTTGTATCATATTACAATTTCCATAATTCTTTGGAGCTTTGTTCCTGTTTTTTGCTCATATGTATTTGTGAGTTTATTAAGAATTTATAGTTTAAAAAAGGAATTGCAGTTTATGTAAACAATTTACAAATAAATGTTACAGAAGAATTAAGAGACTTTGATGGAAGATATATGATTTTGAAAATCAAACTCCTGAAAGGCAAGATTTACACACTAGCAACAATATATGCACCAAACAATGCAAGAGAAAAATTTTATGAAAATGTTTTCCAATCCATTTTCGATTTTCAAGAAGATAATGATCTTCGGAGACATGAATGGGGTAATGGATCTGAAAAAAAAGATAGGTGAAAAAAACCAAAGAAGGCAAACGTCCCAAAAATGTGTTTTGGGGAATGTTATTTCCAAATATGGAAATGTTACAATTGGAAGATGCTTGAAGGATCAAAAATCTGAATACTGGAGATGATAATTTTTTTTCTGACAGACACCAAACACATTCAAAGATTGATATGTGTTGGATATAAAAAACCTGAGTTATTTATATTGTTTATTATATTATATGTTTACTCTTCTTTTTCTTTTGATATAATTATAATTGTGCTATTGTTTTCATTTTATTTTCTTGGTTCAGCTTATATTTATAAAAATAAATTTTATATAAAAAAAGGAATTTATACACTGCCTTAAAATACCTATAGCTGTGGATCACACTAAGTAGCTTAGTCCTTAATCCTGGCTGGCTCCACCCACTTTCAATGTAGCAACAGTCATATTGCAAGGCCTCTGTTGGACATAATTGCTACATAATTGCTTGGCCCCAATTTACGTTTGGAAAACAAAAAAATGGCCCATGGACTGGAAGCGCTCAGTCTACATTACAGTTCCCAAAAAAGGGGATGCCAAAGAGTGCAGCAACTATCAGACTATCGCGTTAATTTCCCATGCAAGCAAAGTGATGCTCAAAATTCTAAAGCAAAGACTCTTAACATATATGGAATGAGAAATGCCAGATGTTCAAGCTGGATTCAGAAAAGGAAGAGGCACCAGAGATCACATTGCAAATTTACAACGGCTAATGGAACACACCAGGGGATTTCATAAGAAAATCAGTCTGTGTTTTATAGATTACAGCAAAGCTTTTGTCTGTGTGGATCATGAAAAGCTATGGAGAGTGTTAAAAGAAATGGGGGTGCCACAACATCTGATTGTTTTGATCCACAACCTGTACTCTGGACAAGACGCTATTGTCAGGACAGAATATGGGGAAACAGAATGGTTTCCAATTGGCAAAGGTGTCAGACAAAGATTCATATTATCTCCCTACCTGTTCAACTTCTATGCAGAGTATATCATAAGGAAAGCTGGATTAGATCTAGAAGAAAGTGGAGTGAAATTTGGTGGAAGGAACATTAACAATTTGAGATATGTAGATGACACCACATTACTGGCAGAAAATAGTGAAGATTTGAAACAACTACTGATGAAGGTGAAAGGAGAAGACACCAAAGCAGGATTACAACTGAACATCAAGAAGTCAAAAGTATTGACTACTGAGGATTTACACAATTTTAAAGTTGAGAACGAGGAAATTGAAATTGTCCAAGATTTTCTATTCCTTGGCTCAATCATCAACCAAAAGGAAGACTGGATTGAAGAAATCAGAAGAAGATTGAGACTTGGAAGAGCAGCTGTGAGGGAGCTAGAGAAGATCCTTAAAGATAAAGATGTCTCTCGGGTAACCAACATCAAGATAATCCAAACTGGACTTCCAGTATGGAGTAGCGCAGGCATGGCAGCTGAGTTATGGGCTCTGTGCCATGATCTTCCTGACTCCTTGGGACTCGAGAATTCGGGCCCCCAAGGGGAGGCAGGCTAGAGCAAGGTGGAGGAGCTCAACGGGACTGGCAACCCCCTGCAAAGCCCCCACACCGGCTCGAGGCAAGGACCAAGGGAGAAGCCAATATGGCTACTAAGCTACAAAATCCGAAAATCTGACAAGTGAAAATAAAGCAGATTCCTGGCAAGATAAAAACAAAGATAAACTGAAAAGACCGAACAAAGCGATCCTACTAGCCGGGCACAGAAGAGTGATTGTAAGAGTCTCCTGGCAGCGAGCTGGAAAGCAATAACACGACATTGTTCATAGATGAGACTTTGGGTCGAGTAAGAACTAGAATATGAAGCACGTGGTGACCATCCAGTTGGATGATTAGCCTGATGAAGTGACCAACAAAACAGGTATTGGAAATTCTGCTGGCTGACACCCGTAGCAGAGGAGGAGACCCAGCTTGGTGGCTGTGGAGGAACACTGCTTGTCATCTTTCATTACCTCTGGAATATGCCATCTCCACTTGGGCTACTGTGAAATAGACTTTATGTTGACCCTGCCATTGTGCATATGAAATATTGGGTATATTTGTTCTTCACTTCATTCTTGCATTTTTGACTTATAATTTGTACTTCATTTACATGTTCATTGTTATATTTTACATTTTGCACTTTGCACTTTGCTTATTCAGTAAATTTCATAAGATATGGTTGTTGATTTTTTACTTTTGACTCCTTAGTCACTGGGTTCTAGTTGTGTTGTTCCTGTTCTGCCCCAGTGAGCCCATTGTGTAGGTTCAAGATAAAAACAAAGACAAACTGAAAAGACCGAACAAAGCGATCCTACTAGCCGGGCACGGAAGAGTGATTGGTAAGAGTCTCCTGGCAGCGAGCTGGAAAGCAATAAATCTCTGGAGCTACAAACAGTAAGAGCGGAGCTTTCTACCACTTTTATGAAATCTGTGATAGAACATCTATAACCAGCTGATTAAAATGGCCTTTCTGGAAGAAATATTTCCAAAGCTGCAAAAAATTGCTAAGCTAATGAGTGAACTATTAAGAAAAGCAGGTGAGATATTTGGATTGCAAACAAAGACATCATGAAAGATACTAAATCAGAAGAAAATTTTGAAGGGACAGACTTATTTGAAAGAAAACTAGAGCGGAATGATGAAAAGCTTTGTCAACAAAATGGGGGAACCTACCAGTCCTTCTTTGTGAAAGTACAAGAGCCAAAGAAGAAAGGGGAGGGGCATCAAAGGAGAGCTGTGAACAATAGACCCAGCGTACTGCTTCTGAATGAAGAAAAAAGCATGCAACGTACTTCAAAAAAGAAAGACAAGCAGAGACACCACAGCATATTTACTGATTTCTTGCAGAAATGGTTAGAAGATTTAAAAAGTCGCTTTTGGCTGAGCACTGGAAAGAAGGACTTGCTGTACCACTCCAGAGGAAGAAAGAAGAAACAAAGAATGAAACTCAGATTACGATCCAACAATACAGGCTTAATACAATGTCCTATGTTTATTTTTTCTTTCTAACTTGTTATACCGTTGATGTGTTCTACAGGGATTAGAGAGAGGGTGACAGATGGGTCTTTAGAGTCTTCTGTCCTCACCATTATCTTTTGAGAGAGAGAAAGGAGAAGAAAACATAAGGAAATTCAGATTATGATCCAGGGGCTTGTTGAAATAAGATGGTATATGAAATATATTTTTACCTTTTTTTTCCTTTTCTTTAAATTTTTAGGTTTTGAATAGGATTAAAACTGTGTAGATATAAAAAGTCAAAGAATAGTGAAAGAAAATTGGTCTTATATGCCTCTCTATGCTTAATGAAGCTTCACACAGACTTAATGCAAGTTTAGATGCTCTATAACATGCTAGATACCATATATTTATTGTTAAAGGACTAGAGAAAATGTGGCAATTGGGTCTTTGGAGTCTTCTACTGTTATTCCTATCTTTTAGTTACTTTCCCTTTCAGATCTCCTGTTTTCTTTTTAAACAAAAAATGAGATAACATAAGTAAAACAGGAGAAACACCAGAGAGATAGAGGGAGCTCTATAATTTTTTTAATTTTCTAGAGCATAAACTAGTGTCTAAGCCAAATCCTTTTATATACTTATTTTGTTTTCCCAGCCTCACCGCAATGCAAATGTAAGTGCATAATTTTAGATGGCTTGGATCAGACAGATGAAAGATTGAGGGAAGATGGGTACAAAAATGTGTTTTTTTCTTTAATGATATATAGCAATGGTCACTTATTTTTCTGCTATTTTCCTCTGCCCTTTTTCTCTGTTCTGTCCCTGGAATGACTAAGGGATTAACACCCTTGGCTTAAATTCTAAAGGTTTGAAAATGTAGCAAAGAAATTAAATAATGCGTGGAGAGATTTAAAGAGAAGGTTGGATTGAAGGTTATATTGAAAAATTTTGGAATATGGACTACACAATGAAGGACTTGCACACAAATCTGTTACTGAAATGTTTTTTAATTCCCTTTCCCATTTAAAAAACTTAATAAAAAAAAATTACAAAAAAAAAGATAATCCAAACTGTGGTATTCCCCATTACGATGTATGGACATGAAAGTTGGAGAGTGAAGAAAGCTGCAGGAAGAAAATTGATTCATTTGAAATGTGGTTCTGGAGGAGAGTTTTGCAGATACCATGGATGGCCAAAAAGACAAATAAGTGGGTACTAGATCAGATCAAGCCTGAATTCTCCCAAGAAGCTAAAAGGACAAAACTGAGGCTATTGTACTTTGGTCACATCATGAGAAGACAAGATTCTCTGGAAAAGTCAATAATGCTAGGAAAAGTGGAAGGAAGTAGGAAAAACGGAAGACCTAAAACAAGATGGCTTGACTCAATAAAAGAAGCCATGTCCTCCAGTTTGCAGGATCTGAGCAAGCCTGTTAATGATAGGATGTTTTGGAGGTCTTTCATTCATAGGGTCGCTATAGGTTGGAGGTGACTTGATGGCACATAACAGCAACAACAAGACTCCACTTATAACACTGTCTCTTTCCTCAGGTGTCAGAGGGGGAGAAACAAGAGAGTTAGAAAGATACACAGGTCAGGAAATCTTACTGTTTATTCCTTTACTGCCCTGAACTATCCTTTGATGTGTAGATTGCTAATGTCAGGACTTTCTCCTCAGGAATAGATTGGTAGATAGGAATCTATCTCTCCACTTTCCTATCAAAGTATAGAGTTCCTATAATAAACTCTTACTTCTTTTCTAAAACTAAGGCAAGTATAAGTTTGTTATTTTCTCTTTCACACTTACACCAGCCAGTACACTCAAGCCACTCATCATCATGTTTTCGCTGCAATCAATGCTACTCTGTTAAGGACCAATTTCTGTTTCTTTTAATAGGGAAAAAGTGAGTTTCTATTTTATTTTACTTTTCAGTTACGTTATGATTGCATTGTATTCTGGAAATGGAACACTGGGAAATTGTAGGCCCTATGGTTCCTTGTTGAAATAGCTTTGTTTGCTTGCTTGCTGGCTGGCTTTTGGGGGGGGGGGCTGGGTGTGGGAGAACAGTTAGTTTTTTCATGGTGGTGGTGGGGGACTGCTTCAGCCACTTCTAAGCTCCTCTTTCAATTTCCATTTTTAAATGGAGAGGTGGCATCTATTGCAGAAAAGGACAATTCCTAAAGTTGCATCCTGAGTGCTGGCTCTTTGAAACAATGAAAAAGCCCATCTACATGAATAAGATGAGGGGGATGCAGATCAGAGGCCTTTTAAAAATTTCCTTTGCCCTGAGTGCAGCCTAGAGAGAACATTGGCAAGGAATGTGCACTTAATTATGCGATTTTATTAATAATGTTTTCTGAATGTCTGTGTTTGTAAGTTGGAGTTTTTAAGCATTGTGCTAATAAAGTAAGGTATATAAAGGAGACTACTCTGAACTCTATATATTGCTCAGAAATCGAGAGCACAGCAACTATTTTGTATTTTGCCCTGGTTCAAACTTCAACCATGCATTTACCAAATGAAGGCATCTGCAATGACACAATTTAGCAAATTTCAGTACTAAGTCACCCTTATGAATAAGGCAGAATCAAGACTCCTGTAAAGGAATGTCCAGGAAAACTTTAAAAATGTTCCCCTACGGGCTTTTCTGTGTTACCTTTCTTAGTGTAAAATTTGTGACCATTAGTTTGTCCTATACACATAGTATGTATATTTGTAGATCTTAAAGTGACTATCCTAAAAGTGAATTTCAAAAACAGGACACAGCAGGAGATTGCTAAGATAGCACTTTAACCACTGGCCTACCTTTTCCTAGGTTTGGCCCAGCCCAGGGGCATTGTGAGGGGGGTCCCCATGGGTGCCCAGGTTCCCCTAAATTTGTGGGGAGCCCCTCCCTAAATTCCCCATGGCCCCACCTCCATAAATGGTGGCAATGGAAGCCCCTCCCTGTGATGTCATTGACTCCTCCCTGTGATGTCATTGGGCCCCGATTCTTTTAAGGACCTGATATAGCAATGCCTCTGGCCCAACCCCAGCCCCCCACCCCAGGAAACTGGAAAGTCTACTCCCCTGTATCACTGACAGATTATAGAGATTGTCTATAGGGCTTGTTGATCCAGTTTTAACTGGCAGGAGATCACAGATGTGAAGAGACAGTTCTTCATGTGATAGTAAACTTCTGAGATGATAGCATGGACAGTATCACTTTGGACTCTGGATGGAGAATATCATTTATTAAGGGTGTCTGAAAACTAGCACAGCAAAAAGTAGTTGGGCTAGGAACTGTTCTCCTTGATGTGCTAATTTTTTTACTTTAACAGAAATCTGTTTTGTATGTTTTTGTGTGTTTTACTTGAGTGAGTATTAAAAATGGCATCCCCCATCTGCATGCTCATTCTGCCTTGTCTGTAGACCAAGCTTGAGATGGAGCTAAAAAGTAAAAAAGTGGCTGTGGTGGCTGCTGCGGCTGCTACTGGTGCAATCTTAAGCTCCTCAGACATTTCTATTGTACATAAAATCAGCAGTGTGTGCTATTGTTTTGGCATGTTGCTCTGGCCCAGTGTCAGTCTGGGAACAATCTTAGCAAATACGCCTTTCATAATGGCCCCTTTCATTTTAAACAGCTTCACCAACAAATGGCCTTCAGTAATTAAAACAGTAAGTCAACATCAGTTTTGGAAACAGCTGGAAAGGATGGTGGAGAGAGTTAGCAACTGATTTCCTAAGGAACTATGAGGCTGACACAGCTGCCTCTGGTATACTGCCTTGGTTTGTCAGTGGGGGTGGGAAGTGAGACTAGCTAATTAGAATTTCAGTGGGATAGGATCCAAATAACATCCTTACGGTTTAGTTTGCCAGAGCATGATAATACTGCTCTAATCAGGATAATCGAATAAGAAGAGAGAAACATATATAAAAAGATTGTCCTTTAGGAAAACAGCTGTACGATATTAAAGGATACCAAGGTTTGTGATGGCTATTGTCATATAATAGCTATTGTCATATAATAGCATGGTACTTTGAAACTTCTGTTAGATAGTATTTTGTATTACGTACAAGCAAAATTGTCAATGTGAATGGAAGCCTATATTGTTATCAGCTAATCATGTGATAACACCATGTGTGAGCTGGTTGTATAAAACTGTCCACAAACATTTATGGCCTGAGTCATCCACACACCACTGTGGTATAGCTGTTACTTTCATGCCATGCTGCGGCAGTAACATCTGTGACTGGGAACCATGTGGGATATACAGATCATGAAGTTGTTTCCACACTAGTAATGAACTACCATCCTAGAGAATAGTAGCACTGTTGTGAGAACCTATGAGGTAAAGGCATCGATTGCTGCACAGCACCAAACAAATTTCATAGTGCATAATAATAAGAAAATTAAGAATGCTGAAGTCTCATTAAAATTGAATAGAACATAAGCAAATTAACAAGCCCCATACATTTAAATAAGACTTAAATGCATTTCTCTGAATTGCATTCATGATTATTAGATCTGAGGTCTTAGCTTGTTGTCTGGTATCCATAGAATTTTAATCAAACTGTTGATGTAATATGTGGATTTTTTTCTTAAAGTGTTGAAATTACGTTAATATGTTACAATTATGTTAATATGTACTAGAATAAAGAGCTTCATCGTACTCTAAAGAGAAGGAAAAAATAATCTATTCATCTTAAAGCTTTCACAGATGATCTCAACTATCCATCTTGAATATTTATTTATGTCATTTATAGTCCACCTTTCTTACTTACTAAAGGTGGATTAGACAGTGTGAGGTAGCTGATAGGGAGCCAATGAAATGACTGCAGAATGGGTATGATATTCATGCTCCACCTAGCTCCTAATAATAAATGAGCTGCAGCATTCTACACCAACTGAAGTTTGTGGTACATGGGATAGATAGGTTTCTCAATAGACAGGTGCATAGCTGTATGGGATGCACCTCTCTGACCGGGATGCAATCTCTCTGAAACTTGGGGGGTCTTCAGAGGACAGTGAGGACTATGTCCCCTGCACATTTGGTGGGTATTGGACATTGGGAAGGTCACTTTTGTAACCCCTCAAACTAGCTGCCAGCAGCCACTGCTGTTTTTGCCAGGACAGGGCCCTTTAAACTATCAGCTGGCAGGCAGCAGGGGGAAATCCCCTCCTGTCTGCAGGGCCTGGATCTCCAGCGGGAGAGAGTTCCACCAGACTGGGGCCAGGGCAGAAAAAGCCCTGGCCCTGGTTGAGGCCAGACGGATGTCCTTTGGGCTGGGGACCACCATGAGTTGCTTGACTGCAGAGCGCAACACCCTGCAGGGGACATAATAGAAGAGCTGATCCCGCAGGTATGCAGGTCCCAGTCCATGAAGGGCTTTAAACACCAAGGTTTAAAACAAACACCTTGAACCGGATCTGGAACTCCAGTGGGAGCCAGTGCAGCTGGCACAGCACAGGATGAATGTGTGCTCGGATTGGCTTTCCGGTAAGGACACATGCCGCTGCATTCTGGACCAGCTGTAACTTACGGGCCAGCCCAAGGGCAGCCCAGCATAGAGTGAGTTGCAGTAGTCTGGCCTGGAGGTGACTGTTGCATGGATTACTGTGGCCAGGTCCCAGGGCGAAAGATAGGGTGCCAGTTGCCTGGCCTGTCGAAGATGAAAACAGGCAGACCTGGCAATGTTCATGACCTGGGCCTCCATTGAAAGTGTGTTAGTGTGAGCCCTCAGCCAAGGTGCCCACTGAGCGTGGCCCCAGAGCCTGGCAGCAGCCCTGGAACCAGAGGAGATAGATCCCTCTCCCACTACACACAAAAAAAATTCAAGCTCCAATGCACTCTCCCTGTCTCTCTCCCAAAATGCTAGCAACAGCTCTCTCCCTCTCCACTGCCTGCTGAAACTGAAAGCCAGAGCTTGGAGCACACTTCCTTTTATAACCAGAGGTCCCATAGAGCAAAACAGGAGGTCTGTGGTTGGCAGTCAGAACTGCCTAACAGGGTTCGCAGGGATGAGATTGGAGTTCCCATGGCTACAGAACACCCTCCTCCCCCTCTCCCCCCTAGTCTTTGCTCCCATGTAACCAATTTGGAGCTCCACACTAGGAAGGAAAACCTGCCCATCAAGCTAAGTTGGTCTTAGATTGGAGTTTCCAGGGCGACAGAGGGAGTGCAGACAGAGGTCAGGCAGTCCCTGCCTCGATTGCCAAGCAGATTGAACGCGCCTGACTGTGGCTTCATGAACAGTGGACGAACACATGAACAAGGCTTGAGACGACCACTTGTTCGTTTAAAATTGCACCTTATGAATGGCTTGCTCGCGAACAGCCAATAGGGCTGTTTGTGGCTTATTTTTGTTCGTATTGCTGTCCGTACTCACCTCTAATCCAGACTGAAAAGGGTACAAAGCACCAGAGTTATCCAAAAAGGCCTGGAGTTGGTCAGCTTCTGCTGTCTCAATCTTTGCCCAGAAAGGGCAGATTAGAGACTGGGCAACAATTTGCCACGTCTAGGGATAGTTTTTTTAATTATTAGATGAGGGAGAGGTGCCCTGAGTTAGTGACTGATTTATGACAGACCTCAAGGGTTCATTTTTGTGGTCCTTACATGACTTTAACAGCAGGGATCCAGTGCACAAGTAGTGACCTTCACAGATGCCAGGATCCTATCAACATCCATTGTTGTAACTGGGTCAAGGTGGTTCATACATGGGCCAGATGATGTATGAAACATTTCTTCCACATTGCCAATATTTCAGCTGGCATCTAAATCAGAATGTATTTGTGCTTTTTTATTGGCAAAAAACTGCAAAAGCATCACAGCTAATTATATGATCTTGAGACTGTAAAAGTTCTGATTTAGAAGTTTTAAGATATCGAGATGCCTTGAACAATGTACTAGCTGATGCAATAGTTGCCGAGAAATAATGTTTCTCTGCAGTTCTCATTGCCATTTTATAGATCTTCCAGTGGGCTCTGTAGCACAGTCTATAATTTTCTGTACGAGTTTTTCGCCATCATCTTTCTAGATATCTTCCAGCCCTCTTTAGGTCAACCAGCTCTGAGGTAAACCCTGCCACTGGGCTGGCACCATCCCTAGAATTGAAGAGGTTATCAAGGAGCAGTATTGTCAAGAGCTTCAAAGAGCTTCTGCAACCATTGTGAAGTTGGTGTAGGACCATATAGCCAGGTGGAGTTAGTTGGGACAGACACACTACATCATTTTCCTCCAACCAAGTCTCTGTTATGGAGGCCACATCAATTTCCTCTGTAATATTTCGGTAAGGCAGGCAGCTTTGTTTCTTATAAATCTGGTATTGCATGATATTAGTGTAGTAGTGGGTGATGTAGTGGCCCTTGCATTGTCGACTGTTCAGTTGCTGGAGAGGTTAGATAAGCAAGAAGCATATTTGCCCAGTACTGGCCACCTTTGATAAATCCCATTCCCATATCTCCCAGCTGCACTGGAATAGTACACTAGTGGCCAAAACTGTGGAAACCTTTTGGGAAAAGTGCATTTTTGAGGTTTGATGGCTTATAACACCACTTTTTGGGGGAGTAATACCATAAAATTATATATCAATGGAAAGAAAATTTAATCAAGAATGTAATGCAACAAAGTTTGTTCAATTATCTGTATTCTATCAAATATTATAGCCAAATAACCAGGAAAAGGAAGCACAACTTGCTTAGGTTGGTATGAAGTAGCTTTCCTTCATTTGAATGTAGCCAATGAGCTTGTAAAACATAATAAAATTAGAGAAATGGCACAAAGAGTTGATTGGTCACCCAGAAAGCGATGTAAAATAGTACTATTAAGTGAACAAGGCTACAGTTATGAAGAAATTAGAAGAAAAATTGGTGGAAACTTAACCAAAGGTGGCATTTCTAAATTTTTGAAGAGGTATAAGGCAACTCAGTCACTACAAAACCAGACTGGTAAAGGCAGGAAAAGGTGCACACAAGCAAGGGATGATAGAAGAATTGAGAGACTGAGCCTAGGTGACAGAAGAAAATCATCGGGGTGTATACAGAACGAAATGGCGCAATTCAATGTGAAGTTGAGTGCAAGGACTGTTCAGCGCAGACTGGAGGAATTTGGTCTTAATGCTAGAATTCCACGAAAAAAAACATTGTTATCTCTCAAAGGTTGAAAAGATTAAACTGGGCTAAAACCCATGTTAACTGGACAGCGGAACAAGGGGACAGTGTTATTTGTAGTGATGAGACCAAAATCTCCCTGTTTGGTAGTGATGGCATAAAATACGTGAGAAGAAGAATCGGAGAAGATTTGCATCCTGATTGCATTACACCTACCATGAAACACCCAGTTAGTGTTATGATATGGGGTTGTATGACATCAAAAGGTGTGGGCAGAATTTGCGTGATAAATGGCAATATAAATGCCCCCAAATACATAAATGAAATACTTGAGCCCAAACTGAAGCCTTCCATACGTGATCTTTTCCAAGATAATGAAGCATTTATATTTCAACAAGATTCAGCTCCATGTCATGTTGCTGCTGTATGCAAAAAGTGGTTTCAAGATAATCATATTCCACTGTTGGAATGGCCTGGGAATAGCCCAGACCTTAACCCCATCGAAAATCTATGGAGCTGACTAAAGAAACTGGTTAGTGAGAAGCAACCCAGCAATAAACAGCAATTAATAGAAACAATAACTCAATCGTGGTTTCACATTATAACATCTGCAGAACTAAAAAACTTGGATCACTCCATGGGAAGGCGTTGTAAGGCCATAATTAAAGCAAAAGGTTACCCAACAAAGTATTAACTGACAAGGTGAGAATTGTTGTATAACTCATTTTTTCTATGTTTCAATTTTCTTCTTTATAACTACTGTTCTAAAAAAAATTCCTTCATAAAAGTTATTGCATTACGTTCTTGATTAAATTATCTTTTCATTGATATATAATTTTATGGTATTACTCCAAAAAAAAGTGGTGTTATGAGCCATCAAACCTCAAAAATGCACTTTTTCCAAAAGGTTTCCACAATTTTGGCCACTAGTGTACATCTACCATACATCCTGCACTAGGTAAAAAAAAGCTCACAAATGCACCCCCAAAACTACATATTCACATATTGAACATGCAAGTGGCCACAGAGAACTCAAACAACAGTCCAGGCCTACAATCATGGTGTATTTAGGTAAGCATTGTCCAACAGGTGATGTCTCCATTCCTGCTGCTACTGGTAACCATAATTGGTGGAGTTCTTCTTCTCCTTTAGCATCTATCACCTGTTACAGGCAATATCTGTACCCCAGCTGGGCACCCTATGCTAAGAACCATGGGCTAAGAGCCCTTGTGCTCTCACCTTTCAGCTTGTGCCTCTTAAATGCCTGTCCTAACAAATACCTGTGAACAAAAAAGGGGGAGGGAAGGAACCAGTACTGCTGCCAACATGCCACCAAGATAGGGAGGGGTGAGGAGCAGGAGGCAGGGTTGTTAATATCTGGCTCAGATACACAATCCAAGCTTGAGAAGAATTCTGGTTTGCAAAGCTCACACTTATGTTGAACTGCTGAAACTTGTACTCTCTATGTGCAGGGAGTACAAGTTTCAGCAGCTTCTCTTTTTGTTATCTGTAGCCAGTTGCTTTGCTTTGCTGATTGCTACTTTGAGAGATCTCTTAGCTTCAAACCCAGCTGCTCTTCCATTTATTTGTCTCTTGGAATCATATTGGTTGTTAAGAGCTATATTTCAGTTGTTATTGTGAATATGTCCATCATCACGGCTCTTAAATGATTGTTTTGTTTTTATTTCAATTGTAATCATTATTGTTAATTATTCAGAATTGTGTAGTTTGTTACTTGGAGGTTTTCAGGATGGCTCATAGTTTGGAAGCAGTACATGAAAGACAGAGGAGAAAACCTATGGTAAGGCTTTAAAGGCCCACTCCAGCCAACGTTGTAACAAGTAAATGGATACTGTGACTATTTCCTTAGTTATATGTAAATGTGGTATTTTATTGAACGAGAGAATGCATGTGCGCTGGTGCTGGTTCTTGATCCCAACACCAATATAACATCTGCCTTTGGTAATCCTGCTGCTATAGTGTCCCTTTTGCCTTGGTAAGCAGCTGCGTAAGGGAATTGCTCAGAGTAGTCCTGCAAATTGTTTCTTTATAGAAGATCCTGAAGATCAATTCTGGAGTAAAAACCATTGCTTATATTCATAGCAGAATTATTGCAAGCAGGGTCAGCTTTAGAGGTAAGTACTCTTGGGTAATGACTGATAGGCCACTGTGGGCTTCTGCAACAACAACTGACAAGCTGCCTTTATTGCTGCCACACACACACACACACACACACACACACACACACCCTGAAGGCAGCAGCAAGATTTTGAACCGAGGGCAGAGCTTCCTTCTTGGTTGGTCCCATGGTGGGAGGTGCCACTAATACCAAGGAAGTATGTGACAGTGGAAACCTTCCTGCAAATGGAGGGTGTGAAGGTCCACCGTAAGGCATTTTGCCCCCCAACACCTGGAATTGAGACTGTTTGCTGGCTTAATATCTAATAGGGCAAAGTTGCATGGTCCCTTTTCCTTTTAAATCCAGAATGATAAGCAATAATTATTTGTGTACAGAAGCTGCTTCACATTCTCCGTATTTTAGCTCTAGACATCCCTTCTTTCCAGTACTTCCTATGTAATCAATGTCTTGTTCTGGTTCTGCTCTTAATTTACACATCTTCCTTTGATTCTAAATCAACTGATAGCTTGTTGACTACCACATGCAGGTTCAATCTACAGTATCTCTAGTTTTAGAAAGGCTCAGGTAATAGGTGATCTGAAAAAGTCTCTCTACCTAACCCTGGAGAGCTACTGCCAGTCAAAGTAGACAAAACTTAATAGAAGGCCACTACTTGTTTTTATGTGTTAAATTACCATACATTCAGTTGCTCCATCCATTTGGCCAAGTGATGCATTTAGATGGTTTGCCAAGATTTGAGTCCAGTAGCTAAAGACCAACAAAGTTTTCAAGCTATAACCTTTGAGAGTCAAAACTCCCTTCATCAGATACCTTATCTGATGAAGGGAGCTTTGAGTCTCGAATGCTTACACCCTGAAAACCTTTAAGTGCTACTGAACTCAAAACTTGCTGTTTTAGGTTTTAAAACTAGGTTACCCACCTAAAACTATTTAGATGGTTTATTTTGTTCTAAATTCTCAGCCTCTTCTTTGGATGTAGTTGTTATTTGCTTGACTGTCTTGCCAGTCCTCACTGCTATCCCCCTATCCAAACCTGCAAAAGACTGCTCATATCTCATTTCCTAAAAATAGGTTGGAATAAGTAAAAGGGAAGCTGCCCTGAACACCTGTCTGGATAGTGTATGAGGTAGAATTCAAGGTGAAGATCAGCGAGGTGATCAGGGGAGCTGATGGACTATTTATATAATGATAACTGTGTCTGTTGCCGATTCTATGAACCACATCCAACAGCATCTATTTCACTGCAGAGGAACCCTGACGGAGCACATTTTGATTAATAAATTATCCAGAGCACACAGTGTAGGCTAGGTTTCCCTTTCACATTGCATGAAAGTCATTCACTCTAAGTTTAGTTGTTTAGCATGTAGGCCATTCTAAAGAGTGCATGTCTTGGTTGCAAATGTCCCTTCATTAGGTAAAGGAGGACAATTGGATTGTGGTTTGGGCTACAGTCCTATGCTCACTGACCTGGGAGTCAGCCCCACTGATTATGTCAAGATGTCGTGCATAAGGCTGAAGAAGGGATGGCCTGCAGGCTTTGCAGGAGCTTCTCTTCCACAAAGGTCTGACTGAGGCCTTGGGCAGATTTTGCAATAGGCCTACATTTTCCAGACACCTTCCAAGTTTAGGATTGGACTGTGGAAAAATGGAGGGAAAACAGACACCAATAGTTGTAAAAGAGGCAGAACTCAACAGAAAGCATATAAAGCCTTGCACATTGAAGGGTGTTCTCTACCTGAGGCTGAGCAGTGGTGAGGCAGGTCTTGTAGGGAGTTGATCTCTCCCCCATAGTGGGGGCGGGGAGTCTGCCCTTGTTCGATGAGATATTGAAACAGAATAGGAACTAAGTAAGGCAGTTCCATCAGGGAGCTTTGTCGCTGGCCTTTTGTGGGGGGTTGTTTTGCCCTGTATTCATTCTGCCTGATTTCTATAACTTTTCTCCTATTTACTTACTTGCTATAATATTTGTTTAATAAGCCATTTCTTGTTCACTTAGGAGGCCAACTCTGGGTTGGGAAATTCCTGGAGATGGTGGGGTGGGGCTTGAGGAGAGCAGGTGTGTTGCAAGTTGTCTTGCCAACAGGCAGTTGCATTTTAAAGCGAGATCTCTTCTTCATTAACTAGAATGTAGCTTAATTTTAAAGTCAGCCTCTCTTCTGCTTTGTATCCTAAAAGATGTATGTGCAGGAAAGCAACAACCCTGAATAATATTTTATTAGTAGAAGAACCACGTAAATAAATACTATGGGTTGGCTCCTATTTCTCTCTTCTGCTCAGATGAATCCTATAACTCTTTTCTGCTGTGTCTTCCTTCAAGGGCGAAAGATTTCCTCCCATGGGAAAAAAATATTTTCTAATGGAGAAAGGCTTCCTCATGCAAAGAAGTCTTTTTGTTCAAGGTATAGTTTATCTATTGGAGGAAGACTTGTAGATCCAACCCCATAATAAATAAATAGAATAGCATCTTAAAAAGAGAGCTCTGACTCTCAAAAGCTTACACTCAGTCATGAATCAGGGGACTATTGTATCAGGTAATATATAAACACCCAGTCAAAAGGATGCCGTGGTTTGTCGGCCCTCCTGGGTAACTGGTTGGACACTGTGTAAAAGAAGATGTTGAGCTATATGGATCAATGATCCAGTAGGGAACCTCTTCTGTTCTTATGATGCAATGGTAGGCCGAAATAACAGTCAGCAAAGAAATGTTTTGATGCTAGCAGGGAAGAAACAATGTCATTTGATGAATTTTGAAAAAGCTGATTCAGATACCATGGGAGTAAGATTTCTGCCTCTGAAGCATAGGCAAAAAAGCCATGTATACTATTGTTCTATTGTTAAAGCAATCTGCATTGTCCTTTTCAGCCTGAAAAATTCGAGTTCTAACCAGTTAAAAATTCACAATAGGATGTAAGAACATAAGCTTCTTTCCAACTGATGGTCCATTATTCCCAACAAAAAAATCTCTGGTTTCAGCCTTTACAAAAGACGATGAACTCTATCTTAGAGGGAGGTAAAATGCTGGAGACGTGGAAGGAAGCAACATAACGCTTATACCAAAAGAAGGTCAAGACCTGACATTGACAAGAAATTACAGGCCAATATCATTATTAAACAATGACTATAAGCTGTTTGCCATTATTTTGGCGGGAAGACTTAAAAGTATCCTACAGGACATTATTCACGAAGACCAAAGTGGATTTTTACCTAAGAGGCAGCTGAAGGACAATGTAAGAATAGTATTGGATATTTTGGAGTACTTGGAAAAACATAATGATAGACAAGCTACTTTGATCTTCGATGCCGAGAAGGCCTTTGATAGTTTAAATTGGAAATTTTTGTTTAAGATCTTGGAAGATGGATTTTGGAGACAATTTTATAAAATGGACGAAGTCGATTTATACATCCCAGACAGCTCGGATAGTTGTTAATGGAGAGTTAACCAAACCATGTAGAATACAAAGAGGTACAAGACAAGGTTGCCCATTGTCACCCTTGTTATTTATAGTGGTACTTGAAGTTCTGAACAGGGGCATAAGACAAGATGAAAGAATTCAAGGTTTAAAGGTGAAACAGGAGAATTATAAGTTATAAGAACTGAGGGAAGGGGCCGTTGGTCGCTGGAGGATCACGTGACCGTTTGGGCGGGAAAACGGTCGCTGAGGCGCGCGACAAACGGCCCCTTCGGAGCCATGGAAGCTCTAGAGAATTCTCCGGCGGCTGGCCTGCGCCTGCGCAGTCCCCATGTGTGTCAGCACAGAAGAACTCGATGAACATAAGTTACAGGTATGTTAACCCTGTTTTAAGAGCCTTTGCGGATGATTTGGTGTTGGTTTTGGAGGACCCTTTAAAGAGAATTAAACCCTTAATGACAAGATTGAAAGAATTTGATGTAGTGGCAGATTTTAAGGTTAATAAACAGAAGACCAAAGTGTTAACTAAAAATATGAAAATACAGAACCAAATGAAACTGGAGAGCAAAACAGGGTTTAAAATTGAGAAAAAGGTAAAATACTTGGGTATTACTGTCAAATATGAATTGTATGTTATTCCAAAATAATTATATTAAGACTTGGAATGAAATTAAAAGGGTTATGTTAAGATGGGATAAGATTCAATTATTGTTTGGGGGAAGAATAGCTACAATTAAAATGAATGTTTTACCTAGAATGCTATTCCGATTTCAGACAATTCCAGTATTTACACTGAGGCACCATTTAAGCAATGGCAGAAGGATATATTGAGATTTATATGGCAAGGTTCTACAGGATACAAAGGAAAGAGGAGGTTTGGGTCTACCAGATTTGAGAGTATATTCTGAGGCCAATTGTTAGGTTTTGATGAAGGAATGGATAATGTTAAAAAATAGAAGACCATAGTAACTTGAAGGGCATGACTTAAAATTTGGGTGGCATGGGTATCTAATGTTATGACAAAGTTAAGGCCAATGCAGTTTAATGATCATTATGTAAGGCATGGCATTTTGAGAGTATGGAATAAAAACAAACCTAGGTTGTCTTCGAAAATACTTCTCTGGTTGTCATCGCAAGAAGTTCATTTTAGAAAGGAAATGGTGAGTCCACCTAAATGATTAATTTATCATGATGTATTGGAATTTTCTCAAGGCCAAGTTAAAATTAAATCAAGAGAGGACTTGGCAGCAGAAGGGCACGCTTGCCAGTGGCTTCCCTATATGCAAATCTCGGAGAGATTTATATTAGACAAGCGTCACTATGACTTTGAGCAATCTAAAACTGAATTTGAAATTGTCGTCTATACAAATGATGAACATGTTATTTCTAAAATGTATAAACTTTTGAGGTTTGAGATGGAAGAAGAGCAAGTAAAAGAATGTATGATTAAATGGGCAAAAAATGTGGACATGACATATTAATGGAGCAATGGGAAAATATGTGGACAAGGGGGTTAAAATTTACATTAAGCTCTAGTATCAAAGAAAATTTTTATAAGATGATGTATCATTGGTATATGACTTGAAAAATTGGCTAGAATGTATAAGGGTGCTTCAAATTTATGTTGGAAATGTGCTAAACAAGAAGGGACATTTTTTCATATGTGGTGGACATGTAAGAAAGCAAAGAGTTTCTGGTTGCAGATACAATTATTGATGCAGAAGGTTTTGAAGATATTTCAATCATTTGTTGAGTAAATAAATATTTCATCTTCATGGCTTCTGTGCAGTCCCACATTGGGACTGCGCAAGTGCAGGCCAGTCACAGAGATGATTTCCAGAAGACTAGGAGTGTTTTTCCTCCCTTTGGTGCTTTCCCACCAAAAACATCACATGACCAGAAGGAGGGTGCTATTCGTTCAGTTATCATTTTGCCCCCATGGAGAGAGGAGCTGCATGACTACTCTCTGCTTTTCCCTCACTTGATCTATCAGACTGAGGAAAATATTTTTTCTTAAAGTTTTTCACTATCAACTGTTATTCTAGTGAAAAATAATAGTACATTTAAAGAAGATAAATTCTGTCTTTCTCTTCATCATTATGGCTCAAGAGAGGCTATGATGCTGGAAAACTCCAGCCTGATTAAAGGCACCTGCTCCATCCCTGGCATCCTTGATTACCAAGAGCTAAATCCAGAGGTTTGGCCTGTGAGAGCCTCCCCACAACTGCTCTTCCCCAAGGTTGTGGCTTCATGCCAGCCTGATTAAAGATAAGTCCAGATTAAAAGTAAGTCCAGAGGTGTGGCTGGTCAGCGCCTTCTCACAATTGCTCTTCCTTCAAGGCTGCAGCGGCTTGTAAGCATGATTAAAGGCACCTACCCCCTCAGTTCCAAGGGGCTATGCCTAGAAATGTGGTCTGACAGAGCCCTGGGTCCCAAGGCTCTTTCCCAGTGGTTTTGCCTGCATGCCTGCCTGGATAAAGTCCACTCCCCTTCTTGTCTGTGTTGGCTATGAGGGGAGACACCTGGAGTGTAATTTAACAAACTTTTGGGGTCCGTGGCTGGGTAGCTTTTCTCCAAGGCCTTTGGAAACGTGCCTGCCTAACTCAAGGAATCCCTCCTCCTCCCAGGCTGTCCTTGGTTCCAAGGTGCAGTCCCTGGAGGCAGGAATTAATACAGCTAAGACAGTGACCTAGCAGCCTGGAACCTTCAGTGTAATGATTGCGGTTCCTCAGCTGCTTTTTGTTTTAACAGAGATGAAAAACCTGCACCTCTAAGCCTAATGCTTTTGAAGACAGTATTTTTCCTATCTGTTCCATGCATGCTTTCCATTCCCTACTTCCTACCAGTGAATGTTGCTGGCTCACCAGGGTTCTCAATCTGATTGTTGTAAGATTCAGCAGTCATTTAGGAATATGCAGAGTCTCTTTTAGTCAGCACAGAGTAACGTTATTTTCAGAAACAAAGAAAAGAACACAAGGACTAGAAGAAGTCTTCACATCAGTCCTACATCTAGTTTACATTAATATGAGTAAAACCTAGACTGGGAATGTTCCAGATTCTAGTATCTTGGGACTAACATAAAATATGAAACAGACTCTACAGCATTACAATTACCACTGCTGGAAGAGAGTTCTTGTTGCAGTTGTGTTCGTCCTGTCTCTGGGGTCATTCCTGTATGACACCATTTCTAACAAGAGCCAGTTTGATATAGGGGTTGAAGCATTGCGCTAGGATCTGTGAAATCCATATTCAAATACCATTCTGCTTGAAAGGCTTGCTTGTGTCCTTGGGCACTTTACATTCTCTCAGCCTGGCTTGCTTTGCAGGGTTCTGTGGATAAAATGGAAAGGTATAAAATGTTATAGCCACTTTGAGCTGAAGGGTGGGGTTTAGATAAACTCCACACCCATCTTTTAAAAGGACGTCTTATGTTTCTACTCAGAATGGGTGCCTCACGGCAAGAAGTCCTTGACATACACACTTTCATTAAAATGACTGCTATCAGGGCCCCTACTGCAATTCTTTACCAAGTCTATACTTCATTCCAGTGGTCCTCATTATTGCTGATGGACAGCAGATTAAATAACACTTCAACTCAAATTCAGTGACTGTAGACTGTGAATGCTGTAAACTATTAGCCTAGCTAATATTAGCAGAATTCCCGTTGCAATTTTTCCTTTAAGCTGCTAATCAACAGATCATTTTGATCCTTTTACCATCCCCTTTGAAGGGAACATGAACCACGTTTTAACTCCATCCTTGGGCATAAAGCATATTAGCTAAAGTGTTATAAATTGAGGCCAGTGAACATCTCCAATAGCCTCTTTGTATAAGATAAAAGCCCAGTGGTTCCCTAAGGGCTAACATTTCTTTGAATGAGCTTCGATGAGTTCAGCTTGCTCCCTCAGATATATGTGTGTTTCTCAGCCTATAACTGTAGTGTATGTGACCAGTCTGTTCCTTTAACCTGGCCCAGTGTTTCAGACTACCCTAGTCTGTTCTAGGATTTTGTGTGTGTTTTAAAAAAAAACCTGTTAGTGTGTCTTCACAGAGAGACTGAATTCTTCAGTCCAGATGGACAACACTCAGGGGAGGAACAGGCTTGCTGTTCTACCCTTTCAATACATTATGGGTGATTTACAGTACAAAGGAAAGCAAAAATTCAGTGTTCTGCTGCCTTCTTCACTGCTCAGAGGTTTCCTACAATTCCTTTTCACATCTGTGTTGCTTTGCAGGCTCAAAAGACCCATGGTCTTCCCCACCTCTCCTCTCAGCAGTGGTCACCTGTCCTCCCATTGACTGAATTACTCACTTCAGCATTTGCCCTGAGACAAAAAAGGTGATATTTTTTAGTGTTCTTTACTTGTTAAGAAGGACAGATAGAAAAACCTATTTTAGGTCCAGGTCATTTAATTTTGTGTATTGAAGTCTTTACAGTTGTGCTTGGCTATTCTTATTCATACATCTCTCTACCTTTCCTGCAGAGAATCCCTCTGCTGTTGGGCGTGCAAACTGCTAGTGGCAGAATTCCAACATCTTGGATGTTGCATGACAGTTCTTGTGCTTTCAGTATTCTGTTATTCCCAGGACACTCTTGTGATGCTGTGACTCTGACATTTACTGCCATGTCAGGGCAGCCCCTGCAATGAGGGTGTGCTTCCAGGTGGTTCCTATTCTTCTGCAAAATGACTTCATCATACTACTACTACTTTCACCTAGAGTACCAGACATAGCTTACCTTGCATGGTTTTATGTTTCATTGCAAATGCTCCGTGTCATTTTAATGCATTGCAGTTATGTTTTCCTCAATTAACTGAAGCCATCTCCTAGATACTCTGATTGGAGGCATGGTCTACTCTTCCTTGCCACACATTGTGATTGTCCATAGTCTGTCTTTTTGTTTGCTCCTTGCTGCCAGAGACCTCCATCAATGGGGAAAGCCCTTGCTAATCCACTGGCAAGGTAATCTGTTTTATGGTTTATCCCCTGGCTGGTTTTGCTGCACAGATTTCTCTTCTAGCAGCACAAGGTTCATTTATGGCACATGCTGTCTGTCTTCGGCCCCAGCTTGCCTGCATCTCTTTTTTCATTATTCTGGTGTGGAACTGCTATGTTTTAACTCCTACTGATGACTTCAACAGTGTTGGCCAGCTCCTTTTATCCTGCATTATAGCCAGGGCTTTTTTTCTGGGAAAAGAGGTGTTGGAACTCAGTGGGTTGCCCTTGGAGAAAATAGTCACATGGCTGGTGGCCCCGCCCCCTGATCTCCAGACAGAGGGGAGTTTAGATTGCCCTCGGCGCCACAGAAGCGGCAAGGAGGGCAATCTAAAATCCCCTCTGTCTGGACATCAGGGGGCGGGGCCACCAGCCATGTGACCATTTTCAAAAGGTTCCGGAACTCCATTCCACCGCGTTCCCGCTGAAAAAAAGCCCTGATTATAGCAATAGTCTCCGGTTTTTTTCTGAGTGTCAACTGTTGCTCCTTGACTACCTTATCTTGCATCTCTAAGTGGGGAAGAGTTTCTACTGATGCTATAGTAGGACTTGGACCCCACTTCTTGTAATATGGATTATGTTTGTGACTAAACTTTCCTCTTCCTTATTGGATCTCCAAAGACATTCTAAATAAGAGTATAACCCCTTGTTAACTTTTTGCACCTCCTTGGTGCTTCATTTTTAGTATACAGCACTTCCACCCTTGGAATGAGGTCACTATGGGTTTCTAACCTATGCTGCCCTCCCACCCAATTCATAGAGTTTCACATCATTAATGTGTTCAATTCCCTGGCCAGGGTTTCTTCCCCGATGTTGACTTTCAGCCCTCATGTCTACCAACAGTATCGGTTGCATTAGTCATTCATGCTCCAAGAGAGACCTGGCAGTATCCTCACACAACACTTCCTTTGTGGATTGGTAGAGACTATCACACTCTCTCTTGAGTACATGACTGTTCAATGCCCTTTACCTAGCGCCTCTCTTCACCAGAGTGCTATTTTTCCTTTGCTGCAATCCTGCTTATACTTTGTCAGGGACACTTTTAGAGAGTACCGAGCTTCTTTAAAAGCACCTCTGGGTGAATGTCAATGAGACACTAAGCATCTGTTGGGAAGCTGATCCTCTATAGTCTCTTACTTTGAGTGCTTCACAACCATCTCCTTCAGTTAGTGAGCTTGCTACTCTCCCAATGTGGGACTTTACAGAAGCCATGAAGATGAAAACGGGATGTTACGTACCTGTAACTGTTATTCATCTAGTGATCTTCTGTGCAGGCACACATCCCTCCCTCCTACCTAGCTGTGGACTCTCTTGAACCTTAGTTTCAAGGGGGTCTCTGGTGGCAGCATGGATAGAACTGAATGAACAGAGACCCTCCTCCTGATCTTGTGATGTTTTTGGTGGGAAAGTGCCAAAGGGAAGAGCAGCACTCCTAGTCTTCTAGAAAGCTCTGGAAATCTTCTCTGTGGCTAGCCTGCGTATGTGTAGTGTCAGTGTGGGACTGTACAGACTCAATGAACAACAGTTACAGGTAAGTGCAAGCCTGTTTTTCTTTTGTCTGTCCAGAATTTAGCTTCATTGGATACCCTTGAGTTCTAGTATTTTAGGAGAGGGAGAAAAAGTTCTCTCTATCCACTCTGCATCTACTGTATAATTTTATAAACCTCTATCATTACTTGTGTGTCTGACGACAGGGCCAGAAATTCAACACCGGCAGAGACTCAAGATACCTCTGGAATGCCCATTGTTGGCAATGCCAAGTAATCCTAATCAGAAAAAACAAAGTGTTGGAAGTGCAAGCTGGCATAATGCAATGCAGTTCATGCCAGCATTAACAGTTAAGCATCATGAGATCAACGAAGTCTCATTTTAAGGTCCAGGACACTGCAGGTGGCAAGCAGTGCCCAAGTACGCGAAATAATCAAATTAGCAGCTTTTCAGTCTCGTTTTAAACATGTTTACTCTGTCAGAAATGTCTCATTGAGTTCATTGTGGCTTTGTCCTAGTAATTATGCTTAGGATTGCAGACTTAAGCAGGCACAGTTGGATGAGAAAGAGAGGATATGCTCCTATATTTAATTCCTGTTCCTTGTTATGATAATGAAAATGAAAAAAATGGCAAACATAACAGAATTAAAAATCAACAGCTGTATCTTGATCATTCTACATGTGGTTGTATAATTTCAGTACTATCAATATAGTAAGAGCTGGTGTTACCTGAGCAACATCCTCTGGGGTTGGTAGCATTTGCTGTGGAAGTAATAGTCACATACCACTTCCAAGCACTCTAAACCCCATTCTTAACCCCTCTTTATGAGGAAGAATAGGATAGAAAGGGGCAGGTTTATTGAGTAATAGTGAATGTTGTCATATGTGTGCCAGGGTCCCATGTCTTAAGCATTAAAGGTGGCATGTTGTTTTTAATCTAAAGGACCTAGTGGATGCAGGAATACCAGAGATGTGGAATGAGCCTAGGCTTTTATTGTTGTTCATTGTTTGATTTTACATAGAAAAGTAGAGAAAGTGTAATTGTTACTGGACCAGGGGAGCAGACAAACCAAGCCAAAGCCATCAGAGAGTTCCGCAGTATGCACAGTCAGCCACATACTTAACCCAGGCTGGACTTTTTAGTGGTTCAAGAAATTAACAGAGATAACAGTAGAACAAGGGATGACAAAAAGATTTTACAAAGGGGTTGAGTTGGTGGGAACTTGGACATGAAAGGAAGTGAGTGGCAACAAGTGAACATCAGGGTAAAAATAAAATAAAATAGGGAGGGCGGCTTGCTTCTGTTTTTTTTCTAACATGCGTGCAGCCTTTCTAGAGATGACTCTGGAAACTTCCTTATTTCACTGATTGGCTTCCCAGAGCCATTCCCAGAGCAGCGTTACTCTTTTTAGAAAAATGTCATTTTAAAAACTCATAAGAAAATTAATAACAACAGCAACAACAACAACAATATTTGATTTATATTCCGCCCTTCAGGACAACTTAATACTCAGAGTGGTTTATAAAGTATGTTATTATTATCCCTACAACAATCACTCTGTGGGGTGGGTGGGACTGAGAGATTTCCTAGAAGCTGTGACTGACTCAAGGTCACCCAGCTCGGAGAAAACGGGGTTTGAAAAATGACTTTGTCATACTACTACTACTACTACTACTTTCACCTAGAATACTAGACATATCTTTCTTTTTCTTTTGTTTTGTACAAATGCTCCATGTCTTTTCAGTGCATTGCAGTTATGTTTTCCTCAACAAATGGGTGTCATCACCTAGATATTCCGATTGGAGGCATGGGCTATTTGGCATTGGGACACACTGTGATGGCCCTTGGCCTGCCCTTTATGGCACTTGCTGTCTGTCCTTTCTTTGGCCCCAGCATGCCTGCATCACTGTTTTTATTATTCTGGTGCGGATCTGATATATTTTCACTCCCGCTGATGACTTTGACAGTGTTGGCCAGCTCCTTTTTTCCTGCACTGTAGCAATAGTTTCAGGTTTTTTCCGAGTGACAACTGCTGCTCCTTGACTACCATATCTTGCAACCTCTAAATTGGTAAGTGTCTTTACTGAGGCTACAGCAGGACTTGGGCATTTCTTCTTATGTTTGGGACTCATACACACTAAACTTTCCTCATTGGTTCTCCAAAGACATTCCAAGTAGGGGTGTAACCCCTTGTTAACTGTTTGTACCCCTTTGGTGCGTCATTTTTAGTGTACAGCACTTCCACCTTTGGAATGAGGACAACTGTGGGTTTCTAACCTATACTCTCCCCCCCATTCATAGAGTTTCACATCACTAATGTATACAGTGCCTTGGCCAGGATTCTCTCCAAGGGGATTGGTTTTCAGCCCTCATGTCTCACAATGCTATTGATTGTATTAGTCATTCAGGTTCCAAGAGAGACCTTGCAGTATCCTCACACAACACTTCATTTGTGGGTTGGTAGAGGCTGTCACACTTTCCCTTGAGAGCATGACTGTTGGGATGTTACAGAAACCACAAAGATGAAAACAGGGTTGCCCTTACCTGTAACTTTTGTACATTGAGTGGTCTTCTGTGCAGGCAAACATCCCTCCCTCCCGTCCTGCTGTGAACTCTTTTGAACCTTAGTTTCTGAGGGATCTCTGGTGGCAGCATGGATAGAATTGAATGAACAGAGACCCTCCTCCTAGTCTTGTCATGTTTTTGGTGGGAAAATGCCAAAATGAGGAAGGGCGCTCCTAATCTTCTAGAAAACTCTGGAAATCTCTCTGGCTGGCTTGCACATGCATATTTCCAATGTGGGACTGCACAGGAGACCATTCAATGAACAACAGTTACAGGTAAGTGCAACCCTGTGTTTGCCTGTGGAGTCTGCATTCATCCCACAGTCAGATCTGTTAATGGTTTTCTAGCACTTCCAAAATATCCACTGAGGTGACAGTGGGACAAAACAGATGAGTGTGAGCCCTGAAGAAAATAATCCTAACATTCCACTTTCAGCTCTCTTAAAAACTATTGTCCATCTCTACTGTTTGGGTTGTAGTTTCCTGAATTCCTCTTTCATAAATAAAATATATAGGTAAAATTTAATGCATTGTATCAGTACTGTATCATAGATCTTACAAAAAGCCAGGGCAAATCATCAGAATTGTTTTCCTGTTGCTAGTTTATTTCATCTTGTTTCTCTTCTTTGTCTGTGCATTACTGAGGAAGAGAAAAAAAGATCCCATTTCAGTCTCTGTCTTTCTCTTTCCTTCCCATCTCTTCAGTACTATCAAGTGTGTTTTCAGCCAACCCCCCCACTCCCCAGCCAATCCAATCTTTAGCACTGAAAGGGAAATGCAGATGTGTGTCTGTGTACACTGCCACAGATCCAGAATCAGTAACAGAAGTGATGTGTATACAAAAGCCATGAATACATTTACATTTTAACAGGATTGCTTTGAAACTCCTATACTGCCTAAAGTTTTTGCGATGTTATCACAAGGAATAGCTTGGTGCTGAAACCTGTATCTTGCTTAATTTGAATCAGCGAAAAAGGGAGTTAGGTGTTTAAAATGTATCCAACCAAGTTCTCAAGTCAGCAGATCATGGAATGATCTGTTGTTGGCTTGGGGTTTGAAACATCACAACACTTTGGTTCTCAAGTGTCTCTTTTTATGTGATTTACGTAAGGATATGGATGCAAAATAACTAACAGTATGAGGTTTCTTTTTTCCTCTGTAAGTTAAATCTTGAGATTTTTGCGTAAAATTTCTTCAGAGGAGTTTATTTGTGCTGACCCTGTTTATTTTATTGCCAGGCAACACCAACAGTCTTTTTGCACTGGACTACATCAGTGGTGCTTTAACTCTGAATGGTCCACTAGACCGAGAAAATCCTTTCTACAGTGCTGGATTCATTCTTACAGTGAAGGTGAGAGAATCAGAGAATGGCTTTATTGGAGCAAGTATTTCAAATTATCTCAAGGGAGAAGTGAATATCAACTGTTACAGTGAGAGCTATAACAGTGAGAGTGGAATTTCATATGAAATTGAAACGACATATTTTGGAAATTTGGATTTTGAAATTGAGTTTGGGATTCTGTGAATTTCTATACACATATCCCAAAAAGTGTTCCATTTGACATTTAGCACACAGGACATGCCTAGAAAAAAAATCACATGAGACTTATTACCATATCTTTATTTCTAGCTAGAAGATGAACTGTATATGTGTTTCTAGTGAATATTTATTAAAAGCAAGAATAACTGTTTCTGAAAAACTGTTCCAGAAATTTAGTGGCTTGGGCAAAGTTGCCAGATTTTAGTGTTTGAATTCTTTCACATAAAGACAAAAAGTAATATTTTGGAATAAGGATGATATTTGGGGGGAAAAATTGAACATGTTTACCCATTTTTGTCCATAGTGTTGTAGATGTATGAATTATTGCACGTAGACTCTGGTGATCTTGCTTGACTTCAGATCTTTAGACAGGTAGGTAGCTGCATTCCTCTGCAGTAGAACAGTAAGCTTTTAGTCCAGTGGCAACTTAAAGAGCAACAAGATTTTCATAGTATAAACTGAAGTCTGAAGAAGGGAGCTGTGACTCTTGAAAGCTTACACTCTGAAAATCTTATTGGTCTTTACGGTACCACTGGACTAAAATCCTGCAGATCTTTAAACAGTAATACATACCTTGATATTTCCAGTTTTGAGGAAACTAACTTCAAAACTTACCCATTTTCATTTCCCAGCTATCCATATAGGCACTGGCACAATGTCTTCATGTATTACAAATAGGTTTACAATAATAGTCATCACCATAAATTAATACTCAAATAGTTAACATTCCAAGATTTTATCATGAGGTATGTTTTGTTGTGCCCTATAACTTACCTTAGAATAATGTTTGGCTTTTGAGTACCAACCACTACTCTGAGTTAGAAATGTCAGGTTAGAGCATACAAATAACAGAAATTACAAGATTATAATGTAATAGGTAAGTGGCATGTGAGGAGCATAATGTAAATAATTATGCTGAACAGAGTGTTCAGGCATGAAGGGAACAGAAACAGTAAGAGTAAACTTGTAGAAAACAGATTGCATGAACTGATCTTCATTCTTTCTTACAACTTTATTTATTTAAAAAGGCAAGCCTGACTTTTCTCAAACTAATTAGGACAGAAGACATGGAGCAGCAAGAATTAAAAATATATAATATCTATGCAAACCCTACCTAAGAACAAAACGGCCTAAAAAGCTTACATAAAAACAATTGAGCCATCACTTCTTCTAAATACTTCTTTCTTACAGCTTATATGGAATGACAAAGCTGTTTTGAAGTTCTGTTGTTGTTGGATTCATCACTCATGCATCTTTTCTCTTTACTAAGTGCTAGAAATGTGAGAGAAACTTAGAACCACACCGATTTAATATCCCTTGTACCTGTGTAGCAAGCTAGGCAGTGAGGCAGGGCAACGATTCATCAATAATCAGGTTTTAAATTGTAGTTTTTATGATGCTGTGACCCACCCTGAGCCCGCTTGCCAGGAGGGTGGGATATAAATCCAATAAAATAAATAAATAAGAAATAGCCTTTATAAAGCTTGTGTTCAAGAACTACAGCTGCCATTACAATACTGAGTATTTTTGTGGTAATTTCTGTGGTGATATTTATTTAAATATTTGTATCCTGCTTTTCTTCTTGAAGGGACCCAGAGTTGTTCACTACAAAATAAATATAGTATAAATAAAACAACTAAAAATGAAACAATAAACTGTCTTGGTCTGAGATTTGGGACATGTGTAACTTGAAGACACTGGCTGTGAGCTGTAGGCTAAAAACCAAAGTGCCAAGACCTGTTGAGGTCATACCTCTAGCCATGCCTAAACTCTATAATCTGAAATCGGAATGGAAAAGCAGACCAGAAAGATTACAGCTGGCGAATATGCTGTTCACATGCTCTCTCTTCCTCTAAGAGATCCTTGGGCCACACCCTAGCTATAGGAACTTTTGATGCTCTACAAAGCATTCAGGTAAGCTAAGTAGCAAAGGGGTCATAACAAGGATGGTCAGAGTGGCTTGGCTAACAAATGCATTGCAGCCTCATGTTCTACTGCCTGTGAACTTCTTTCTCCCTATTCACACCATTTCCAATCACAGGTCTTTAATTAAAATCAATACCAACCCAACAAGCAGCTTCGAAACATATTTAGTAGTATGGATTCCACTGGATTGGATGGGGTGGAGGTGGGGGAGGAAAAAGCATCTGTTAGAGAGGTCATTGATTGGGATGGTGGCAGGCAGTTTCCAGAAGAGTACTGATCGCATACTAGCTGCCTAGAAGGGCAGTACTTTGTCAGGGAGGGAAAGTGGCATGCAATTACTCCACTTGACCTCTGCTGAGGGTCTTTTCAGTGGAATTCTACATGGTCAATATGCTATTATCGCTGTCCCTTGAAATTTTGCTTTTCTTCTAGATCTGTTTTCTTTACTTAAAGAAAAATCTAACTGAAGACAGAATCTATTTTTAAATGTAGAAAGGCTGACTTTTCTTCACCCCTACTAATAAACTCAGTGTGAGTTTTGCAATCTAGCTCTCTTCCTCCAAAATGCAACATAAGACATTGTTGTCTTTCTCTGGAAGTCTGCTGCTGCTGCATAGAAATTGTAAAAACATGGAGATATATATGGTTTTCAAAGCCTAATCTCTCCCAGAATGTAAGGCAATGGGATATATCAAAACTAGCAACAGAACCTGTTGTATGGAAAAATACAACAAGCTCTAGAAAACTGATTGGGCAAGGCCCCACTGTGGGGGCCTTGGGAGGGTTGTGCTACCGTGCTAGGCCTCTCTGCCACCTCCATGGCTGCTGCAGGGCCTTGGGAGAGCTGTGCCACCATGCTGGGCCTCCTGCCAGCTCCATGGCCCTCAGAGGCCTGGTGCAGGCATACGGTTGCCAGGTCCCCTTACCCTCCGTGCAGAAGACCTACCACTCACCTTTGGGTTGTCCTCATATGCGTGCAGAGCATGTGTACTCCTGGGTTATGTGATGATGTCACTTCTGGGATGTGACATCATTGCTCAGGCTACATGATGCCTCGGGAAGCTGAAGCAGGCTGAATTGGGCCCAATTTGAGACTAATTGGGCCGAGGCGGGGCGGGGGAGTGCTGCTGAGACAGTGTGACAGTCCCTGGAGCGCTCCTGCACGACTCAGAGGCCTGATTCAGCCCAAAATGGGCCTGATTCAACCCAAATCAGGCCGCTGTGGAGTACAGGAACACTGCCGGGGCAGCACAATGGGCCCTGGAGTACTCCTGTACTCTGCAGTGGCCTGATTCAGCACAAAGCACTGGGGAGAGCGGGAGTGCTGCTGGGGCAGCACAGTGGGCCCTGGAGTGCTCCTGTGCTCCATAGTAGCCCGATTCAGCTTGAATTCAGGCTGAATCAAGCCACTGCAGAGCTCAGGAGCACTGCTGAGGCAGTGCAACAGGCCCTGGCCTACTCCTGTGCTCCACAGCAGGCAGAATCATGCCCGTTTGGGGCCAGAATTGGCTTACTATAGCGTGCAGGAATGCAGCACGTCACCAGGGAGCATGCCCTGGGAGGAGTATTCCCCCGCCTTTTCCCCTGCCATCCAGGAAAGCAGGGGTGGAGGGTGGGAGTAGGGGATCCCCTGCCTCCAATGGGGGACTGTTGCAAAGAGGGTCTCCCCAATAACATACACTGTATACAATATCCAATAGTTGGTTGTGGATTTTCCGGGCTGTATAGCCGTGGTCTTGGCATTGTAGTTCCTGACATTTCGCCAGCAGCTGTGGCTGGCATCTTCAGAGGTGTAGCACCAAAAGACAGAGATCTCTCAGTGTCACAGTGTGGAAAAGATGTTGGCAGGTCATTTATATCTACTCAGGAGGGTTGGGGTTGGGCTGAGTCATCCTGTAAGAGAAGAGTTTCCCAGGGTGTGGAATGCTAATGGAGGGAGGCTTCACTGTATCCTAAGGAGGTTCTTTTGCATATGGATTGGTGCTTGATTTGCTAATCTTCTCTGCAGGGCTATTGTCGGGTATAGAGTGTTTTGTTAGCCTGGTGTTTTTCAGGACTGGAAACCATGCTCTATTCATTCTTAAAGTCTCTTCTTTCCTATTGAAATTGTGCTTATGCTTGTGAATTTCAATGGCTTCCCTGTGCAGTCTGACAAAGTATTTGGAAGTGTTGTCAAGTATTTTAGTGTCCTGGAATAGGATACTGTGTCCTGTTTGAGATAGGCTATGTTCAGCCACTGCTGATTTTTCAGGATGGCCAAGTCTGCAGTGTCTTTCATGTTCTTTTATTCTTGTCTGGATGCTACGCTTTGTGGTCCCGATGTAAACTTGTCCACAGCTGCAGGGTATACGGTATACTCCTGCAGAGGTAAGGGGGTCTCTACTGTCTTTTGATGAACGTAGCATCTGTTGTATTTTTCTGGTGGGTCTGAATACCGTTTGTAAGCTGTGCTTTTTCATAAGCTTTCCCATCTGAGCAGTGATTCCTTTGATATATGGCAAAAACACTTTTCCTGTGGGAGACTGTTTTTCCTTAGTTGTTTGATTTATCCTTGGTTTATCCTTATTTATCCTTAGAGTAAACAACTTGGGTTTGTTTTTTTTTAATAGACAAATAGCAGAAAGTGGAAGCGGACCCCCATGTCACTCTTCCATTCCCCATTATGGCCTCAAAACTGCTTCTCGTTTTAATAACCAAGATATTAGTTGTACTATTACAAAATCGTGCATCATGCTCAATAGTATATGTTCTTTTAGAGACAAAGGAGGGCTTTAGTAACAGACAGGAAGAGAGTTGTGGTGTTTTCAGGACTATATAATGGCTGAATGGCGGGGCTGCATCATATTTTTTTATTTTGAGATCTTGTTTTGTTGCAGGAACTCTGATGTAACATTAAAGTTCCATTTAATAATATAAATGAAATATTGTATCTTTTTTGTGAAAAAGTGCCATTGAACAATTACATTTTGGACCATTCGGCAGACTTGGAGGTTGGTTCCATTTACACAGCATATGATGGAAAGATGTCTGCATCCTGTGAGAGTTTGCCCACTGGTTATAGGAATTGTACACAAACCATTAAGACACATAGTACTGTTGATGTGGAATATATGAATATTTTATTAATCTCAGTGTCAGTATTTTGCTTTTTGGTCAGCATACAACTTCTGTATAATGACCGTACCTTTTGCATTTCTCTATGTTTACTCTTTGACATGATGTCCATCTTGTTTTTCCATCCTGATTTTCTTTCTTGCAGGGCACAGAGCTGAATGATGACCGCTCACCATCCAATGCCACAGTGATAACAACCTTCAACATTCTTGTCATTGACATAAATGACAATGCTCCTGAGTTCAACAGTTCGGAGTATAGTGTGGCTATCCCTGAACTGGCCCAAGTTGGCTTTGCTCTTCCACTTTTCATTCAAGTGCAGGATAAGGATGAGGTAAGATATGAAGAACAAGATTAAACATACCTGCTGCAGATGTACCTGAAGAGATTTTGATGTGTACTTTGAATTCTGATGCTGGATTTCTTTGTTTCTTCTTACTTCATATTAGAACTGAAATCTGGAACCTGTTTGCCAGCTTATTATTTTATTTTTTTTCTTAGTTGCCAGAATATTACACTAAAAAGGAAAATCAAAATAATAAGGAAAATGTCCTTATAAATGAAGAATACACAAGTTGACATTTTTCTGACTAACATGCCTAGTGCTTTGTTAAATCTTAATATCCATCATCACATATTACCAGTCATCTATAGTATATTTAAAGTTAGAGACATTGCCCAGTCCTTTTCAGTTTGAAAGAATGACATTGAAAACTCCTCATTATTGCACTTAATTGTATTCTCAACGTTTATAGATTATGGTAGCATTAAATTAGTGTAACTGATTATAGTATACATTGCTTTGTCTTAAGTCTTTTATAAAATGCGAATTAATGAAAAATCCAGTTTTAAATTTATTCAATTTTTTACAGCTTGTATTGGTGGTTATTTATTTGCTGTGTGTCTTATTCATCCTAGTAGTAGTCTTAAATCTATCTTGTTTCTCATGTTTTATTTCTTCTTCTAACTGTAGGGGTGCGTCTTATTGTTTGCCATTTTAATTGTAATCTACCATGTGTGATACTATATAATTCCTGTGTTGTAATGAGAAAAGTTGTGAGATTTGTCAGTAACAGCTTGGCAAAGTGTGCAGTTTCACCAAGATAACCATGAACTTTGGGAAATAGATTGAGCATTTTTCAAGACTTGTATCTTCTCAGTTTATAAGTAATTTCCGTCTGTAAGATGGGGACAATGTAGTTGATGAGTTCCAGCAAGTACTGTTGCAGATTTTGTGCAAATGAATTTCTTCCTTTCTTAAGTTGTTTTTATAAATGGAGAGGGTTTTTCTGGTGACAATCATGAATCTATGAAAATGAAAGCTTCAGTTTTTTCATCAGAATTCTTCCATCGGATCACTTTATATCCTGAATGCACAAAATGGCTATTTACATTCAAATGTATCTACAGGAATTAGAAATTCTAGCTGTGTGGAAATAATTGAGAATGACAGTAAAGGGCTTATACATTCTCTTATTCTCCTTATCTCTGCTCATAAAGTAACTGATGGTTAGGTTGCATGTCAATATAAATTCAATAGAGGAAGCCATGGAGAATGCTTTGTCCTTTCCCTCTCCGTGCCCCAACTTGTAGTGTTCTTACTTGGGGACTAGACCAAATAACCCACTCTTACTTTTTTCTTTGTGGATTAGAACTCGTTATATATTGGCACAATTTCTTAGAAAATTAGATAAAGAGCTGGAAAACAACATTATCACACAACTTACTGGATACCAGTCCAGTCCTTTCCCCTCCAGAAGTGGCCTTTTAAACTCCTACCACCTGAGAACCTTCTTGTCTAATGGAAATGCAGTTCTATAGACATTCCAAACTATTTGTTATTCATTTCACAGCTGGGTATTATGATGGTTGCTTGAGTTAGTCTCTGACTTCTAATCCCTAATTTTTCTTTTTAGAAACTTTTTTTTCCTGATTGGACTGAATACCTTCACATACTCTCTCTCTTTCTCTCCACTCCCTCCCCCTCCACTACTGGCTATGGTTTCCCCACTACCACTTCCTTGCAGCATCTCTTGCTTTCTTGGGAATCCTTAATATAGCTTCTGTTTATTACAGCAAAGGGCCATTTTCTTAGGAATTCCATTAGGGTTTTTCTAGCCCCAGGCTTATACAGGTCAGTTACTCCTTAGATTTGACTCATGCAATTGATATCTTATTTCCTGAATCCTGTGCCACAAACTGAACACTATGCCACAATCTATAATAACTATTTTAAGGGGCTACTGAAAAAGTATTTAAATATTTCCACTCTATGTGAAACCGCTGCTACTTTGGTTTCACATTAGTTTCTTTCTATGTTTACTCAAAAAATATGGCATCTCCTTTCTTGTGTATGTATTTTGCTTCTGCAGGGTTCATTTAGGCTAACCAGAAATTTTAATTAAGGAGCAAGGGATCATGAGAATTTTGTTTTAAAATGTATATTTTGCTCTAGATAAATTAGTGAATATTAACCTGTTGCAAAAGAATGACAATATTTGCTGTCTGGAGGTGCTGCAAAACAGGCAGCCTGAAGAGGCTTCACAATCCAGGCATTTTATTGGGGTGAGGGGAAGCATTTTAATAGGTACAAATATGAAAAATATCACTGTGCCCATTGCAAAGCTATGCTTGCAATGTCATATAAGCAAAGGGTAATAGAATGCAGTTGATCTTTAAAGCTTAAACACTCTGTCTACCTTAAGCAGTTATGATAATCAGTCATGTTTTTAAAGTAATAAATACATCCTTGCAAATATGAACAAAGATACTGGTAAACCAAACACTGTTTTATAGACTTGATGAGGCTAGATTATATGATGCTGCCAATATAAATGCTATAAGCTAGAGTTGCTTTAAAAATGCCACGTTATTACATTTGGTCAGCTGTTGCTGTGTGGTGACTAGCCATGTAGATCATACAATTTTCAACATGAAAACAAATAGAAAGTTGGTGGTGCAGACAGATTCAGAATATAACCACCACAAAGAGTGATTAAATGGGCTTCAAGTACTTGGCACAATGTGGAACCTGGCTTTAACTCAGGATGTTAATTATGCTTTCACTAAATCCTCACTGTGAGAGCAAAGGAATTGCCTTGCTCAATCAGGCCAAGGGTTTGCCCTTGTCTGTTTTTCCTTCCTCAACCATGGCCAGCCAAATGCCTTGAGAAATTCTGCAATATTCATGCCCTCTTGTTTTCCCTTAGTATCCACCAAACCAGAGATTTATTTCCTCTAGTCCCAGAGGCTCCATTTGGCTTGTCATGGGTGATATCTCTCATTATATCTCTTTTCCATGAATTTGTCTAATACTTTAAAACACCACATTGCAGAAGGACATAATGAAGAAATTCATCTGTGTCAGTTCAGAACATCTGAAGGAATAGCCTGGCTACTTGGCTGTATAAAGGAGTACATTGGAGGAATGGGAAAGTGTCCCATGTTAGGGAGTTGACAGGAGTTGATATGAGAACTGGGAGAGCTGGTTAGATGTGTTAAGTAGGGTAAGTGCATAGAAGAGCAGATTTTTTTTAAAAAAAGTTACACACATACACTCCATTTCCTGGGTGTTGGTAACTCTTGAATGGCCCTTCATAAAACCATACAATTTCATTCATTCACTAGATCCATCACTCTACATCTTAGTGTGATCTCAGACGTATGTATCTTTTTGTTGACTGTTGGTTGCTTATACCATCAGGCTGGTTGATGCTTGATAAAAGGATGTATATTTCGTTATTTTGAATGCATATTTATGGATGTCCCCATAATTGCATTTAAAGAAAATAATCATCATATTCTGTGTTAATCCAGAGTTTTTTCACAAACAAGAATGCAGATTAGAATCAGTACTCCACTCTTCAAATGTATTCAGGAATGTAAAAAGTCCATCTATTTAATTACTTTGATAATGCATTAAGGGCTAACTAATCTTGTGAATGTCCCCTAAATTTCTTTTGTATTAACATTTTGAATTCACTAGGTAAATTTACAGGGGTTAGGGCCCTCTTATGTGATTTTTGAAGAAGAATAAATTAGCACAGTTGATTTAAATAATCTTTTGGTGGGTGTTTGTATATTACCTGGAACAGTAGATCCCCAGTTCATGACTACAGCTTGTAAATATTGTCACAATGACTGAATAGAGTGTTCCTTCACTGATTATTTGTTCTAAATTTTTGGTGGGGGAATATAAAGCAGATTCAACTGCCTTGGAAGGGAGTATTTGAAGAAAAGCTGCAGTTAGTGTATAGATCTGCTTCCTAGCAGGGGCATAAATAGGTATTAGCACTTGTGAAGCTGTGATGCTGAAAAGGGGGAATGATGCAGATGCTCACAATGGGCATACATAAGAAATGGCAGGATTACTCATTTGAAAAGGCCTCTTGGGGGAAATGAGAATAATTTTTAGAATCTTGCCAAAGAAGTTTATTTACTCTTCTGAAAAACATTCCTCCCCCTCTGAGGTCATCATGCCAAAACACAAGAAACTATTTCATCATGATGAATACTAATGAGCCCCTCCTTCACCGAGGGAGAAAAGTTTGGCTGTCTCTTTTTCTTCTATTTCCTGTTTTTCTCCACTTTTGATTGTTAAAAATTTTACTAGGGATATCCATTTTGAGCGAATGTTGTACATGTCTTGTGAAGAGGTCTGTATACTTCTGCTCTGTGTGTATGGGTGTTTGTGTGTGTGTGTTCTTCTCTGTTGTATACAATATACAAGGAAAAAGAAATTGTTTTCCTCACCAATCAGCACAGAGGTTTTTGTGTATTTAAACTGAGAGGGCAGTTTCAGTGGGGAAAAAATGATTCAGCTATCATTAGTATCATCTTTTACAGCCATTTATTTTTAAAACTCCTAAAATTTCGCATTGGTCTTTCCATTATGCCAGAAATAAGTCTAATTTATGCTTTCCTGTGCATCCTTTTTTGTGCTTGCATTAGTGCTAGTTAGCTTTGCTATCTGAATTCCCCAGGCTTTGGACAGGGGAACAGCATACATCTCCTTGCAGGAAAGAGTTTCTCAAGTCTGGGAATGTTTGACTTCTGGTGATCCAAAGCTAATTATGGAGTGCCGATCTCTGTCAGATTGGTGAATATGGATCTAGAAACTACAAATAAGTAAATGTGAACCAACTTCATCCTCATGTCTGTGTGCCTATGTCATTTCCTCCTCTTCCATGTCCTATAGCATAATGCAAAAGTATATCATTGCCTTGTTAAAGAAAACATATTTATTTACATATTTATACCCTGCTTCTCCTCAACAGAAACTGAAAGCAATTTATATCATTCTCCTTGCCTCCATTTCCTCTCACAACTACCACTCTGTGAGGTAGATTACACTGAGAGAGTGACTGGTCCAAGGTCACCCGGTGAGCTTTCATGGCAGAGTGGAGATTTGAACCTGAGTCTTCTGGATCTTGTTGTGGCTCTCTAAGTACTACATCATGCTAGATCCTTGCCTTCCATACTCCCCCCCCCCCGGATATTTGAAAAGTTTCTTTGGGATAGAAAAAATATATGAGAAATCTATGGAATTGGGAGGAAAGCTCACCTCTTTTCTTTCCTTTCCTTTAGTAATGAAATACTGGTCAAATCCACATTACTCATTCTTAGTCGCATGTTCCCCGCATTCCCCACGCAATCCTGAGTGCCGGTCACATTACCTCATTAAACAGATGCATTTCATTCGCATTTCTCCCGAATATGTGGTCACAGGTTTTCAACGGGAGTTTCACGGTGGCCAATGCTCAATTTACGCATTTTTTTAAAAAACCACCCCCCTTCCTGTCTCTCCGGACGTTCTGAGGGTTCCTATTGGATGATTCAACTTGCAAGTGCTCTGTAGTCTGCAAAAGACTGTTTTTGACTTCATAGCATTGGATTAATTGATTATGCTGTTTCTGAATCAAATCTGGTAGTTTGAAAAATCATTTTGGGGTGAATCCATCCTCAGAATGGACTCACGAAACTTCCTTTTTAACTGTTTTTTATTTTTTTTATTTTATATTACTGTAATATCGAAATTACAAAATATCGAAATAATGACACTCCAAGGAAGTGAAACTTCAGTAAAATTCAGGCACTGAAGTGTCCTGCATAGGAAATGCCCACGAAAGCTTCCCACATGCTTCCAAATTTCCAAAAAAGAAACAGGAGAGAGCCATCAGTGCTGTCAGTGGGGGGAAGAGAGGCATCATTATCTTCAATGATGTTTCTTTATAAGGCAAGATCGAAATAACGGAAAAGTGCGCTCAAAATTTTTTAAAAAAAATGGGCGGGAAAAAGGTCCCGCCCAAAAAAGCGGTTTTCGAGTGGCCGTGTGACCAGAGGGACGTGCGAGAAAAACGGATTGGAAGCAGGAATGTGAACGAAGAGGAAAAAATCACGGATTGGAGGCAAATGGAAGATATCCGATAAACATGCGGGTAATTGGTGAATGTGGATTTGACCACTCATTCAGAAAAAAAACTCTGTAATGTAATACACCCTCCCCACCAAGGTGTAAGAGAAGGAGGGAGGAAGAAGTTGTCACACATAGGGACCCAAGCCCCTTGGGGGATGATCATTCAGTCTCAGATATGTCAGGCCTATCCTTGACTAATAAGGAAGATTTATCAGAAGAGGATACCTTGGCCCCAACACAGGCTTGAAGTCTATGCCAGACTGTTGCCAAAGGTAATAAGAGTCCTGGAGATTCCACCAATGTCCTTACACAAAAAGGACATGGATCCTGCCTTCCCACAAGGGTCAGAGAGGGCTCTATCCAAGAAGGGCAGTCTACAAACTGGTGTGCCACTGCTGGCCATTTCTATGACATCATGAAGGCAGAATGGGAGGCACCAGCAAAATCAAAGGCCAGCCATCCCATTGTTAACCAGTTCTACTCATTGATACCTGACGCAGCTAAGGAAATAAAATTGTTCATTGTAGATAACCCAGTATCTAGTCTTGCAACCACTTCAGTACTACTCATGGGGGCAGATGGTCTCCCAAAAGACCCTTGTGATAGGCAGATTGAACAAGAACTATGTAGAAATTTCAAAGCCTCTGCAACGTCACTAAGAACTTTAGTGACCGGCTTTTTATTTGCAAGGGCAACCTTCTCCTGGGTGTCTGATTTGGTTGCAGTGGAGAGCAATGTCCTGAAAGAAATCAAGGACGAGGTCGAGAAAATAGCACAGTGATGGCCTTTGTGGCAAATGTTTCTATGGATGCTCTCCAATTCTCTTCCAGGGCCATGGGCTTCAATGTTGTGGCTGGAAGGAATACATGGCCAAGAAAATGGGAGGTAGATCCTTTGGCGCAAGCTAAGGTTTCAGCGATCCCATTCAAAGGAATAAACCTCTTCGGTGAGGCACTGGAGAAATATCTAGTAGAAGATAAAAAGAAGAAGAAGGTTCTACCCTCAAAAAAGAAAGACGTACAGCACAAGAGGAGGTTCCACTCCTTTCATGACATAAAGAGAACACCACAGTTTGGGAGCTCCAGATCCCTTAAAGGATGTTGGCAGTCCAGAATCAGATCCGACAATAGATCTGCATCCTTCTCCAAATTCAGGCAGTACAGCAAAGCACAAAAGAAAGAGACATCTGCATGACTATGACCCCCCAAAAGAGATCACTTGAGATAGGGGGCAGGCTACAGGAGTTTGCAAACATCTGGCATCAAACAATTGTAGACAGATGGGTTCTGGACACCATAACAAATGGATACTCTCTGGAATTCAGTTCAGCAACACAGACGGGTCTTTCAAATGTCAAGAAATCCATCCAGTCAAAAACATCAAATACTGGTACAAGCAATTCAACACTTGCGATAGAACTGGTCCCAGCAGGTCAAAGGAACCAAGGAGTCTACTCCATCTTCTTTATAGTGCTGAAGAAAAATGGAGATGTCAGAGCCATACTAGATCTACAGTGGCTGAACAGATACATCAAGACACGCAAATTCTGGATGGAAACGCTATGGTCCATTGTGGCAGCCATCCAAAAAGGGAGCTTCTTAGCCTCCATCGATCTCTCAGAAGCTCATTTGCACATTCCTATAAAGTAAACACATCAAAGGTTCTTCCACTTCGCTTATGATGGAAAACAGTTCCAGTACCGAGCACTCCCCTTTGACCTCAAATCATCCCCCAGAGTGTCCACCAAACTGTTAGTAACACTGATGGCTTTCCTCAGATTACAAGGGGTATCACTTTTTCCTTACCTCATCGCCATCTTAATCAAGGCACCTTCCCTGCAGTCAGGCTTGGAAGCAGTGAAAAGAACATCAAAATGCCTGCAGAAGCATGGCTTCTTAATCAACACAAGAAAGAGCTCACTGATCCCAGTGCAGAAGATTGTTCACCTGGAGGTACTGTTAGATACGATGAAAGACAGGATGTTCTTATCTCAAGAGAGACAAAGAAAGTTGCAGTCTATGATCTCACAGATTCAGAAAAACCAATATCAAGAGGTTATGTTCCTGGCACAGCTGGCAGGAATGATGGTATCCTGCCAGGACGTTCTACAATGGGCAAGATTTCATACATGGCCACTCCAATAGTTCCTACTTCCTTATCAGAGAGCCATTGCAGACAAGAAACATCCTGATAAAAATTCTGAGAAGTCTTCTTCAAGAGATAAAGTGGTGGATGGACCCAGCCAGATTCCAACTGGGAGTCCCTCTCAGGGAGCTGAAGAGAGTGGTGATAACAACAGATGCAAGTCAGTGGGGCTGGGGAGCTCACACCCAGAACAGTATGGCACAGGGTTCATAGTCAGCGGAGGAGAGATCCAAAAGCATGAACCTACTGGAGCTGAGAGCCGTCAGAAAGGGACTACTAGAATTCAGAAGTCAACTGTCGGAAGCTCATGTGTTAGTACAAACAGACAACATGACGGCAAAGGCATATCTGAACAGACAAGGAGGGACCAAGTTCAGGACATTACACAAGGAGGCCAGTCTCATAATAAAATGGGCATAAGCAAACATCCAATCTCTAAAAGCGGTACATGTGGCAGGACAGAACAATGTTCTGGCAGATCGACTGAGCAGAGGAAAGATACATCAAGGCAAATAGATGTTGAATAGAGAAGTCTTTCAAAGGATGTGAAATAAGTATGGCATGCCAGACACAGACTTATTTGCCAACGGACAAAATTGCCAGGTACCAAGGTTCATGTCCAGAAGAAGGGAGTCTCAGGCTCTGAGCACAGATGCGCTGAACTGTGACTGGCCACAGTGACTACTGTATGCTTTTCCACTGATACAACTAATTCACAGAGTAATACAGAAAACCATAGAGAAACAAGCAGAGGTGTTACTCATAGCACCACATTGGCGGAGAAGGACATCATTTTAAGATCTGATGAGATTGTCAATCATGAAACCCTGGCATCTACCCGTCACGGAGGATTTGTTGACACAAGGGCCCCTGCAACATCCAAATCCAGAGATACTATACCTCATTCCTTGGAAATTGAACGCCACCAGCTTAGACAGCTAGGTTACTCAGAGGAGGTGATATCAACTATGTTGGCCTCAAGAAAAAAATCTATGAGTAGAAGTTATAACAGTATCTGGCAGGTTTTTCACGATTGGTGCTTAAGCAAACAGAAGGATTCATTACTAGTGTCCATTAATAAGGTCTTACTTTTTTTGCAGGAATGTCTAAACAAAAGTCTGAGCACAAGTACCCTAAAACGCCAAATGGCAGCCATTTCAGGTATAGGAGGGTGTAGAAAAGGGAACTCTCACCCAACATCTACATGTTAAAAGATTTCTTAGAGGTACAGCTCTAATTAATCCACCTCAAGTCCACAGATTCCCAGCATGGAATCTTAACTTAGTGTTAAAGAGAACCCTTTGAACCCATGGTGATGTGTACTTTAAAGGAGCTAACCTTTAAAACACTCTTCCTAGTAGGGATCACTTTAGCGAGAAGGGTCTCGGAGGTAAATGCTTTATCAGTGGATAGGGAATTCTGCATTTTTCACAATGACAGGGTTGTCTTAAGGCCAGACTCAACTTTTATCCCCAAAATTAATTCCACTTTTCATAGAGGTGCAGACATAAATCTACCATTCTTTTGCACAAACCCCAAACTAGAGATGGGCACGAACAGGAAAAAAAACCCGAACACGATGTCCGTTCTTCGTTACCATCCACAAACAGGGATTCATGACATAGACGACCATGACCTTTTCAGGAACATGTTCGTACTTGGAGGTTCATGGGAGCCAGAACAGCCCCCTTGGGACTTAGCTGAACTTGAGCCGGGAAAGGCATGATCCATGGGTCTCCCCCTTTCCTGTCATTTTCTTGTCACAGTAGCAAAAACTGGACTGTCTACTGGAAGCTACTTTGAGGGGTTACAAACTGACCTTCACAATGTCCAATACCCACCAAATTTGCAGAGACATAGTCCTCACTGTCCTCTGAAGACCCCCCAAGTTTCAGAGAGATTGGACCCTGGGAAAGACATGATCCATGGGTCCCCCCCCTTTCCTGTCATTTTCTCTTCACAGCGGCAAAAACTGGACTGTCTGCTGGAAGCTACTTTGAGGGGTTACAAGCTAGAAGGAAAGCCAGAAGGAGTTCAGACAGAGTTCAGACAGTCCATGCATACGTTGCCAAGGGAATTGATTGAAAGGTGCCAGACTGTCTGGCTTTACCAACGGCTGACAAACACCATGAACAGGGCTTGGAACGAATACATGTTCGCCGGGAACAGGGCCTCACAAACATCTTGCTCATGAACAGCAGATTGGGCTGTTCATGGCTTTTTTTTTTGTTCGTATTGCTGTTTGTGCCCATCTCTACCCCAAACACAAAAAGGAAAGGGGATGGCACTGCCTAGATGTTCACCGAGCCCTAAGTTTTTACATAGACAGGACAAAACAATTCCGCAAATCAGAATCCATATTTGTGTTCTTTAGAAAGTTCTTCTTGGGCAAAAGAGTATCTACAGCTACTCTAAGCGGGTGGATCAGGGGTTGTATCATTTTGACATATAAAGCTAGAGAGATGGAACCACCAGAGGGCATCACAGTCCACTCTCTCAGAGGGGCAACCACCTCTGCTGCATATAGAGCTTTTCCTTCATTGGAGATGATTTGCAGGGCAGCTACTTGGAGATCAGTACACTCCTTCACTAGACATTACAGGATAGACAAAATAGCCTTGGCTGAGGCTGCGTTTGGGAGAAGAGTACTGCAGCACACACTCTGACTCTGGAAATTAAGTAACCCTCTCTGGGACACACTGCTTTTATGTGTCCCATTCGTAAGGACTGTCCCACTCCCTCTGGACCACCGAAGAACGGAAGATTTAATTTTCACTTACTGTGAAGCTTCTTTTCTTGGTGGTCTGGGAGTGGGACAGTCCTACCCACCCAACAGAGAAGAAGGGTGTGCTGAAGTTCGGCTACCTTAAATGGGGGTAAATATGGGTAGCAGTATGGATGCAGGTCTCTGTATATAGTTGTTACAAAAAAATAGATTAATGTTGTAAGTTGTGTTAGCTATAGCAAGTAGAATCTATACAGGAAGGTGGAGGGGACTTGTCTACCAATAACAAAAGCCCACATGAATTCAAGGCTTGGAAAACGAACTGGTGAGCTATGAGAGTCCCTCCCCACCTGGGATCAATCAAGTTGATTGACCCTGTTCTGGAAGAGGAGGAGCCACTTCCCATTCGTAAGGACTGTCCTACTCCCGGACCAGCGAGAAAGGAGGCTTCACGGTACGTGAAATTTAAATCTTCCATTCCCTAGGTTCATTGCAAAACTATTTTTGCCACAATATGGAACCTCCCCCACACAAGTATTCATGTAGGTTTTTTGAACTTTTAAGTGTCTTTTCACATTCTTTTTTCCAATTTCCTAGAAGTTTTCAAGGCATTATAGTTTGTTTCATTGGTAAGGAGACAAGTCTTCTCATGCTGGCTCTGTCCCAAAAATGAATCCTATTTAGTATTGGCCAGCTAGACATGGGGTGGTGGAACGGTTTTGTCATCTCAAAAGCTAAGCCAGGTTGGTACTTGGATGAGAGATCACCAAAGAAAACTGGGGTTGCTCTGAAGAGGAAGTCACTGTCAAACCACTGCTGCTACTCACCTTGAAATGTCATTGATGGGGGTCACTATACATTGGTTGTGACTTGATGGCATTAACACACACAACTAGACATGACAGTAGCAAACTATGTTATGATACTATGTTGCTGCTGAATTCATATAAAGCGGCTTACAATGCAGAAGTGACAGGAGATGTTGAAGCAAGACCAAAATTAGTTCCTGACAGGAGAAAAATTGCTAGGGCAGATGGCTTCTGAGATGAGAGAAAGTGGGGGCAGGGAATGGTGCAGAATCCCCACTCTGTCAGCCACCAGTTAAGCATCATCCACATTCTATCAGACAATATGTTGTGCTGTCATCACATATAGCAAGTTTCTTTTTAGAAAAAATAGAGAATGTAAGAAATGTAAGATTGGGGTAAAGATACCAGAAAAGATACGGGCTGACATGACTGAGCCTGTGATAAGTAAAAAATGCAACAGATTTTGGACAAAGAAAAGGTAGAAGGATGCGTACCTCTTCTTGGGACCAAGAATGAGATGATGCTGTGTAATGCAGTGGTCTGACATACATGGATTGCGGAGCCCCACCAATTAGGTTGTGAGCTGCTGTATTTGTTTTTATTGCTTTTTGGAAGGACTTGTTGGTAGTACACATGAATAAAGAGCAACAGTGCCCTGTGTCTGGGCTCTGGTTGCATGCATGCATGCTGAGAAAAGCAGTAGGACTGTGAAGGAAAATCACTTGGTAGAGGGGTGCTGACCTTTGGTTTGTTCCTCACTCTGTTGTAGTGTTTCTAATCTCCAGGTGGAGGGTGGAATTTTCCAGGAATTGCAACTGATCTCCAGATCACAGAGATCAGTTCCCCTGGAAGAAATAGCAGCTTCAGAGGGCAGACTATGGCATCATATCTCTACTGAGGTACCTGTCAGGTCCAGTGTATATCTAAACTGTACTGACTCCATTTTCTAATGCTTCTAGTGTTTAAGTGCTTTCTTCCCAGGTGCACCAGTTCCCAGGCAGCATTCCCACCGGAGGCGACTGTTTTGTCTAACACTGTTCCACCAAGCATTGGCCTTGAAGGAGAGCAGCTTCCCAGGACTGAGAGATGTTGTTTTGAGAACTGTGGGGGGAGGCAAATCCAGATGGGTATTGTTACTCTGTACCTCATGCTTTGCCCTTCATTGGTAACAATGACTATGTACCATCCTGAGTCTCCTATTCAGGACAGTGGACTATAATGGACCTTTTCTGCAGTAAAGTTTCCTTGTTCAATCAATGGACTCCTGTTTGCTTTTGAAAGGGAACCTGTAGGAAGCGCCTTATCTAGCCACAAGCTGACATTTTGTTACCAATCATGCCTGAGTCGGGCCCAGCGGAATCCAAGGTTGTCCCGGACAGGGATCCTTTGTTTGATCCGTATGCGTCCCCCGACAGTCAAACAGTGCAACCCCAAGAATCTCATGTGCCAGCCGGGGCTGGAGCTTCGACGTCTACATCGCCTCTCATCGACCTCAGCAGTGAGGGGACAAGGCCGACGGCTACCGCTCTCCCCTTGATCTCGTTACCCACCCCGTCGGAGTGGGGAGCCAGACCCCGAGAAACGCGAGAGCGCCGGGCCGGAGGGCTTCATCCAAGAATTTCGATGGACGGACGCCGAAGCCTAGAGACTGTCCCTGAGCTGGATAGCAGCCAACCGTGGCTGTTTTGGAACAGGACGGCCGAACAGACGGACGGGAACACATCTCGCCGCGGCGCCCTGAGTTGGGATTATTCGGAACTTGTCCCATGGAAAGAGCCAACGGAAGTTCCTGAACAAAGTTGGGTGCAAATGCAAAGTCGCACCCATGCTGTAGATTCCGGCATCTCGGCAGTGACGGGCCTAGCCAAAGGAATTCTAGCAGCGAGATCACGAGTCGATCAAGGAGACCCTCCGCCTTGGGGGCCGTTTTCCCCGGTGAGTATGACCGAGGGAGGTTCCGTGATGGGGCAACCGGGTCCTAGCCGAATGCAACAGTTGGAGGCTAGGCTGATTGATATGGAGGAAAGTTTGGCTCATGCCATTCACCTAATCTCAGCGATGGGGGCAGGGGAGAGAATCTCACCTGAAGAAATGGCGGTACAAATCGCCACCCTCCAAAGTGTCATGTCCTATCCAGTGGAGGACGCCCCGCAGCAGCCGCTACCTTCGGGAGAGGAGGAATACTATCCGGGAGAACCGGGAGAATCGCCCGCGGAACTCCCTAGGATAGACGAAACTCCGCCGGGCGGGGATACTCCAGCTGAGGCACCTGGAGAGACTCCGACGGAAACCCCAAAGTCGGACGGGGATCCATCTCCCAAGGAGACTCCAGCGGAAGAGCCTAGAGAGGAGGAAGAAGGGCCAACCCGTCCAACCGAAACGACGGTGATACCCCCTCCCGCTTCTCCAACGACAGTTCGGCTGGATCAGACGGAAGAGCCCCCGGCCCCTTCAGAGGAGGAACGACCGCTAGAAGTGGTTCCCATTCAACAGACCCCGAGCGCCCCGACGCCACAAGATCAGCCTTTGCGTCCCAGAGACACGACGCCGAGAGGGGTAAGCCCGCACGGCCCACCACCCATCAGGCCTTCGCCGCTGCGGCCCCTTCCGCTTCGACCGCAACTAACTCCTTCGCAGCAACCGATACGTTTGCCACTTGAGCAGCCCGTAATACCACCTCTGAACCAACCGGTGGGGCCTACACCACTACGACCCCACCAACCCGTCCCTCAGCGGCCGGTCATTACTCAGCCGCACCGGCCATCTCCCCCTCAACCGCTACTGCCAGCACCTCCTGTATTGCCACCAGCCAGACCGAGATTGCAGCCGCCTGCCCGACCACGACTGCAGCCACTGGCCCAGCCGAGAGCACCGCCAGCCCAGCCGAGAGCACCACCGCCAGCCCAGCCGAGAGCACCACCGCCAGCCCAGCCGAGGCCGCTACCCCCGGCTCAACCGGTGATGCCGCCGCCAGCGCAACCAGCACCGCTACCACAACCGGGTCCCCCCATACCTCAAGTGCCATTGATGCTTCCGACGGACTTCTACCCAGCACCGGCTCCGAGGCAAGACCTCCCGATGGGTTGGGTGAAACTGGAAGCTACTTTTGATGGGGATCCCTCCAAACTGGGATTTTTCCTAGTGCAAGTCGTGCAATTCTTCAACCGGTGGGGACACCTCTTCGGCAGCGAGGCCAGTCAAATTGAACATCTCGGCTCCCGCTTACAAGGCAAAGCAGCGGACTGGTATGTAGGACTATATAATATCGGGGCCCCAGAACTCAATACTCTCCAGGGGTTGGTGGATGCTATTCGAGCGCAATATGAAGACCCCTTAGAGGAAACCAGGGCCCGAACAGAATTGCAAGCCATTAAACAGGGCAGCATGTCGGCAAGAGACTATATCACGAAATTCCGACAATTGGCTGCCAAATGCCCTAGGTGTGAGGAGTCCACCAAAATCATTCTGTTCAAGCAAGGACTAAACCCGAGACTTTTGGACAGAGCCCTCATGCAGGACAATCCCCCTACGTTGTTAGGCTGGATCCAACTTGCATGCGAAGTTGAGAATCGCATTTTGGAAGTCCGTTTGGTTGAACAACAACAACAAACGGGACAAAGAAGACCCTTGACTTTACAGAAGGGAGGACGGGGAGCTGGGTACGCCACCCGTGGAGCGAGAGATGCTAGATGGCAACAAGGGCTGTGTTTGCAATGCAGACAAGCCGGTCACTTTGCCGCACAATGCCCCTACCGGCCTGTGCAAAGACCTCCGCTTCAACTACGGCGCCCAACCCTTGCTCCATTTCCTACTCTCCAATGCCCGACTCCCGCACCACGAGCGAACAGAGGCCGCGGCGCTTCCCAAAGGCCCGCCTCAGAGAGAGGACTAGAAGCGGAAGAAGTTATGGAATACGACCCCGCTTCCCCAAACGCAGAAGTCAATCCAGAAAGCCCCCAGTCGGGAAACGAGATGGATCTGTCGTAAAAGGGCCCAAACGACAGATCCGCCCCAAGCCCGTTCCTGCACGGAACCGGCCGCCCGGGTCCATCTTATTCATGCCAGTGACTCTAATCAACCCAGAGAGAAAAATGCACATCCGAGTGCAAGCCCTTATCGACTCGGGCTGTTCGAGAGACATCATCGCCCCAGCTCTAGTCAATGGACTAGTCTTACCAACTCGGGAATTACAAAATCCAGTAATCTTTGAACAAATGGATGGCACCAATATGAACCCTGTTACCACTGAGACCATCCCAGTGATCACAGGCATGGGACAACATTGGGAAAAGAGGTCTTTTGTCATCAGCTCCACTGCCAAATACCCGTTAATTCTAGGCAGCAAATGGCTATGTGATCACAATCCCTACATAGACTGGGCCCAAGGATGCATCACCTTCAGTCATGCCAACTGCAAAAATCACCGTTGGAACCAAAACTGGGGCAATGATCCAACTCACACTGAAAACGCCCTTCTTACTCAAGAAGAAATCAACCAAATACCCGAACCGTATTGGCCTTTTCTAAACGCTTTTTCCGAGGAGGAAGCTGATACTCTACCCCCGCACCGGCGAACGGACTGTGCGGTGGAAATTTTTCCCGGAGCCTCACTGCCCAAAGGACGACTCTATCCCATGAGTTTCCATGAACGAGAAGAGCTCCGGAAATTCATCGACACCAACCTCCAACGAGGGTTCATCCGCCCAGCCAACAGCCCCCACGCCGCTCCGGTTCTCTTCGTGAAAAAGAAGGATGGGGGACTACGACTATGCACGGACTTTCGAGGACTTAATGCAGTGTCCACCAACAACGCCTATCCTATACCACTCATCCGAGACCTTCTCAACGTCGTGGCCCAAGGTAAGATCTTTACCAAATTAGACTTAAAAGATGCTTACTTCCACATCTGTATCAAGGCAGGGGATGAGTGGAAAACCGCATTTAATACGCCCCTCGGACAATATGAATACCTAGTTATGCCTTTTGGATTGACGGGAGCCCCGTCTGTATTTATGTCCATGATAAACGAAGTTCTGCACGAATTTCTGTATAAAGGGGTGGTGGTGTACCTTGATGATGTCTTAATTTATTCGGACACAGAGGAAGAACATATTCAAATGGTACAAAAGGTCCTGGCCACCTTGATGAATAATAAACTGCCCATCAAGTTGTCCAAATGTGAATTCCATAAAACCGAACTCACTTACCTTGGGTATTGCATCTCCCAAGAGGGTTTAAAAATGGATCCAACCAAAATACAAGCGATTCAAGAATGGCAAACACCCACCACCCGTAAAGAACTACAATCCTTCCTGGGTTTTGCCAACTTCTATAGAGACTTTATAGCAAATTTCGCCCAAATCACGCTCCCCTTAACCGAATTGTTGAAAACAAAAGATAAAGGGGACCAAGCTAAAAAACCCTCCTCCAAACTACAATGGACCTCCGATTGCCAAACTGCTTTCGAATGCCTGAAAAAGCAATTTGTAACGGAACCCATCCTCTCCCACCCCAACGAACAGTCCCCTTTCGTAGTGCAAGTCGACGCCAGCGATACGGCAATAGGGGGAGTTTTACTGCAGAAGGGGGAGGATGGAAAATTGCGGCCTTGTGCGTTCTTGTCTAGAAAATTTTCGGAGGCGGAAAGGAATTGGAATGTGTGGGAGAAGGAGGCTTTTGCAGTAAAAGCAGCTCTTACTAATTGGAGACATTGGCTGGAGGGGGCGCGATACCCCTTCGAGGTCTGGACAGATCATAAAAATCTGGAGGCCCTCCGAAGCCCACGCAGACTGAATGCCAAGCAATTGCGGTGGGCGGAATTCTTTTCCAAATTCAACTTCACTCTGAATTATCTCCCGGGCAAGACTAACTTTTTGGCGGACGCCCTATCGCGCATGCCCCAACACAGGAGCAAACGGGAGGAGACTGTCGACACGGTCTTCTCACCTACGCAACTTGGGGGCGTGGTGACTACTCGCAATCGAGCCAAACAGCCCCTCCCGGCCATCCAGGAGTGGAAATCAAAACTTAAAACTGAGGTGGAGAAGGAGGGGGATAAGGCTCCGCGAAACAAACTGGTCCAATCCCCACAGGGGGATTGGCTAGCTGGGAGCAAGTTTTATGTCCCAGACAGCCTCAGGCTGGAGGTCTTGCAGCGCTGTCATGATGCTCCCACTGCTGGTCATTATGGGTATCTGAAAACATTGCATCTAATCCAAAGGCAGTTCTGGTGGCCGGGCATGCGCAAAGACATTTCCCAATATGTTAGTTCCTGCCCCGTTTGCCTCAGCGCCAAAACCAGAAAAGGAAAACCTCCGGGTCTCCTGCAACCATTGGAAACACCCAACAGACCTTGGGAAATAATATCTATGGACTTTATCACTGATCTACCTATTTCAAAAGGACATAATTGCATTTTAGTCGTGGTAGATCTGTTTTCCAAACAAGCTCATTTTATTCCCTGTACTGCTATGCCCACCGCTCGAAAACTAGCAGATTTATTTTTAAAACACATCGTAAAATTACATTCTTTTCCGTCCAAGGTGATTTCGGATCGCGGCGGACAGTTCGTTGCCAACTTCTGGCGGGAGCTTTTGAGAATGTTGAATATTGAGCAAGGCATCAGCTCAAGCCACCACCCACAAACCGACGGACAATCCGAAAAAACAAACCAGATACTAGAACAGTTTCTTCGTTGCTACATTAATTTCCAACAAGATAATTGGGTAGACCTTCTCCCTCTGGCCGAATTCTCATATAACAACAGTGTACACGCTTCAACTGGAGAGGCCCCTTTCAAAATTGTCTATGGAGCTCACTTCAATCCCTTCCCGTTGGACGCTCCCCCTCTCCATTCCTCTAATTTGCCAGATGTATCTTCGTGGTGGGGGGAGGCGGCGCAACAATGGACTCTTATTAAGAAACATCTTGAAAAAGCCAAACTGGATTACAAAAAATACGCAGATCGCCATCGTGTGGCCGAATGGGATTTACAACCTGGAGATCATGTGTACATTTCCAGAAAGAACCTGAAACTAGCTCAGACAAGCCGCAAACTCGCTCTGAAATTCCTGGGACCTTTCCCTGTGCACAAAATAATAAATAAAGTGACTGTTGCTGTAACTTTGCCCAAGAACTTACGCCACGTACATGATACGTTCCACGTCAGTCTTTTAAAAAGAGCTCCTACCGATGACAAGTGGCACATCAAAGCTCCACCCATTCCAACTTTAATTGACGACCAAACACACTATGAGGTACAACAAATTTTGGACTCTAAACTCAAACGAAATCAGCTTTTTTACCTCATTAGATGGAAGGACTTTGATTCTGGGTACGATGAGTGGGTGAACTCTGTACATGTTCATGCTCCTCGATTAACCAAAGCTTTTCATACTCGCTACCCATATAAACCAGGGGGGGATCTATTTTAAGGGGGGCAGAATGTCAGGTCCAGTGTATATCTAAACTGTACTGACTCCATTTTCTAATGCTTCTAGTGTTTAAGTGCTTTCTTCCCAGGTGCACCAGTTCCCAGGCAGCATTCCCACCGGAGGCGACTGTTTTGTCTAACACTGTTCCACCAAGCATTGGCCTTGAAGGAGAGCAGCTTCCCAGGACTGAGAGATGTTGTTTTGAGAACTGTGGGGGGAGGCAAATCCAGATGGGTATTGTTACTCTGTACCTCATGCTTTGCCCTTCATTGGTAACAATGACTATGTACCATCCTGAGTCTCCTATTCAGGACAGTGGACTATAATGGACCTTTTCTGCAGTAAAGTTTCCTTGTTCAATCAATGGACTCCTGTTTGCTTTTGAAAGGGAACCTGTAGGAAGCGCCTTATCTAGGCACAAGCTGACAGTACCCCCCTTCCCCAAACTCTGCCTTCCCCAGGCTCTTTCTCCAGATCTCCAGGATTTCCTAACCTGGAGTTGGCAACTTTCTGTCTTTAGCCTGCTTCCCAAGGAACCAGTAAGGCTAGGTTCCCCCTCTTCCTGTCATGTAAATGTGATGTCACATGATTGCAGGTTAGTGAGTCCAATGCTGACACTTACTGTTTAAATGTGGCTCTCAGGTCTAGAAAGATTGAAGATCAATATAAAAGAAATTAATATTTCTCACAATCATTTGGGCACAGTGTGCTTTCACATTTCTTTAGTTTTCATTCCAGTATTTATTGCTGCTTTTGGCAGTGGGAGGGGTTTTTTTTAGAGAGGGATGGCACTAGATGAGATAGGAAAGAAGAGAGAGATGTACATGAACATATCTGACAGAATCTATCATGCTGCTGTAGCCTTCATGTAGGAGGTGACAGCTCATTTGTTTAAGGGGCAAATTAAAAGAGAGGACTATTAAACCCCCCCCCCAGGGAAAACAAATAAATATACAAAGAGACAATACAGATCAAGACAAAAAAAATTTAAGGCAGTCATTTTAGGGGAGAGGGGGGAAAACTGCTAATTTTTTAAGTGGGGAAAAGGTATAATTTTAGAGTGCTTGACTTAATTATTATTGAAACTTAACTAAACTATAGGTACTTAAAATGAAGGTACTTAATCCTTCCTCACCATTGCAGCACATTAATGACTATTGATGTCATTACCTGAATTCCAAGAAGTACATTGGCTCATTTCTGGTAAAGAAGTGATCCGTAAATGAGTGCAGGAACAGGAGTTCAGCTAGGTGGCTAGCAAAGCTATATGTTGAGGGAGAGTTTTTTTCTCTAACATTTCAGGGGAGGCCATTCAAAATCACATTTCTGCTTCTAGTAGAGTTAGGAATTTTAGATGAATCATTGTTGAAAAGTCTGGCTCCTCTATAGTGGTTGCCGGCGCTAACAATGAGCATAACATTTACTTTGCATCGTGTTTACAGGCCTTCACATAAATTATTTCAGTAGATTTTACAATACTCGTTTAAAATAGGATAGTATCACTATTTTCTACAGTGCAGGGGGGCATGCTGTGAGGCTTGCCTGGGGCCATCTACTGATTTTTATGACTCACCGTTCATATTTTATTTAGTATTCTTAGAACACTTGTATGCTCCCTTTCTGTCAATATTTCCAATTTCTGCAACTTACAACTCTACCAAAAGAGCTCAAGTCAAAAGAATGACAATGAAAAAGTGACAAAAGCTCTCACCTTGGCCCTCACATGGTACTGTTACCTCTACGGCTGCTGTCCCTTTCTTATTATAACCAGTATATTATACCATCTCCAGTAGTTGTGGACTGATGTTGGACCAGCACTAGTGAGAACATTCTCCACCGAGGTATATCCTCCTACCATTTTGAGAGTGATTGGGACCACTGGACGTTATCTGTTAGACCTTGAAGGCATAGCTTTGTCTCAGTTCTGCCTTAGATTCATTGTTAGGTCTTAAGCGCAGCAGTGTCAGCCCCCACTCCCCATCAATAAAATGTGTACAAAGGTGATGTGCTTCACTGTGTGTATACACAGAGAGAGCAATTGTGCACAGCTGTTCATTAACATGTATTAACATTCACATAGGTACATGTAATATAAATGTATTACATAGCTAACTGTAAAGGGTAATAGACAGCTCTGTAGTATTCTTTCCAAAAAGTGCTGGTTGCCAATCAGAATGAATTAGATTTCACATTTTTTTTCTTTTTTGCAATATATGGAATTTACCAGCAAATTACCCTTAAAGAGGTAAATCAATCATTTGGAGCAGAGATAAGCTGAAGGCGAGTCAGCCTCGGATTGATCCCGTCTGTGCAAGCGTGTGTGGAATTCAGCAGATAGCCTGAGGAAAGGGGAGGGGGAGAATGCATTGCATATGGAAGAAAATTTCAACACAGGAAAGAGGAGGAAAGACAAAAAAAGGAAGTTAGTTACTTGAATTTAGATGCACTTGATGTGTACATGTACATATCTGAAAGGACTGTGGGCCTATTCAGATGTTCCTTTGAGGCTGCCTGCCTGTGCTGAGTAGTGCTGCACTGAGTTTTTGTATAGTTAGGTTTTTTCACTTATGAAAGATACTGTGAAAATCCCTACCTTCCACTCTTCTGTACATATTTGCATTCCTGTTTCACAGCCATCATCTTTTGCTGTTTTGGCACTATAAAAAGTTAAAATGAAACCTTCATTGCACAATGACAGTCCATTACGGAATGTGTAATGAACATGATAATGCCATGGTGCAACATACCAAATTATTTTTTTTAATATCATGGTGTCACTAAAGGTGAATTAAGTCATCCCATTGCCCTCAGTATAACTGGGGAGAAGAGGTAATTGGTCCCCCCACTGCCCAGCCCAGATAATCTGGCTACCCTTCCCTCTCTTGCCATAATGACAATTTGAATTTTTACTGGCACTGAGTAATAATACTTTATCCCGATTTTAGTTTTGTTTGCGCATTCTGAATGGGTAAAAATGAGAATTGGGTTGCACTTCTGCATGCACATCTGAATGTATCTTTAATTGAAAGGACTGCAGTGTGAATAGATGTACATTTGAAAGTGGATTTCATCTATTTGTACTGCATGATTGTGGATCTGTATATCTACAAACATATTTACCCCCAAGTAGTGAAGTAAGCATGACTAGATCAGTGTGAGAGAGCTTCCAACAACAGAGATGTACTTCTGTTCTTCTCAAAACATCCCTCTTGTGAACAGTTCCAAATCCTTTTGCAAAGAGGTAAAAAATGTCAAAATGAAAGAGCAGACATTTTATTTGGAGCAAAAATGTTGGTGAAATTCCCACTTAACACTTATACTGAGTCTTTGGCATGCATCAGGATCTCAGCCTATGATATGCTTGGGAACAGCTACACACTGAGAGCCAAGCTACAAGTGACGCCTGACACAGGGTGGACACTTGTCAGCTTCCCTCAAGTTTTGATGGGAAATGTAGGCATCCTGGTTTTGCAGCTGTAATGGAGAGCCAAGCAGTAAAACCAGGACGCCTACATTTCCCATCAAAACTTGAGGGAAGCTGACAAGTGTCCACCCTGTGTCACTTGTAGCTTGGCTCTCACTAGATTGGGATCTCAGATTTTGCTGCATTTAACTCCATTGCCTGCAAAACATCTGTAGTTCTTTGACAAAGAGAAAATTTGTATCATGTGGTCTGTGCCAGTATACTCTTGGGGTGAAGAATTATGTAAACTGGATAAAAGTTTGATCTATGTTATGTGTAAAAATAAAATGGAATAGTGTTCACAAGAGCAGCTTGGTCATCAAATGCTCACACAACAGATTTATAAAAGAAAAGGCTGCGGCCTTCCTTGTAATTTTGCATTCAGTGGAACTGTGGAATACAGCTGGCAATATACAGTCCCAACTAAGCAGGATTCTCATGGTCATCCAGAGAAGTTTCACATGCTGACAGTGTATAATGCATTGCCAGGGGAATTGATAGCAGAATTGTATCTATAATTCACAGTAGAAACTCTTATATTAACAAGTCCTTCATTCTGGTGCTAGTAGTCACTTATGTACATTTGTGACAGAGGCTAAGTACTTGCTCTTTTTGAAACTTTCCATCTCTTCTTCGTGAACAACAGGGACCTTCCTTAAGCTAATCACAGCTTCTTTGTTATTGAACAAATGGGGGGAAAATCACTAGTCAATCATCTCAGAGTCTAAAACGCTGCTTCTATAATGAAGTGCACTAAAATGGTCTTCTAATCTGTTCTTTGTTAGCTTACAGTCCCCCGTACCTTATCCCCCACCCCCCGAAGATGGCTTCTTTTATTTGTCCAACTCTGTATGTGGGCACTCTGTGTGCTTGATTGGGCTTCAATTAAATGAAGCAGAGAACAGAATGTCAAAGCACAAGAAGTCTGTATATTTGGATTTTCTGTCACCCTGTACAGTAAATTACAATGAAATCCTGAACAGATTTCCACCCTTCTAAGCCAATTGTCTTCAATAGACTTAGGAGGGTGTAACTTTGCTTTAGATTGCACTGTTAGAAAGGCAAAAAGTTGTCTGAGGCTTGCATAAATCAGAATCTATATATGTTACAGTTTAATTCTTGCAGGGCGGGATCTACTGGGTGGGTGGGTTGCCTGCCCCCAGCACGGCCAAACAGAGGGCACCGAGCAGCAGCTGGCTGGGAATGCATGCCCCAGTCCTCCGGCAGCAGTGCAAGTGGCAGCGTGGGAGGTCTGGGAAACTGCCCCCCTGCACTGTGTGCCTGCAGTGCTAACGGGGCAGCCGGCTTGCTGCGTTCTCCCAGCCCTCCAGCCGCTGCGCAGGCAGCAGCGCGGGAGGGCTGGGAAGCCACCCCCCATGCTGTACACCTGCAGCGCTGACGGGGCGGCCAGCTTGCCGCGCGCTTCTGGCCCTCCAGCAGGCGCGCAGGTGGCAGCGGGTGAGGGCTAGGAAGCCACCCGTGCTGTGCACCTGCAGCACTGACGGGGCAGCTGGCTTGCCATGGGCTCCCAGCCCTCCAGCGACAGCACAGGCGGCATGCTCCTGGGGGGGGCGCTTTACGTGATGACATCAGAGAAGTGCCATCATCATGTACTCCTGGGAGCACTCGCATGTGCTTTGCGCGTGTGCAGGGGCAGGGGCGCTGCCAGACATGGGATGTCCCTGTTGCTGGCAACCGTAGATCCAGCTCTGAATTCTTGGCACATAAATGAAGACTTTCCTGCGTTGTGTTTTTATCTGTATCCGTGGCAGTATAAAAAATATTTGATCAGCATGATCTTTATAGCCATTCTGGGCACTGTTATCCTTTAGTTTGCAGAAATGTAAAGCATAAGTCATCCCCATGTGTACATCTGCTCATATGCAGACAGATCAGCATAGGACTCACTGGAAGCTTGTACCCCTTTTTGCCCCTACATACATGTTCCTGAAAACCTACACATCATAACACAACCAGGTCACTGCCAGGAACAGGAATTCTCTACATGCTTCCTACACCCTCATCCAGCATCTCCTCTCACATTACGGCCAAAGAAGACATGATGAAGGTCATGGATTTCTGTTCATCTTTAAAAGTTAAGTAACCAGCACTCTTAACTCTGATTCAGATTGGGGCTATGTGGAGAGATGAGGTATAACCCTTCAACCCCCAGACAGTTTTACTGATTGAAACCAACCCTCTCTTCCCACTGTATTTATAACTGCAAAGGAAGTTTTTGGAAAAGATCTGTCTTTTTTATTCTTCAAAGTGCTATTAAGGGCGGGGGGGGGGGAGTTTGATTAACATAACCATGTGGGATCTAAAGGATTTAACCCTCCCCTGCCTGCATGGCCCCAATCCATATTACTTGTTATTTGGCTTTTAAAGATTAATGGAGATAAGTGGTCTCATCATGTCTGTTTTAACCCTTCCCTTGAGTTTGATGCTCTAGGTATTTAGGGACAGTTAGATGGAGATGTGGGAGGTCCACATAAGTTTACTATTCCCATCACTGTACATAGGTGGGGAGAGGAAGGAGCTCCATAAACCCAATGCCACTCCTTCCATGCACAAAGAATATATTAGAGAATAGATTGTGCCCAATATGAGAAACCATTACAGGAGTCGCAGCTTTAATCTGTTTGGCTGGTAGATTATCAGTCTTCTTACTTTCTCTCTCTACATCTTAGATTTGTATACATGTGCTAGTATGTATGAAAAAAAATCAATTAAATGAAGCTGCTTTCTGTATGCTTAATGGGATGCAAGCAAACAGAAATTTCTGTAAATGACTGACAAAACAGTTGGATTGATTCATTTTGTTAAAAGTTTCTATTTCTGCTGAAATTTTTAACAAAATAATTTTGTCTCAATCACTTTTTTTTATTCATGAATTTATATATGCACACACACTATTGCTTGCTCGTTCACACATTACAAAGTCTGTGTGACTAAGTAACACATATGGTCTGCGAGTTTCTCACTTGGAACTCTTGACTGTACCATGGCTGAGGACTATGTTATATAGGAAGAAAGTGCTTAAAAATCTTCCCTCCTGTCCGACGTCCAGGCTAACATGCCTCAAGGAGATACTGTTTGCTCTGTTGAGGGAAATTTTGTGTAGCTAAAAATACATTTTCCCAATGGGGGAAATAGGGCTCTGTTATGACCCTTGTTTTCTCTTGGGTAGATTTTACCTTTAATCTTTCCCTTAACACCCTCTGGGTAGTCTGCTGCCACCAGGAGTATTATATTCCAAGATATTTTATTTAAGTTTTCCCTTTTGTAACGTGCCTAAGCATCAGGCTCCTTCATGGTTCTATGTGGCCCTGAGGATAGGAATGGGATATAGCAATGACAGCTACTCTGGGATATAACAAAACAAAATAAACTTTTATTTAGTCAAGAAGCGTATCGGTTTCATAAAAGTAGTTCTCAGTTCTTAAAGTTACTTCATTTAAACTCATTCATACAGATCTCTTCTAAGGCTTCACACACAGTTAGCCTCTTTCTCTAACTCAATATTTCTCTCAGATGTGCTTAAAGTTACTCAGGCTGCACATAGCTTGCCTGCTTTCTCTAGACTCAATATTTCTCTCACAGAAATGCTTAAAACTCCTCAGGCAGCACACAGCTAGCCTCTCTTTCTCTGACTCTCATTCACAGGAATATTAAACCTGCTCAGGCAGCACACAGCTGGCCTCTCTTTCCCTAACTGATTGTTCCTTCACAAACATGCTGAGTTCAGGTTCCATACAGGTTATATTTCTCTCATGAATACTTCAACATACTCAGGCAGCACACAGCTAGCCTGCTTTCTTCTGACTGAAACTTTTGCTCTCCGCTCTCAGTCTAAACTGCATTCACTCCGCCCACACTCTTAGTCATCAACCAATCATATCACCCCTCTTCCCTCTCTTTCATCCCCACTTTTCACCTATCTCACACCAAGCATTTAAAGATACATGCACACATTTACTTGAAATCATTACAGGCTCCTTGGATCTATTTTAATTTAGGAGAATGGCACAGGTAGGAAACATAAGCACATCGTGGTTAGTTCATCAGAATTTGGCCCTAATGTACCGAGAAATTGATTTCTCAGTGGCAAACTCCCCACAATCACTGAAAGTCTTTGTGGTGGCCATGAGAACTTTGGAACGTATGAATTGGTCCTCAGTTAGAAAAGTGTTACATTTTAGAACAGAATATTTGGGATTTAAAGTTTACCAAACATTAGGAATGGAAATACATAATTTGAAATTATGACCTTTCAGCTTTCTTCAGCCAGCAACCAGATCTCATCATGGGCTCCCTTCATTCCCTTCTCCACCCTGCTACAAAGTATTTCCTCACAGTTCAAATAAAACATTGTTCTGTAGGAGGACATGCATTTTTTATTTGGCTGATTACCTGTTTGGCTGAGTACAGCATTTTGGAAAGCTTTCTTAAAGTATAGCTCGAAATCCAAATAGGTAACCAATTTCTAACTATTTTAATATGTTAAGGTTTGCGCTTAAGTATTTAGGCAGTGTACAATATATGGCTTAATGCCATAGAATCCACCTTCCCAACAGCCATTTTCTCCAGGGGAACTGATCTCTGTAGTCTGGAGATCTGTGGTAATTTTGGGAGATCTCCAGGCTGCACCTGGCGATTGACAATCCTATCTGCATTTGTTCCATAGCCACTCCGTGTGCCCACAGTGGGAAGTCACATTGCCCATAGTTTCCTGACATTTGTGTACAGACTGTGTAAACTCAATGAAATGCACCCATGTAGCTTCTTCAGATTCGGTAATGGGTTTGACCCTTTTGTAATGTTTGAAGTGCTTCTGCACTGTCACTGCTATGAGTGTTGTGTGCGCAGCTTGTATCAGCATGACTTCTGTTTTTTGTATAGGGTGATGCCTCTCATTCTAATTGCATTGCCATAAAATGTATTAAGCTGCTGTTACACCTTGCATGCTCCGCGCTCATTAGCGTTACTGGACAGTGCTAGAGTTACAGTACAGTTCAGTTTATAGATAAGCCACTTTAATTTGTATAAGCCTTGCTGTATCTTTCCACCACCACAGTTGAAAATATTACTGTATTTTCAGGTAAGAAATTTTAATGAAGTTTACTTAATTTGTTTGAAATACCAGCTTTGGATTTGAAATCCTGGCTTTGAAGAAAATTATTCCTTCCTGAGCAGGTATGTCAGGCAGGTTTATTGCTCTAGAGGTAAAGTGTTGGCTGTAAAAGCTGCATCATTATTTTGTGGTTGCTTTTGAGTATTGGACTTCTGGCCATTTCTCCATAAGAACAAGCACTGAAGCATTTGTATTTTTCACAAAGGCAAAATTATTGAATGATAAAATCTTTTCTAGTAGAAACAACTAAGAATTGTTTCATTTGCAAACTCTTTAGTAGAGATACCCCTGTTAACCAAGGAACTGGGAGGACATATGGCACTCTTATGCCTCCCAACTCTGGTATGAGTTCCTAAGTCTGTGTATATATGGACACAATGTTGAGGCTATATTAATTTGAGCTAAATTTGAACTTTATTGAATATGAGGGTACATCTCCAAATGTAGTGCAATGAAATAAAGTTTGAGGAATGCAATGAAAAAGTAAGCAAGCACACCAAATGAGGGTACAATAGAGAGTAATTAAACACCGGCTAGTGGAACAGGACTTTCTTAGCTAGATGTGTCCACTCATGGCTAGTCCAAGTAGGGCCCATTCATGGATGTATGTGTGGTGTCTCCCCAAGGCATGTACAGAAGAAGAGGAAGAGGGAGGAAAAAAAGATGCTGTGGGACTGTGAAAGAGATCCCGCTACAAAAGGAAATGAGAAGAGGAGAAGCACAGAATGGGATTTTAGGTTTAGCTAAGCAAGGCTAGGAGGAGAGGGGGTGAAAGAGGAGTGTCACATTGTCCCAGAACAACAAGAGCCTGGAGGGGGGGAGGGTGAATGACCAAGTGAGCCAGGGATAGGGATGTGAGGCAAACCAGAAAGGGAAGGATGATGGGGTGAAAAATTAAAGGGGGGTCCTTATATTGGCTTATCCAAAGCACATGCTTAAGAGTTGTGAGAAAATTATTTGGTGAGACACAAAATCCAAAGTCATGATGGTGGTGGAGTGGTGCTGGGGTAGGACTGCATCCATTGAACTTTGCCAAGACTTGTAGCAGTGGAGGACAGCCATTGGATGGAGCTGACCCCAGTGAACTTTGTCAGGAGTCATGATGGAGGATGGAGCCTACTTGGGGTGGAACTGAACCTAAAATGTCAGGCAAAAAGAGTGTCCTTATCATTTATGACCTTTCCTGCCAATGGTAGGAACCATAGTTTTAGGGTAAAAGTTACTGCAGTGCTAAGGGGTGCTAATGGAGCAGGGTACAAACTTAGTTTCATAGAATCATACAAATGGAAGGTGTCTTACAGACCATCTAGTCCAACCCACTGCCCAATGCAGCAACAGATTAAAGCATCCCTGACAAGTATTTGTGCAGCCACTCCTTGAAGATCGCCAATGAGGGGGAACCCACCACATCCCTAGGCAGCCAATTACACTGCTGGATTACTCTTAATGTGAAGAATTTTTTCCTAATGTCTAGCTAGTATCTTCCACTTCAGTGGGGAAAGGCATCCAGACTGGTTAGGTCACGCCTCCTCTTGCTCCAGGCAGGGCTATGCAAATTTTTGTCTATGCCTTCTGGGATTGTGTGTGTGCATCCCTCCAGTTTGAATAGCCCTGCCACTCCAGGAGGATGCTTGAGCTTAACATTAACTATCTTGAGAAAAAATGCAGGAAAACTTGACTACACAGATGGACAACGATGGAAAGTAACACCCCCCGCCCAAATGACCCAGGGCCCTGGGTATATGGGGAAGAGAGATGGTGTGAAGGAAAAACCCTTCCCGTCTGAGGCCTTGGGCAAAGGGGATAAGCAAATGAGAGATGCTGGCTCTACTGCCATACAAGCTGACCAATCAGAACTTTCAGAGGCCTCTGATCTCTCCTTGATCAAATCTACCTTACTGTTGGTGATGGCATGACAGGATTGGAAAGGCGAGGAGGGTCAGCTTCTCTGTGATGTAGAGGTTGCCAGGCCAAACTGAAATGCCTTCACACCAAGCGTTAACAGCCCTGTGGGTGGTGAGTTGATGCCTCAGATAATGGCTCAAGCCCCCTTCCGTCCCCTCCTGGTGGGTCAAAACCCCAGAATTGGGACCTCCTAACAAGTTTCCTCCCCTTCTGGCAAGCTCAGATGGCCATTCAGGGGATGCCGGCTATGTCAGGAGCTATGAATATGGCAAGCGTGCCATTTTTTTTGGACCACCCCCTATGGAGTGGATGATGCAGACTTGGAAGTCAGCCTGGATGAACCCCTCACAAGTTGCAGGCCCCAACATTAATACCTTTTTCCCTGAAATGGGGAGGAAAATTGGGCTTGATCAAGAGGGAGCAGGGGTCGACAGATCATCAGCAGGTGAACGTACTGAGACTAGAAAAAGGCTCCAAGCACGCAGTTCCACTCTTCCCACAGCCCTGGAGTCCTCATACTCTTCTGTCTTATCAACTCCAGAGAGAGTGCAGACTATATGTAAACATTTTAAGGAGTCAGATAGAAACACTAAGAGGGGCAGATCAGATAGAACCAGATCCCCATCCCCTCCTCAGCCCACAAAGCATCACGGACGCGCTCAGGGAGCTCTCTCTCCCCAAGACAAGACTCTGGCATGGAGGATTCTGTGTCAGTTAACCCTTCCGCTATCATGACATCAGATAGAGAGGAGGAAGAGTGGTCAGGGGCAGAGTCAGATACGAAGGACAATTCAGCCAGGATGTTCTAGCCAGAGCACTTTCAGAGGCTGCTTAAAAATGTGGTTACCACTTTAAATTTTCCCAGCCAAGAAAAGACTCCAAAAGCCTCCTCACCCACTCTGGATGCTAGAAGGTTTAAAAAGCCACCCAAAAAGATGTCCAGCTGTCCTTTTCCTGAGAACTTTGATGAAGTCATACATTAGGAATAGTGCGTTTCCGCCTATGGGTCTACTCTGCAATCATTTGCAAAGAGATTTTATACCTTGCCTGATGAGGCCATGGACAATCTCAAAGTCCCCTTAGTGAATGCTCCTGTAGTGGCACTACACTTGAGTGCAGCGCTGTCAAAAGATGGGGACAACGTATTGAAATACCCAGTGGACAAAAAGAACAAATCTGTCCTCAAAAATCACACGAGGCAGCTTTATTGGCAATAAGAGCTTCAGCAGTCCTGTCAAGTGTCACCCTCACAATTGTAATATGGATGGATGACTTACTACAACAGCCTGAACCAGATCCTATCCATCTAACCATCCTAGAGTCTAGTCCATCATCCTCCAGTTTACCTTTCAGAACATCATGAAGAACCTTGTCAAAAAGTTTACTGAAATCCAGATAAACTACATCAACTGCATCCCCACAATCCAGTAAGTCTGTCATTCATTCATAGAAGAGATGAGGTTGATCTGGCAGGACCTGTTGGAGATAAATCTGTGCTGACTTTCCCTTATCATCATGTTGTCCATCAGATGCTTGCAGATTGACTCTTTTAACATCTGTTCCAGTTTTTTTCCCTGGGACAAAGGTCAGGTTGACTGGCAAGTAGTTCAGAACCATCCTTTTTCCCTTTCTTGAAGATTAGAATGACATTTGCCCACCTCCAGTCTTCTGGCACATCACCTGTCTTCCAAGTGGCCTAGAAGATGATTAACAAAGGGTCTGCAAGCTCCTTTGAAAGTTCATTAAGCACTCTTGGATGCATCCCATCTGACCAAGGAGATCTGTACACATCAAGTGCAGCAAAGTGCTTCTCTATGACTTCTCTGCCCATGTCAACCAGCAAACCCGAAGCCATGCCTTACCTACTACCATCTCTAACTGGGTCTGTTTTCTCCTTCAAGGAGAAAACTGAGGCAAAATACGCATTGAACCTTTCTGCCTTCTCTCTGACAGAGTTTCTCCATTTTCATCCAGCAATGGGGGCATTGCCCCCTTCACCTTCCGTTTGCTCCTCAAGTATCTGAAGAATGTCTTTTTGTTATGGCAAGCTCCTCTAGCCTGACTCAGCTCATTCTGAGCTTTGGCCTCTCTGACAGCTGCCCTACAGTTCCCTTAGATACCCTTCTTTAGATGCATTTCCTTCCTCCATTTCTTGAACATCTGTGTTTTCTTCCTTAGCTCATCACAGAGCTTCTGTTCATCCAACTTGGCTTCTTAAATCCTGTACCACATTTCCATCTTACTGGAATGGTGATAGCTTGAGCCTGCAAGAGATCATCTTTAAGGAAAGCCCACCCTTCACTCACTCCTTTCCCTTCCAGCATTCTTGTCCATGGAATAACTCTCATCATATCTCTAAATTTATCAAAGTTTGCCCTTCTAAAATCTAACATTCACGTTTGGCTACAAACTTCCTTGGTACCCCACAGCAAAAGGAATTACAGGAGGATGTGTTTCTCCTTCTTCCTAAGGTTCCCCCACCACCTTTACCCCATCATCCAACTCTTTCCTGTTGGTTAATATCAAGGCCAGTATGACCAAGCCCCTTGTCGCTTCCAAACTACAATGTGTTTCTTGCTCATGGAGGGCAGAATCCACCTCATCTCCTTGGTCAGGTGGTCTGTAGCAGACCCCCAACCACCCAGGCACTGTCCTCTGGGTTGTCAATCTTCTCTTCCAGTATTTCCTAACAATAAAGCTCTTTCCTCACATACAGCACCACTCCACCTCCTCTACAACCCTGTTCTTGAATAACTATTACCTATCCACTACTGTATTCCAGTCATGGGACTCATCCCATTGCGTACTAATGCCTACTATGTCATATCTTTCTGTCTGAATTAGTAGATCAAGTTCCTCCTTATTGCCAGGCTTTGGGCATTGGTATATAGGCATCAGAAGCCTTGCAACTGTCCCACTCTTTGACCTGCATTTCCTAGGCCTCTGCTATTTGCTCTCCTTCTTCCCTGAAATTCCTATGCCAATTGTCTTCATTCCCCTGCAATGTCAGTTTAAGCCTTCTTGATGAACCTCCCAAGGCCCCTTCCAAACACATTCTTCCCTGTCCTTGACAGGTGAAGTCCATCACATACTAGCAGGCCATCTTCAAGAATGTAGTTTACAGTCCCAGATTCCAAATAGCTCCTGCTGGCATCATGAACACAGCCAACAGTTCACCTCCATAATCTTTTATTCCCATTGCCTTCCTCTTCCTCTGACTGGCAGGATTGAAGAGAATACTATCTGTGCCTTCATTCCTTTCAGTTGCCTCTTGAGGGCTTCATAGTCAGCACTAAAGTGTTCAGTGGTATTCACGGCCATGCCATTTGTTCCCACATGGACCATCACAAATGAGTAATGGCCTGTTGGTTTGACTAGATAGGCCATCTGGTCTGTGATATCCTTGATCTTCACCCCTGGTATGCAATACACCTCTCGGGCCGTGGGATCAAACCTGGACATATGACATTCCATACCCCTCAGTAGAGTCCCCAATCACCAAGACTTTCTTTTTCCTTCTAATGCTATTTTGTTTGTATCTCCATGGCATCCCTATTTGTTCTTTCAGGCCCTTGTTGTACATCTGCCAGTGATTCTGTCATGTCAGCCAGGGCCTGGACTTGATTTCTCAACTCCAGTGGCACTGAGTGCAGTTTTGCTCTTTGCCTTCTGACTTGTGCTGCCGATCTCTGAGGAAGTTCATTAGGAAAATATCCTGTTTTTCTTTTCTCTTCTACCATTTTCTCCATCCCTTTGCAGGGCCTGAAGACTTTTGCTAATGAAATCCTCTCCTTCTTTGATCTCTTGAAGGGTACACATCAGTTTCCCCAGGCTCTTTACTATTTCTTCTAGTAACACTACCAGCTTGCACTTAGGACAAATGAAGATCTTCTTGTCCGCAGGGAGGAAGACAAACATAACACACCCCTGGCAGGTAACTTCAGTAATCATCATTTTTTACCCAAAAAAATTTCTTATAACTGCTATAAAATAGATTTTTCTCCCTGAAATCCACTTTCTGCGAGCAATCCTGGCCCCAAAAAACTGACCTAGTGTCTCATATGAGCAAAGGTGGTAACACAATAAGAGAAGTATATATATAAAAGAAAGTAGAGGGAGAACCTTGTTTCTGGTGAGGGGGAAGCCTTTACATTTCAAAGGCTCATAGCCCTTGCTACACAATGGCGGCAGCAGATGGTGTGGTAGCAATGACTGCCAAGTAGACAGGCTCTCCTCAATTACCCACACTACACCAGGGACAAAAACACCACTTCCTTTGCAAGCTATGCTCACCACTCACTCTCAGGTCAAAAGCACCAGCTCCCTCTCAACCCTTGTTCACACACACACACACTCACAGCAAGCCTCAGTCAATTATACCTGGAAGCTTAGGAAAGGCAAGGAAAAACACTCACCAGCAGCACACTCATGTGCTCCTTCTGCCAGCCCAGCTGACATAACTTACCAGGTAGGTCTGTATTGTAAGTATTGTAGAGCTGTATTGTAAGGAAATTTCTTGAGGATAATAGAATGTTGAATTTTACTTGAGTGTGTGAAGAGATTCCCATGGATCCCTCTGGCTGTAAAAGCCCTAGAAGAATAGGGGCCTTTGGGGCTGTGTTTATGTGTGTGTGACACCCTAAATATTTTAATTACCACTGTTGAGGTCAAGGCCACATATTTAAGTTGTCCTGGAAGGACTGCAGTTTTACAAATACTGATTTTTTTAAGTAGTTTAATTGGACAAGTTGCTGGCTGTGAAATTAAGCCAATTGTGCATGTGATGCACAGCAATGTGTCAAACCTGCATTAATTCATACTCCTTATGCTTTTGAATTGGGAACACGATGTGCAGTTGTAGATGGTAATATACTTGCAATGCCCAGCAACTAATTGGATCTGTTTTGCAAACATTTCAGATTTTACACACGTCTCTCCCAGTGCGTTTGCATGTTCTGTGCTGACAATGATTTTATTTCTCCATGTTTTTTATTCCACATCTCTCACATAATATCCCAGGTAAAATCAGGCTAAGGCAGGAGGAAGTGATTTCCTTTTAAAACAATGTTTAAAAATCTTCTTCCAAAATCTCCCCACTTTTTCCTGTAGGCTAGTGTGTGTCAGGGGGAGATAGTTGTGATCCAGCCTAAGCCAGTCCCTTCTGGTGGGCAGCTGATAACAATTTGAATATTCAGATTTGCTCTTAGCCATCTGCAGGGGGTTCAAAGGCTTCTGTAAACTATGAGCAAAGAGCAGCATGGGGCAGAAACAACAACAAAAATGATGAAATAAATAAGAGAGGAAAATACACTACTTTTCCCAACGGGCAGATGAATTCCTGTTCTCAGTATTTCACATGGGGAAGCTGAGGCACTGGAGTAATGCATAATTAGGGATAGCAAATATCAACAGGCTGATCTGTTTTCCCAGCTGGAGGGGAATTAAACAGCCCAGCTCCTTTCCATGCATGCTGGGGGCTTCTTTTGATGTTCAGCACTATTGTGCCTCCTCCAACCAAATCACTTCTCTTGAGGTCCAAGAAAAGCCACAGCTGCTTACTATTATGAAAGTCATCTACTTTTGCAGGAAGTGATGGACATGATTCCAGAGACCCAATCTACTTTTGCCTGTTAAAGAGAAATAATATTTCAGAGGCTTCCTAGCCTTCCTTTTGTGGGAAGTTGAGTGTCAGTGGTTCATCTTCTTTCTTCTGTGCAGTCCCACATTGTGCAGTCCCAATGTGTGCCTGCAGAGAAGAACTCGATAAACAATAGTTACAGGTATCTAAAACCTTATTTTATTTCCAGTACTTTTTGAAGGAAGTGTTTTCCCTGTCTGTTTCATGTAGGCACACTCCCTTTTTCCTACCACGGAATGGTGCTGGCTATTCCCAGGGTTCTGTCTCATTACTGTAAGATTCAGCAGACAGTGGTTTAAGTGATTCGGTTGTGAATCAGCACTGTACTGGTTTGAATCCCACTACTGCCATAAGCTCAGTAGGTGGCCTTGGGTAAGACATTCTCAGCCCCAGCTCTCCAGCTGCATTGTGGGGATAATAATAACATTAACTTGTTCACCGCTCTGGGTGGGGCATTAATCTGTCTAGAAGAGCGGTATATAAGCACAGTTATTATTATTATTATTTAGGAATGTGCAGAGGGTCCTCTTTTTGTCAACACAGAGTTACTTTCTTTAGCAGAAACTAAGAAAAGAACACAAGGCCTAGCAGTGGCCTTCTATGTCAGCCCTTCAGCCAGCTTACATAGCCATGAGTAAAACCTGCACCGGAACTGCTCCTGATTCTAGTATCCTGGGACTAACATAAAATATGAAACAGACTCCTCAGCATTACAACTGATAGTACTGGGAGAAAGTTCTTATTTTAATTGTCTTCAGCCATTTTCTTGAGTCATTCCCGTACGACATCATTTCTGAGAAGAGCTGGTTTGGTATAGTTGTTAGAGCAATAGGCTAAGATTTGGGAAATCCAGGTTCAAATGTCATTCTGCCTGAAAGGCTTGCCTATGATCTTGCACTTGTCGCATTCTTTCAGCTAGGCCTGCTTTGCAGGATTTTTGTGTGGATGGAATGGAAAGGTATAAAATGTTATAGCCACTTTGAGTCCCCACTGGGGCTGAAAGGTGGGGTTTAGATAAAATCCACACCCATCTTTTTAAAGGATGTCTTATGTTTCTACTTGGAACGGGTCCTCAGGACAAGAAGTCCTTGACATACAAACTTCCATTAAATTGGCTGCTTTCAGGGCCTCTACTGCAATTCTTTACCAAATCTATACTTCATCCCATTGGTCCTCGTTATTGTTGTTGATGGCCAGCAGATTAAATAACACTTCATCTTTAATTCAATCATTGTAGACTGTGAATGCTCTAAGCTGTAAGCCTATGTGAGAAGCAGAATTCCCCAGCTGCAATTTTTTCCTTCAAGCTGCTAATCACCAGATCATTATGATCCTTTTACCATCCCCTTTGAAGGGAACATGAAATGCATTTTAACCCTATCCTGGGGCATAAAGGCTATTGGCCAAAGTGTTATGAATTGAAGCCATTGAACATCTCCAATGGCAGTTTGCATGTTGATATAATAAGATAAAAGCCCGGTGGCTCTCTAAAGACTAACATTTATTTGATATAACCTTTTGTGAGTTCAGCTTACTCCTTCAGATATCTGTGGGTTTCACAGCCTACAACTGTAGTGTATGTTTGTTCCTTTAATCTGTGTCACTGTTTTAGATTACCTTAGTCATGTTAGGACTCAATCTAGGATTCCCATTTCCTCGATGCGAGTGGGTAAACCCCACTCCAACCTTTTGCCCCCTGTCATCACTTACCTGGCAGCCGGGGGGAGGCAGGGAATTGGCCTCCCAGGCACTGACGTCACTGAATGTCATCGCACCACCCTGAGAGCACTCCCATGCTTCACAGTGGGCTCATTTGGGCTTATATTCTCCAGCATCCAGGCCAATTCCCCAGTGAAGTCTCTCCTTGGTTCTCACTTCACTCATGCATAAACCTTTTGAGCCCCTAGCTATCTGCTCCCTTAAGGTTTTGACAGCTAAAATAGCTTTTTCTGGTGGCTAGGAGAGTGAGTGAATTACAAGCTCTAAAACATGACATGCCTTTCATTAAGATATGTGCAGATGAGTTTGTCCTCTGTTCGAGCCCCCCCTTTCTGTCGAAGGTTATATCCACCTTTCACTTAAATCAGGACATTGTCTTACCAGTGTTTTCCCCTACTCCTATGGCTGCCCACTCTTGATGTTAAATGTGCTTTGTGCTTGTTCTTGGACAGGACAGCTCTTTCCGAAAGGACCTTAAGCTTTTTGTCTCATTTAAAAGGCCCAAAAAGAATCTGAAGGTTGCCACACAGACCATTTCAAACTGGATAGTTTGGCTATTAAGGAGTGTTATAAACAATCTAAACAACTATGCCCTTTGCGTATAAGAGCACACTCTACAAGGGCTCAGTCCACCTCATCAGCCTTCAACTTGACCATCCCTCTAGTGGAATTGTGTAAGATAGCCACCTGGTCTATGCCATCCACATTCAGCAAGCATTATGCCATCTATGTGGACTCCAGAAAGGACGCAGCTGTGGGCGTGGCTGACCTGGAGAGTCTATTCCATCAAAGAGCTTCACGCCCACTTCCTAGGTTAGTTAGCTTGCTAATCTCCCAGATGGAACTACACAAAAGACATGACAATAAAAACAGGGTTGCACTTACCTGTAACTGTTGTTCATTGCGTAGTCTTCTATGCAGGCACACATCCCTTCCTTCTTCCCTGCTGTGTGTTCTTTTTCTTTCCTTCCTTTTACACTGGCAGCACCTCTAGGAGTTTTGGAACATCTGCAGCTGGTCTGCACATGCACAGATCCCATGTGTCCCTACATAGAAGACAATTCAAATAACAATTACAGGTAAGAGCCACCCTGTTTTTCCTTTGCCTTTTCAGTCATAGTCAATCCACATTTTAATAAGATTGTTCAGTTTTTTTCACTTTGACAGTTGTACTTCTGTGATCTTGCATACTTGTATGTGTCATCTTGGCAGGATTTGGTCAGTGTAATTTGCACATGTCAGGGGATACCCAAATTTGTTTTCTTCATTCCTAGATAGAGCATATGTGCACTATTCTTGTGCTTTCAGTGCTCTCTTCTTCCCAAGGCACTCTTGTGATGCTGTGACTCTAAGAGTTAGTACCATCTCAGGAGTCGCCCCTGTGATGTGGGGGCCATGCTATGAGGATGTATCTCCAAGTGGCTCCTGGTCTGCTGCAAAATGACTTTGTCATACTATTACTGCTTTCACCTAGAGTACTAGACATATCTTACCTTTCTTTGACTTTTGTTTTCCTGTAAATGCTCCATGTCATTACAATACATTTTCCTCAACTAAGTGGTGCTGCTAACTCCTAGATACTCTGATTGGAGGCATGGGCTATTTGGCCTTGGGACACACTGTGATGATCCATGTCTTGCCCTTTTGTTTGCTCCTTTGCTGCCAGGGACCCTCATCATTGGAGGATACCCTTACTAATCCATTGGCAAGGTAATCCACTTTTTAAGTTTTATCCCTTGGTTGTTTTTTGCTGCACAGATGGTTCTGCTAGCAGCACAAGGTTCATTTATGGTGCATACTGTGAGTCTTTTATTTGGCCCATTCATACCTGCTTCACTGTTTTCATTTTTCTGGTGGGAATCTCCTGTTTTCACTTCCACTGACAACTTTGGTTTTAGTCAGCTTCTTTTCCTGCACTATATCAATAGTCTTCATTTTTTTTTTCTGAGTGTCAACTGCTGCTCCTTCACTACCATATCTTACACCTCTAAATGGGTAAGAATCTATACTGAGGCTATAGCAGGACTTGGACCCTGCTTCTTTTACTGTTAATTATATTTGGGACTCAAACACCCTAAACTTCTTCAAAGATATTCCAAGCAGGGATGTAACCCCTTGTGAACTTTTTGCACCTCCCTAGTGCTTCATTATTAGTGTACAGCACTTCCACCTGTGGAATGAGGACATGGGTTCTAACATGTGGATGTTTTTAAAATCTGTTTAAAGACATGAAATTTCTATCATGGGCCAATGTTTGTGGGTTAGCCTCCCTCAAATTTGTGAAGACCGAAACCATGTTAAGCTTCCTAAACTTCATTCCCTCCTTTGTTTTCTGCCCCTCTAGTAGCCTATTTATGCATTTCATTCTTGTCCTTTCCAAATCTTCTGTAGTCATGTTAGGAAATTGCACAGCCACTTCCTGTCTTTCATGTTTTGTAATGATGACAGTTTAAAGAGATTAACTCCTTGTTGCACCACTCTCATTGCCTTCCATGCTCCCTGAAGAACAATGATTCCTCGTTATCTTCCTGTCTGCAACAGCCTTTTTTCCCTAATACTTTTTGTCAGCCTTGCTTTAATTGCTAGATCACTGGGACAGAAACATGGTCACCTTAATCTGTCTGTAAAGTGCTACCCTAACCTCAGCTACTGTATGAATCTCAATATTATTTCAGCTATCTTCTGCTGCATTCTAGGACATTTATTGTTGGATGTGGTTGGGAGGAGGAGGAGGAGGGAAGCAGAAATGGAAAGGGGGATTCTCTAGCCATGTCACCTGCTTCTCAGCTGTCACGCTCAGCCAGCTTTTGCTATTAGTGCCCCTTCGTGCATTTAATTGGTCCCTCCTTCCAACAAGACTGACTCCATTTGGGGGAAAATTGGAAATTCAGCTCCAGCAGGTTTTTCAGCTTTATTGTAATGTGCTCAGTTGGGCTGGGCTCTGGGAAGGAGCACAGTGTTTGGCATGGAGTCCTGAAGTGTCAGTATTTGAGGACAGAATCCCTTTGTCTACCCACCTCTTCTCAGTTTGAGATCTATTGCTGCTGCTGCCTCTGCTTTTAGTACATTTTCTAATATTTTGTGTCAATAAGGTGCTAGGAGCTGTTTTTTTTAGTGAACTGATTTTGTATATTTCATTTGGAATCAATATTTTAAGATGATCTAATGTTCTGCTGTTGGTTTTTCAGCCTTGAGAAGTATAGGCACCAGCAGTACCTTTTTCTTATTAAAAAAGGAGGTAGTAGTGGGGGATCAAACTTGCCTAGACTTCCTGTTTCTTTATCCTAAGTGTGTGGGCAGGCTATGTTTACTCAGCAATGACAAGAAATACACTGTGTACATGGAAGAGAAACTTTAAAAAAATTATTCTATCTTCTGGAGCTCATTAGTGGTACTGAAAAGAGATTCTGTAGGTGAACACTGGATATAGACCCAGAGTACCTTTGGTACTTGTTCCTTTAATTTCATTCTAGTGATTGTGGACCTCATAACCACCTGTGATTGAGAAAATTTTGTTGTTTTCTAAAGCATGATTGCACTAGTGTCCTGAACACAGTGGAACTCTTCTGGCATTTCAGTATTACTGTGTTGTGATTTCAGAAAGCACTATTTGATGGCAGTAAAAATATTATGTAAATTCACCCTAAGATAGAAATCATGACCCTCACTCACTTGGAAGTAGTTTCCAATGGAAATATATTGGCACCTCATGATTTATTTGTTTATTTAGAGTATACTGCTGGGTGCTGTCTGTTGATGTAGATATGCTCCTTTAAACAGTGTTTCACCTTTGTATTCAGATTTGTGTGTTTTCAAATTTATGCTTTTCATATTTGTGCAACCCATAGCTGATTGTATTGTTCATTGAATATTGACTTACACTTTCATATTGTAAACAGTTTTGTTAATAATTGAAATAAAAATATATATATTAAAAAAAATTTAAAAAAAAGAATATTGACTTACACTCTATAGTCTGCCTTCAGTCTTAGTGAGAAATTTAGGCAATCAATCAATCAAAATACGTGTCATGCTTTAATTACGTATTTATTAAAACATTTACATCCCGTCTTTCCACATAGTTTAAGGCAGCTTACAAAATAATTTTCAAATTAAAAACCAAGCTAAAATCTCTCCTTCCCACCTTAAAAGATGCCTGCCCTTCATTCCCCTTCAAAAGCCTTTGCAAATAAGCAAGACTTGCAGTGCCTCCTGAATATCTCCAAACAGAGAACTCTACTCACCAACTCAAGGAGCCAACTCCACACAGCAGGGGCCATGATGGAAAAGGTCTGGGTTTTTATTGATGCTAGATGGCCAGCCAACAAATGGCTGCCTGAGGATCATTGTTGGAACACTGGGGCATATGGAAGGTCCTTTAAATATGTGGGTCCCAGGTCATGAAGGGCTTTAAAAGTCATGACCAGCACATTGAATTAAACTCAGAAACAAACTGGCAGTCTTGTGTAGCAGTTTCAAAATCTTCCCAGCAGCTAGCCCCGAATAGTGGTCGGGTTGCTGCATTCTGGACCAGTTGTAGTTTCCATATTATCTTCAGGGACAGCCCCACATAGAGTGCATTGCAGTAATCCGACAATGAGGTTACAGAAGCATGGGCTTGGTCCATATGATGTAGCGTGATCATTTACAGCTTTAGCATTAGCACCAGGGCTTTTTTTCAGCAGGAACGCGGGGGAACGGAGTTCCGGAACCTCTTGAAAATGGTCACATGGCCGGTGGCCCCGCCCCCTGATCTCCAGATAAAGGGGAGTTGAGATTGCCCTCCACGCAGCGTGAAGGGCAATCTCAACTCCCCTCTGTCTGGAGATCAGGGGGCGGGGCCACCGGCCATGTGACCATTTTCTCCGAGGGGAACCCGCAGAGTTCCACCACCTCTTTCCCCAGAAAAAAAGCCCTGATTAGCACTAAATCTTTAATGGCATCCCATTCCTCTCTTCATATGGAAATACATGCACCATGAGGAATTTCCCCCAGATACCCTACTATAGATGCGGCAAAAAGTTGTGCTAATAATGAAAACCATACAAAAGGCCAGTCTTAACATGTAGATTCTAGGTATTGTGCCATTATTATTTTCACTTCCAGAAAAAAATCCAGTGCATGGAGATTTTCAGAAATATGGATTATCTGTTCATTTTTACTGTACATGCCTTATTTGTGCAGTGTGTGTGTGTGTATGAGCGAGCAAGCGAGTGAACAAAAGAGAGAAATAGGCAGATTATTTTGATATATTTGGGGGAAGGATATGCATCTTATGTTCTGTTGTCTTCTTGCATATGCATAAAATAGCTTTATATATTATAATGTTTCTAATTTCCAAGGCTTGGAAAATGACTGCTGTGGTGATTCATTGGGTTCCATCACAGGAACTATCACAGGTTCCAAAGCCAAGGTTCCATTACAGGTTCTAAAGGCAGTTAGCTGAGGGAAGCAGTTGGTGAGCACACTGGGATTTGAAACAACTACAGAACAGCTTTGAGAAGACTTGTAAATAATTGTAGGTGATTATCTTAAACCTTCTAGTGAAGAATGTGGTAGTCCTGTACCTATCTATGTAGAGCAATGAGAGCCATCCACAGAAAAGATAGATGTGTTTGCATGAAAATATTAAATATTAGTATTATACATTTAAAGTATTATAAACAATTACTCATTGGCTTGACAAGTATTGAACACGTTCTGTATAAGTGGCACAATAGTGCAGCATGCAAAAGTCTAGGTGAGAACATTTCTCCTTGGTATGTTGGATTTTTTAAAAAAATTGCTTGAAGTATTTACATGGAAAACATTAAGACTCTGGTTCTTCTCAACTGCAGTCTGAAGTGGTACAGTCCACTCTACCACTTCAAGGTTCTACTACCTCATTCTGCTACATGTCTAGACCAGGTCTGAGTTCTGCTCACTTTTCTTCTGTTTAGTTAGTTAGCTAGATTTATTGATGTGTTTGGCATGGATTGCCCACTTTTGTGCAAAAACAATAGATTCATGTTTATTCTGCTTTAATGTTCCTGTTCCTGTTTTTCTTGTTTCTTCAGGGGCTCAACAGCATTTTTGAAGTTTATCTGGTAGGAAACAACTCCAACCATTTCATCATCTCCCCCACGTCAATTCAAGGAAAAGCAGACATCAGGATTAGAGTTGCAGTGCCATTGGATTTTGAGGCGATCTCCCGCTATGAATTTGCTGTAAGAATTATTTTGAGGGTTGTATGGGCAACTGGGAGTGTGAAGAGCAGGGTTTGAAAATGGTTGGATATTGTCCATCTATTCTATACTATGAAGAAGGATCAAGTGCTACAGGATAGGAATCAGATTGGCTGTGTGATTACTGCTAGGCTATTGGTTCAGAGTCTGCAGCAAAGGACAAAACAATCCAGTATCCTGTTTCAGATTTTGAAGTCTTATCTGACAGCAGAATGTGATTCAAGTGACTAACAGTTATTCAAAAATATTAATATTAACTCATGTATTCAAAGTGTTTTAAAAGATATTCAGTACTAACTAAAAGCACAACCACCACCAAACTGAAATAGTAGCAAAGTATTTTATGAGTTACCTTAACTACCATCATGTGCCTAGATAAGTAACAGAATTCTTACTTTATGTCTAAGATTCATCAGAGTATGTACCAGGCAAATGGGTATAGGGAAGGAGTTCCAAACAACACTGAAGGTCCTATTCTGGTTAGACGTGTACCATATCTCAGAAAACGGGGGTCAATAATGATCGTGCAGATTTATATAGGAGCCAGTGGCCCTCAGATACTCCAAGCCCTAATGGTTTAAGGCCTTATAAGCAAAATGAACACTTTAAATTGTTCCTAGAAACAGATTCATAGTCCATGGAATGCCTTATGTATTGGCAAGAAATGTTCCTTCCTATGTATTCTGCTTAATAGCCTCACAGCTGTATTTTTAACTAGATGATGTTTTTAAACAGTCATTTTAGGCAGGTCCCTGCATAGCACATTGAAGTAATCCAATTTAAAAGTTACCATATATAATTAACTGCAGACCAAACTTTTTCCAGAAAGGCTGCAACTGGTATACCACATGAAATTGATAAAAAGGTATGGGTAACCATTGGACGTCCATCGGTAGAGTCAAACCTTGTCTTGACCTTTTCAATTTACTAGCACCTATTCAACCCATTACAAACTCCAGATACCTGTTCAGAATATCCCCAGCCTCAAATGAGTTGATGAAAAGAAATAGCAGTGCTCAATTTTGAGAACGTACTGATGACACTTTATTCCCTATCTGCAAATGATTTCCTCCTGTAATTTTGTGTGCTAAATAGCATGGTAAAATTTTGATAGAAGCTAATTATCATTTTTATTGGGTGTGTTTCAAGAGAAGAGACCGTCGCATTCATTATCTCAAGCAATCTTTAAACAGCCCTCTAATGTAAACCAATGTTATTAACTGTATATTTGGGAGTGGGAGGCTGAGAGAATAACAGCAAGCCACCTCACACTGTAAGATGTAGTCTGCACCAGCCAAAGACTCAAAGTTAAAAATGTGTATATGTACCCTCATCCTACTGGTCTAGTTTAGATATCCTTCCATCTGCCCCTCCTTTTCCTAGCAAATAAATATTCAATCCATCCCTCAATGTTTTTCCTTTGTCCCTTTACAGAATTTCCTTCCCCATCTATTTAAGATATGGCTGTCATGTTTTAGTCCTCTCCAGGTGTGCCACTTTATATGAAGTATTTAAAATGCAGCTTGCATACTTTCACAAGTTTTATGGTCCCTGTGCCATTGGCCAAGCCATGGTGTGATTAGGTCATGTGATAAGTGTGCTAGAGCAGGCAGATGCTTAATGGAACGCAGCTGTATGGAGCTTCTGCATACATTGGACCTTTCACTGAATATACTCCAGGATAGTTGCCATCTGACTTGAGTATAACATGTTCTACACTTTAATATTTATCATGGGAATGATCTGCAAGAGCACTCCCATTAGAAACAGGAATTTGTCTCCATTTTCAGCCTCTGGTGATGGTAAAAGTTAAAATAATATGGTTGAAAGTAACAAATCACACTTTGTTTTTATGTTAACACATTAATTTTGTACTGGTATTTCTTGTGTAAGCCTTCTGGCTGTAACAATAAACTAAACTTTAAAAGTGCAATTCTCTTTTGGTACATCAGGAACATTAAGCAAAATATCAGGTATGTGCAAGGTCCTAACGAAAATAAGAGGCTAATTGTCTCAGTAAAGTCTTCAATGACTGGAAGTTGTAAGTAACCAAAGGGAACGGAATAAGTCAGCTTGTGAGAGATAGGAAGCATTGCTCATTTCCTTAATGTTTCCTCAGGTGCTTCAGTCTCTTCTGTCTGTCCCTATTTTTTCTGCTCCTCTTTCTGCCATATTGCAGAAAGCATTATAATTGGAGGACACAGCAGCTCTCAGTGGCCAAAACTGTTTGCTTTATATATCCTCCAGCATCCAGGCTGATGCCCCAGTGGAGTCTCTCCTTGGTTCTCACCTCAATTATGCATAAACCTTTTGGGCCCCTAGCTACCTGCTCCCTTAATGTACCAGTGGCTAAAGCAGGCTTTCTGGTGGCCATAATCTCAGCTAGGAGGGTGAGTGAATTGCATTTCAAGGCAACAAATAAGGCCGCTCTCTCTCTGAGCTTCCCTTTTCTGCTAAAGATCGTCTCTGCTTTTCACTTGAACCAGGACATTGTCTTACTGATATTCTTCCCGACATCTAAAGATTACATGACAGATCCTTTCCAAAAGGACTCTAATCTCTTTGTCTAGTTTAAAGAGCCTGGAAAAGTCCAGAAATTCTAGGCACAGACTATTTCAAATTGGATAGATTGGCTTATTTAGGGGTATTATAATCAATCTAAACAACCACACTCATTGCACATAACAGCACACTCTACAAGGGCTCAGTCCACGTCAGTTTTCAGCTTTGGCATGCCTCTAGCCGAAACTGCACAAAAAAGCTAGGCAAGCATCTCATGCCCTTAGAGCTTCAGCATGTAAGTAAATAAATGAGACTAAAAAGCAGCTGTAGGCCAATTACCTTTTGAAATGTAAAGAGGAGGAATCTTTTGGCCCACAGTTCTGTGTCCCATGTGTTTAACAAGTATGCAATAGCATAATACCTACTGGAAAACAACGTAATAATCTGGTATTCATTCCAAGGTTTTACCATTTATCCAATAATTGCTACATAGGCATGTGCAATCCAGAATAGAGATAGGCACAAACCAGGAAAAAAAAACACCATGTAGTTAGTGGTTCGTCAAATTTTGCGAACCATGAACTTTCACGAAACTGCCCCCCCCCAACCCGGTTTGAGAAACGGTTCATTTGGTTTGTGAAAATGTCACATCCAGGTCAGAAAACTGTCACTTCTGCGTCAGCAGAAGGTCTTCAGGAAGTCCATCCCCTGTTGCCTAGGAAACTGATTGATCGGCACCAGGCTGTCTGCAGTGACGAACGAAAAAACGAACCAAATAAACCAGCCTAAAGTTCATGACAGTTTGTCAGAAATGGGATCTGATGAACTGCTGGTTCGCGAACCACAAACCGGTGTGGTTCGTCATGAATTTTGGTTCATATTTTGGTTCGTGCCCATCTCTAATCCAGAACCGGGTTTCTGGAAAAAAGCTAGATTTTTTCTGATCCAGCTAAATCCGGCTTTCCTAAATCAAGAGTATCTAGGATCTAATCCAGGAACCTGGAGTCAGACTCCCATCGGGAAATGTGGCTTCAGCCTCTGGCTGGCTCCTTCCTGGGCTTCTCCAGCTTTTTTCCCGAGAGGGGGAGGGGAAGAGGGAGAGGGAGTGAGGCAAGGAGTGAGTGGCCAATCCATGCAGGAGCTCTCCTTTTCTGCCTGGCTTCTCCGAGTGACACTGGTTCAGTTGGGCTAAGTTGCAACAATGACCCTTGCTTCAATTTGGTTTGGGGCAAATTCTCTGTTTTGACATGATTCTCTGGTTCAAGGTTAGTCCCCTTGATTCACTTTGGTTCTGTCGGGCTTCCTCTTGCATTTGAGAGTGTGCCTTTGACCACTAGCAGCCTTTCCCCTGTGTGTTTCTGCCTGAGACCATGCTTGGAAATATTTCCCCCATGGGAACCAATGAAGAGTTGCTGGGTAGCTTGGTGAAGTTTGCTTGAAAAATGGCAGCCCTAGCCCCCTGGATAGCCCTCAGATAGTTTTCCTCTAGTGGAATAGTCCTCTAGTGGAATAATGGAGAGTGGCTGAGGGCACCTTTTCAGGGGCCCATAGAACTGGACCTTGAGGTTCAATATTCCTGAAACTTGGGGAGTCTTTAAAGGACGGTGAGGAGTAGGCTTCCTACAAATTTAGTAAGAGTCTGCTTTAAAAATGCCCCTGATAGCTCCCAGATAGTTTTCCCCACAGAGAATAATGGCCAAACAAATCCAGGATTCCCTGATCTGTCTTAACTGGATTAGAGAATCTTTTCTGGATTTCAGGAATCCCTGAAACCCATATCTGGATTTCCCAGATTTAGTTTTGCTTCTCATCCCTATTGCCATGGTATTTGATAACAGGAACACAGATTGGCATATCAGGGTTTGGGAGCAAAACAGTGGTACATCAAAATTGTAAAGAGTAGGGGATGAAAGCAATTGACATGTGTGGAGGGACTTCCATAGCACTTGCTACTTCACTCAGTGCAGTCTGTTCTGCCTGAATTTAAATTTAACCAAAAAAGGAAGGAGAATATGAAAAAAGATCTGCTGTGATCCTTATCTTCTGAAATTTAGGGCCCCAGCTGCAGAAGCTTAAATAGAACATCCTCCCTCCCTTTTTATGCTTTGGAGCGATAAAAGTTTTATGTTCCATAAAACTTTGGTTTAAATGCACCTATCAAGCAGTGGAGCTCTTTCCAGCTGCCTGCTTGAGCTTTATCCCAGTGTCTGGGTGAGCTGTAAATTTGTAGAAAGTCAAAGCAGCTCTGTAAACATCATGCCAGCAGCCTCTGTTGCTATTAGTCTTGACAGTGGGGCCTTTATATACCAGCAAGGAAGCATAAATAAAGCCTGCCTTCCAAAAGCAATATAAGGTATAAAATAGAAATGTAAATTCTTGGGTTAAATCTTCTACAGCTTTAGCAGTTTACAGGATAAAAGAGTGACAAACCTTGTGTCATGATCTCTGGAGCATTAATACTTTTGTGGGTCACAATCAATATTGGACAATTTTATTCTCTTGATAGGTACTTTAAGACAAAGGGAAATGACTTATTCTGCACTTAGGGAAATGATATTCCAAGGGCTGCTATTTTTTATAATCAATGTATATTTATAAATATGCCATTTGCCATTCCATAGCTGATTTTATATCCTTATCATGTGATATACTTTTTTTAGAACTGCATGCTTCACATTTTGTAGGGCTGTGGCTCAACCCCCAATTCGTAGACCCTTCTGTTTCGGGATGTGTAGAAGTTTCAACAGTTTCCATGGATTTTTTAAAAATTCCCAATGGTGCCTATAAGTACTGAAAACAGTTGAGTGTTTCAAAATTGCTGAGAAAATTATCTTCTGATTTCAACTGGTTGGATTTCCAGATGATGTTCAATAAGCGTGGTTCATATACTACTCTTGCAGTTGGGAGACTGACATTTAATTTCTTACTTATCCAAATTAATGAAGGAAAATATTGGTTAAAATCTTGGAACTGTGGTTTAGAAAGAGGGTAGTAGTTTAATAAATAGATTACAGCTTCTGGCTGAGGGAACCTTTGTCATCAATGTATTTTAGGCTGAGTGCATGGCCTGCCAGCCAAAAGCTTGTTACTGTTGCAACAGCCTATCACAGGAAATCAAGGGGCATTTACAGCCTTTCTCTTGTTAAAAAATGTTGCACAAATGATGTTTGATGCTTATCATTTTCCTCTTGTCTCCACTCAGCTGTTTGCAAATGAGAGTGTGCCAGACCATGTTGGCTTTGCACGAGTGAAGATTAACCTCATCAATGAGAATGATAACCGTCCCATTTTCAGCCAAGTTATGTACAACATCAGCCTGTTTGAAAATGTCACCATGGGAACCATAGTTCTGAAGGTTCTGGTAAGCAGAAGACCCACAGATCTTCATCTGCTTAAACAACTATGGTTCAGTATGCTTTGTAATGTACATTTTTTTCTCCAGAATATATGATACACAATGTTCAGGCAGTCCAAAAGGAATGTTAGAAAAATCTATCAGCTTCAATCGAAAAAGGCAAATAAAGGTCCTACTGGTGAGCTGAGGCATCCTAAATGAGATAATATATATCCGACAGATTTTCTCAGATTTGGATTAGCATAACTAAAAATGAGTTTTTAAGCCAATTAATGTTATTGGCTAAATATGAGACCCTATTTTGGATATGGGGACAGGGTGTGTATGTCTCGCTGCCCCTTGCTGGATTTATGAACTTTGAACCCTTCATTATAATCTGAGGTGACCAACTGGATGCAAGTATTCTTACCTGAGCAGAAATCATTCACCTATGACAAAGACTCTTGCAGATGCATATTACTCAGTAAACTCCTCAGAAGCTGGCTGAGTGGAGTATCTTCCCAGTGTCTCTACATTGTGGGATCAATTTAAGGCCTGTTGGCTTTAGCATGAACTGCTGAAGTTGATACAGAAAGAGAGAAGCAAGAGTCAGTTTGATTCTATATTTCCACACAAGAGAGATCGATTTACCTAAAAAGGATAGAAAAGAACAAGAATCCAGTAGCACCTATATACGACTAACAAAATTTGTGATAGGGTATGAGCTTTCATGAGCCACAGCTCACTTCTTCAGAAACTATCCTAAAAAGGACAGTTTCAGAAACTTTCAGGTGGGTAGTCATGTTGGTCTGTACTGTAGTAGAAAAGCAAGATTCAGTCCATATCAACAAAGAGAGCTTTGACTCTGGAAAGCCCATACCCTGGAAACCTAGTTGATCTTTAAGGTGCTATTGGACCCGGATCTTGCTCACTGAAGAAAGATAAAATTAGAAGAAGACAATATCAGCTTCCATTGTGTGAAACACTATGCTGGACTAGATGGGTCACTAATCTGATCCAACAGCCTTCATCTATGTTCTTATGTTCCAAAAGTTTTTTTTTTTACAAAATGCCCTTACCCTTAAGTTTAGTTGGCTGTAATAAAAACTTAGAATTCTTTAGAAAGCTGAATATTGACATAAAATCCAAGCTGTCAGTGGATGTGTTTATGTCACCATGGTTAAATATGTGACTGGTGAGTTTGTAGGTTCTTCACATCCTGTCTTCTAGTAAATATAATAATGCTTTGACAGGGGAGGAGTATGTAAATAAGCAGGAACATTTACTATACGTGTGCTACAGAATTGTGATTGGCTGGAGCTACCAATTGCACATACCCTGCTTGTTTTCAGATGTTAAAGGGGCTCATCAGGAAACATGTAGCCAACAAGTGGCAAACAAGTCTGCTGCATAACATGTAAATGGCCTCCCAGCTTTGTGTCTTCTCCAGCAACTTGCTCCTATCAGCACACAGACTCTTACCTTCCTATAGCCTGCATATGTAAGCAGTAGCAGACCAGGAATATAGAACTCAGACAAAATGCTTTAAAGTGTGTGCGCATGTAAGTGTGTTTATTCTACAAACAGATGGTGTGAAACTGTACAGAGCCCCTGAGCTGTTCCCATCTGACAGTTATTAATATTTCAAACAGATGTTTAGCTAGTCAGGCTGTCAGACACTAAACAATGAGATTGTTACAGCATCTTTTTTTCTCCCTACACTTCCAGCTATGCCAGCATTTTGAAGCAAATGCAAAATGCCAGGAGTTGAATCTTCTATGATAAATCAGAATGTATGCAATTAGCATTGAAATCCAGATTGCCCTCCCAGCTGATCCCAAACTTTTAAAAGACTTAAGAAAAGTGCTTGTTCATTTTCTTTGCATGTGTGGGATGCTACACTCTGCACATGTCAAAAGTGCTGTTGCTTTAGTGGATTGTTCCCTGAAGTGTCACACATAGAACAGAATTAATGCCAATAGGAGGAGCTCAGTAATTCGGTGGTTGCATTGCACAGTGGTAAACAGCTTTGCTTTTTGTAGAGATGTTTCCAAGTTTAAAATGGGTAACTAGTAGATCAGCTTCTTTAACATTCTGCACTAGAACTGAATTTTTAAATTTTCTAGGAATGTATAAGCAAGTAATTGAATGTTTTACTGGGCCCTAAATTGCTTGGGCCCTACAGATGTTTCATATGGTGTCGGCACATAGTGATTTCCACTGATTCTTCCCTCTCTCTACAGATCCCTAGTTTAGCCCTATACTGTTCCCAAGGGTCTGTTGAACTGTCAGGAAGAAAATGGGTGGGGGGCCATTAGGTTCCTGGAGGAGGAAGTGGAAAAGGCCCACTCCGTTAAGTCTGTGGGTGGCTGGATACATGCCACTAAAGACTAGTTTGCAGAAAGCTTTAGGGATAAATACCCTCTGTGGCTCATGATGATTCACTGAAAAAAGATGCATTATGGTATTACCTCATTGGGCTTGTATATAACCCATTCTTTAGCATAATAAGTGTAAATTGCTGGGACAGTGCTGTGGGTGACTCCTATTAAGCAATATTTTATATGTTGTTGTGTTATTATTATTATTATTTTACCAACAATGGCCATAAGAAATGTGTTCCATGGGAGTTGGGTGTGATTCATGATGACTGACCTCAGCAATTACTTCGGGGTTGCTACTTGTGAGTACACTTATGAGATAAACTGTAGCCCTGTATGTTCTGGTGATATTCAATATGTGAAAGGGAAGGTGCAAGATTGTTATCCTGAATCCCATCAGCCACTTGGTGGCCCTAAATAGGCAGAAAAGAAGGATATAAATATGGCAAATAAAATAAACAAGCCTCTGTATGTTGATCGGCTTTTGCATGGAGGCAGAAGTGTACAAGGTATATTCATATAGGTTCTGTATGTGCCACCTATACCAAGCACAGCGTTTCTATACCTAGGCTGTGCAGAACCCTGACCTTGATTGCCCAGACTAGCCTGAACTTGTCAGATCTGGGCATCTAAGCAGGGTCAGCCCTGGCTAGTATTTGGATGGGAGACCGCCAAGGAAGTTCAGAGTTGTTACACAGAAGCAGGCAATGGCAAACCTCCTCTGAACATCTCTTGCCTTGAAAACCTTATGGGGAAGTCTCCGTTCATCTTCGTTCTTCTGTGCCTCCACACATGGGGACTGCGCAGGCGCAGGCCAGCCGCCGGAGAATTTTCCATAGCTTCTATAGCTCCGAAGGGGCCGTTTGTCGCGCGCCTCAGCGACCGTTTTCCCGCCCAAACGGTCACATGCTCCTCCAGCAACCAACGGCCCCTTCCCTCAGTTCTCTTCTTGCCGCCGCTTGGAGAGAACGTGAGCTTCGTTGCTCTGTGCTTTTGGTGTGTCTTTTGACTTGGACTGATCTTTTGGCTTGAATTTGGACTTCGGACTTCGGACTATTCTTTCGCTTACTGATTTGGACTTGACTCGGCCTCGGTAAATACGACTCGGACTGTTTGACCCTTCTTTTTGCGTGCCCCTGAAGATGGCCTCAAAGGCGCTCTTCAAACATTGCCTCCAGTGCCACACTAAAATGGCCCAAACCGATGGCCATGAACTGTGCCTGTTTTGTCTGGGGGAGACCCACAATGTCCCAGCCTGTAAAATATGCCAGGGCTTTACCAACAAGGCCCGGCAGGAGCACAAGGCCCGGTTGAACTCCTCCCTGTGGCAGAAGGTCATGTCCGAGGGTACTCCGTTGCCTTCCCCCAAGGCCGGAACCTAGCCCCTCTGCTGAAAAGCGTTCACGAGCGGGCTCAGTGGCTTCTGCGAAGTCGGCAGCAAGATCCAGGCCGATGAGCGCTGCGGTGTCGAGAGCCGCCTCTCCGGCGCAGGGTTCGGTGAGACCGCCCCGAAGCGCCTCCGAGTCTTGATCGGATCCGAGGGCGTCTGACTCCGAGACGAGACTAGTGGTGCCGAGTCCACTGTCGGATCCGAAGAGGGCTGCATCGGTTCCGAAGAAGTCGTCTTTGAGCAAGGTGTCTAAGCGGTGGAGTTCCACAACGAGCCTGTCTTCCGGAGGAACGTCGGTTCCGAGGGCCTCGTCGGTACCGCCGGTCAAGAAGCCTAAGAAGGCGCACCGCCATCGTTCGCCACGCTCGGTTCCGACGGAGGAGGTGATTGAGATCCCCCGCACACCTTCTCCCCATCTGGGTTCACCGGTTCCTGAGGAGGTACCCGATCCGGTGGCCTTCGAGGAGGTACCGCTTGCGCCCCCTGTGGTCTCGGATCCGAGTCCATCGACCAGTCGTCGGATCCGACCATCGCCGGATCATCGACCCCCAACAGCTTCCAGCCGTGAGAGGCGCCGTTCCGAGACTGGGAGCGTCGGATCCGGGCACTCGGTGGGTTCGCGCCATCGTCAGGCCTCCTCCTACATCCCTCCAGCCTACCACTGTCAGTGGGAAGGGGCTCCTGTCGACTTCGGGTACTCGGATCCGAAGCCATCGACATCGGCGCAAGGTTGGTTCCTTCCACCATTCCGGGGAGAGGAGTCAACACATGGTTCCGAGGAAGGGGAGGCTGAAAGCGTCGGGGATTACTGATCTGAGACCTGGTCGGAACCATCCCCGGATGACAATGTAGCGCCGAGCACCAGCTCCCCATACGAGGACCTGAAGATTTACTCCGATCAGATGGCCCATATGGCTCAGGCGCTCGAGATGGACATCTCTTCAGCGACTCCCCAGACCAAAGACAAGCTCCTGAAGAGAATCTATGGAGATAACCCGGCTACCATTGGCTTCCCCATGTTAGAGGGAATTGAGGAGATCATGGAAAGGGTTTGGAAGGTGCCCTGTGATCAGCCTGCTACGTCCAAGAGGATAGAGCAAATGTACAAGGTGAAGCAGGGCACCTGGCAGTCTCTGGCAAAGCACCCTCCACCCTCCTCGTTGGTAACAGAGGAATTCCAGCCTCGTCGGTCAGGCCCACCTTCAGCACCACCTGACAAGGAGGGCAGGAAGATAGACGCGATGGGTAGGCGTCAGTACTCCATCTCCTCCCTGGGCCTCAGGATCGCCAACTATCAGACGATCATGGCAGGTTACCAACTGTATTTGTGGGAGAAGCTGGCGTCCTACGTGGGGGACTTGCCTCCCGAAAAGAAAGCTGTGGTCTCCCTGCTTCAGACCGAGGCTGTGCGGCTGTCGAAGCAGCAGATGAACGCAGGGAGCCATGCTGCCGACACTGCTGCGCATGGGATGGCCATAGTCCTCAGGCGTCACTCCTGGCTACAGTCAACGGCTCTCTCGCAGGAGGTGAGGTCTCGGGTCGAGAGCCTGCCTTTTGAGGGAGACTCCCTGTTCTCTACCTCGACTGATGAGGCCCTCAAAAAGAAAAAAAGAGGACAGGCAAACGGCGCGATCCTTGGGTCTAGCTCCAACGGACAAGCCCACCTCCAGGCCACGGTACGCTCCACAGTACGCTCCGTACCATTACCAGGGCAGGTTCCAGCAGCAGCGACCGGGCTACCAACAGTTTCCTGCCTACCCACAACGGCACTACACCCCCTCACAACAGCCTAGGAGGCGTAGACCCTTCAAGCCTCGCCCGTCACAACCTCTGGCCCAGCAGAAGAATCAGCAGGGTCTTGGGAGGCAGTACTGACGGGACACGCCAGCCGTATCCCCAAATTTTTCAGACAGACTGAGTCCACTTCTCTCTGAGTGGGAGTCAATAACATCTGACTCATGGGTCTTAACTATTGTTGAGAAGGGATACGGGCTGGAGTTCGTTGAGCTGCCTAGGTGCAGTTCACCCCTGACGGCTGTCAATAATACTATGGCCGAGCTGGATGCGGAGATCGTGTTGCTCTTGGCCAAGGGTGCTGTGGAAGAATTGGCCTATGAGGACTCTGTAAGGGGGTTCTTCTCTAGGTTCTTCCTGGTCCCCAAGAAGGATGGGGGTTTACGCCCCATTCTAGATTTGAGAGGCCTTAATGCCTTTTTAAAGGTTACAAAATTTAAGATGGTCACTCTGTCAGCTGTGATCTCATTGTTAAAGGAAGGGGATTGGTTTGCTGTTCTCGATTTGAAGGACGCATATTTTCATGTGGGGATACAGGAAGAGCACAGAAAATACATGAGCTTTGTTTATCAGCGTAGTTTTCCGGTATAGGGTGCTTCCCTTTGGTCTATCCACTGCCCCACGAGTGTTCACGAAATGTGTGGCCCCTGTGGTCTCGTTCCTCCGTGAAGAGGGCTGTACCATCTTCCCATACCTCGATGACTGGCTCATCGTGGCTGAGTCAGAGGCTAGGCTGATGCGGGACATTGACTTGGTGCTTAGCACTTGTGACCGCTTAGGGCTCTTGGTAAACTTTGAAAAATCCAAGCTGGTGCCCACCTGCAAGGTTTCCTACATTGGTGCACTGTTGGACTCCGTGGAGGGTAAGGCTTTGCTCCCCTTGGAGAGAGCTAGATCCCTAAGGGGTCTTGTGTCCATGTTTAAGGGGAACCGTTTCCAATCCGTGCGCACTATCCAGTACTTATTAGGTCATATGGCAGCGGCTACCTCGGTGGTCCCCTTCGCTAGGCTGCATATGCGCCCTCTCCAAAACTGGTTTGTGCGGAGGTACGATGCTATGCAGCACCCTGCGTTCCTCAAGCTCTCCATCTCAAGGGTCATCCTGTCCTCCCTGGACTGGTGGTTGTCTGATGAAAATTTATTTAAAGGGGCGCTTTTTGGCTATCAGCACCCTGACGTCACTGTTACCACTGATGCCTCTCTGCTGGGCTGGGGGGCTTATTGTGGTGATGTATGTGTACAAGGTGTCTGGTCTGAAAGGGAACAGACCCTCCATATCAATGTGCTTGAACTAAGAGCCATACGTTTCGCACTTGTGTCCCTTACAGCACTGTTGAAAAATCGCCAGGTGTTGGTACAGACGGACAACACGACGGCCATGTACTACATAAATCAACAAGGGGGCACAGTGTCCATGGCGCTCTGCAGGGAAGCCACGCTCACTTGGCAATGGGCAATCAGGAATGGCGTGACAATTCGTGCATTACACGTGGCAGGGTCGGACAATGCCCGAGCAGATGCCCTGAGCAGGGTCTTTCTGCTGGACCACGAGTGGGAACTGAACGTAGAGTGCATTGGGCCGATCTTTCGGATGTGGGGTCTTCCAGATATAGATGTATTCGCAACAGCGGCGAATACCAAGACCCAAATGTTCTGTTCCAGGGCAGGGAGCGACCCCCTCTCTATTGGGGATGCCTTCCAGTGTACGTGGACTCAGGGCTTGCATTATATGTTTCCTCCGTTCCCTTTGATTCCCAGGGTCCTGTGCAAGATAGAGGAGGACGGGACGGACTGCATCCTGGTGGCCCCCTTTTGGCCACGGCAGGTTTGGTTTCCAAAGCTCCTGCGGATGTCCCAACGGACATATGTGAGTCTGCCCCCTCGGCAAGACCTTCTCCTGAATGGGAGCTTAGTCCATCACGACCCCAGGAAGCTGCACCTGACGGCTTGGCGGATCGTTCCTCCCCTGTAGGTTTTTCGGATGAGGTACAGAGGGTCCTCCTGAATGCTCGCAGACCATCCACTAGGCGCTCTTATGCGGCCAAGTGGCGCAGGTTCGAAATATGGGCACTTGCCAAAGGGGTGGTGCCTGCCAGTAGCCCCCTAGGGGTTATATTCGATTACTTGTGCCACCTGCAGGACCTGGGCTTGAAGGTTTCCTCTCTCAAGGTCCACCTTGCGGCTATCTCTGCTGCTCACACCCGAGTTGATGGTGGTACAGATTTTTCTCACCCGAAATCCCATCAATTCCTTAAGGGCATGTTCAACCTTTACCCACCTGTGTCCGCACCGGTGCCTCAATGGTCGCTGTCCCTGGTGCTTTCACGTCTTATGTTGCCTCCATTCGAACCGCTGGCAACCTGCCCCTTGGACATGTTATCGTACAAGGTGGCATTCTTGGTGTCCGTGACTTCTGCTAGGAGGGTCAGTGAGCTGTCTGCGTTGCGATCTGACCCCCCCCCCTTCCTGGTATTTCATCCAAACAAGGTGGTCCTGCGTCCCTGCCTAGGTTTCCTGCCTAAGGTAGTGTCCGCTTTCCATCTCTCGCAGGATATTGCTTTGCCTGCGTTTTTCCCTCACCCTTCCTCGAAAGGGGAGAAGGCCCTCCATTCTCTAGACTTAAAGAGGGCCATAGCCTACTATTTGGATAGGACGAAAGGCTTCCGATCGAGTCCTCACCTGTTTGTGTGCTTTGGGGCCAAGGACAAGGGTAACAGGGCTTCTTCACAGACCCTGTCTAGGTGGATTGTAACGGCCATTAGCAAGGCCTATTCCCTAGCGGGGGTAACTTGCCCGCTTCATGTCAGGGCCCACTCCACGCGGTCCCAAGCATCCTCCTCGGCACTCCTCAGGGGTGTGCCCCTGGCTAACATTTGCAAAGCGGCCACATGGTCCTCTGCAGACACCTTTGTAAGGCATTATGCCATAGATGTCAATGCGGAGCAGGATGTTTCGGTGGCCAAGGCTGTCCTACACTCCCTTTTTTCCTAAGGGAGTCTTGGAAAAGGTTTCTTTGCGTACCTGCTAGGTACCCTTGAGTGAAAGGGTGTATATATGTATATTTATGTGTATATATATATGTAAATATTGAGTACTTATATATCACTACACAGTTTGTATAGATGTATATATGTATATCTATAGTGTTGTTGTTCTTGTTCTTTAATAAAATTGTGTTGGATTTCACCCCACCTTCCTTATTGTGTGAAGCTTGGTACACTCCCATGTGTGGAGGCACAGAAGAACGAAGATGAAAACAGGGTTAACATACCTGTAACTTATGTTCATCGAGTTCTTCTGTGCTGACACACAACCCTCCCTCCTACCCCGCTGTGAATTCCAATGCACGGCAAGGTGATGGCTGTAACGAGAGTTGGTGCTTTTAAGCTGTTATGGCTAAGTGTATTGGTCAAGCAGCGGCAAAGGAGAACTGAGGGAAGGGGCCGTTGGTCGCTGGAGGAGCATGTGACCGTTTGGGCGGGAAAACGGTCGCTGAGGCGCGCGACAAACGGCCCCTTAGGAGCTATAGAAGCTATGGTAAATTCTCCGGCGGCTGGCCTGCGCCTGCGCAGTCCCCATGTGTGTCAGCACAGAAGAACTCGATGAACATAAGTTACAGGTATGTTAACCCTGTTTAAGTCAGCGGTGACTTGATGGCACTTTCCTCCTCTACCAGACTGTGCAGAAGAGATGATCAATAGATGTAAGTCAAGGGGAGGAGTCTCTGGCTGTGACTTCTGGATTATGACTGCATAATATGATAGAATCCTGTAGCATAAATCATTGGCAGTATTTTATAAATGAGAAGTGCAAATGGAAGGGACTGCAAGAAAGAGTGGCTGGAGAGGAAGAGCAATTTGGAAATCCTAGCAATCAAAACATTTTCCTCTCCAGGATTCTCTAAGCACACACAGATAATTTCCCCTCTCCTCTTTTTTCTTTAATTGCCACTCGACTGCTCTCAATGTTATCAGGCTCCTGTTTAGCTTTGTTTATTTTTAGATTGCCTTTCAACTAAGGGAAATCCCCAAGGCAGTTTACAGCATAATAAAATACAGGAAACAGAAAACCCCCAGGAAAATTCAATAAAGTCCTGTTGTAATACAGTCAAAACCAATATAATAAAGATCAGTTTCTCGGTAGTTTCTTTAAAATCTAACCTCTGAAAAAGATGCGTCCTCAAACCCATCTGGAAGGTCTTTAGGGAAATTCCTTTTCTAAACTTCTGAGGGAGGGTGTTCTGGGGGTGGGTGGGGTGGTAACTGCCAAAATAGCCCTGGGTTCATACCAGCTGCATCTCTGCTAAGTGTGGTTGCTGGAGGAAGTCTTTCCTGATTGACGTCTAGTATGGTGTTGGTTGATACAAGAGCATTTGCAGCCCTTATTTGGCCATTTTATGGTATTTTCTCCCATTTGACTCACTTACAAAGCTTTTTATATTTTTATATGCCTAGAAATAAGGTATTTAGAGATCCCCGGTATTGTCTATGGGTGGCCTGCTTTTGTGATTGTTACAGAAGCCAGTCCTGTTACTATTAGGTAGCCTGCCCGTTCAGATCCACCTCCCAAGCCCTGCTCTCTGTGCCCCCACCTTCATAAGTAAGGTGGCTGTCAACTAGAGACAGGGCATTTTCCATGGTGTCACCTTGTCTCTGAAATGCCTTCAGAGCTGTCATCTGTTTAGAGTGATGGCAGGAGAAAAATTAAAAAATCACTGCCAGGCTGACGCCATGACATCACTTTCAGGAAAGTAGTCTCATGCCTGTCTAGGAATCACTGGAAACTTTATGATTTTACCATAGAGTTACTGGCAATTCCTTCTGACAGCTAGGGTTGCTAGACTGAGCAGGGAAAATGGATCCTGGAGTTACTTGCTTGCATGCACAGTGTGTGCATGCTCCTGGGCCTGACGGGATGGCATCACTTATGGACTGACATCATCACTGGCCACTCCCCCAGCTTTCAGGAGGCCAGGCGAGTGAGCAGGGTCACTGCTTTCTGAGCACTGCGGAGGAGGCTGGCTACTTCTCTGGTGCCCAGTCAGGCCCACCACTGCCAGGTCAGTGTGGAGGAGACTGACTGGACTGGCTGGCTGTCCAGTGTTTGGGCAGATCTGCCACTGCTCGGGTGCAGCGGAGGAGCTGGGACCTCCTCTGGCACCTAGTCAAGCCCACTGCTCCCTGGTGCAGCAGAGGAGCCTGGCTGGGCCAGCGCTTCTCCAATACTCGGGTGGGCCTGTCACGTCCCAGGCAGACTGGAATCAGGGGAGGAGGCGGAGGGATTGCAGGAGGCTGGGCTGCCTGGAAGCAGGACGGAGAGGGAGGAGGCAGAGCCAGCACCAGAAGGTCTGCTTGTATTTTGCGAGCTGGTGGATGCCAGCAGCCCCTCCTCCCCCATGCTCAAAAGTACCAGACATTTATATGTCTGCTGTTTTAGGTGTATTTCCCCAGAACAGGCTCAGAAAAAAACAGACTGTTTGGGAAAAACTGAACACCTGGCAAACCCGACTGACAGTGTCTGGCCTATCCTGGACTCGCTCTGGTTTCCAAGCTGTGTCTTGCAACCCTAAATGGCCTCCCACTTGAGACATGCCTGGTGCCTACCATACTGTCTCTTAGGTGCCAGGGCAAAGCATTAATTTTTATTCAGCCTTTAAACTAAGGATTTTTAAAAATCTTTTAATAGTCTGTTTCTGATTGGAAGTCTGTTTTATGGATATTTTATGGTGGTCAATTGTGATATTTTTAGGGTATTATTTTATGCTATTTTATGGTATTATTTTACCATATGTATTTTACCAAATGTAAACCTCCTCAACCAGCACTCCAGAGAGGCAGCATATAATTACCCTAAATTGTGATTGCTTCTTTGCCTCTTTGTCTCTCTGTTTTGCAGTGTGTTGATGTCTCTGAGATAAAAATGCAGGGTGACTTAACAGAGGATAGACAGGTGACTTCTTTGGTAACTGCAGTTTAATACTTAGACTTTAATATGCACTTATGGATAGGGTGTAATCAGTCGAGAAGTGAACCTAATAGAGAAACAAGCACATAGATTATGAAAGGCTAATGACTAAGAAGACTTTTTTTTTTGCAATGTTATCTTCCTGAATTTCTGATGTTCCTTTTTATTTGTGCAATTTATTCTGTGAATAAAAACAATAATTTTCCATCCGTCCACTGTAGTTTGCATTATGCTGGGTGAGTTCTAATTCCTTGCTTTGCCTAATTGAGGGTGGTCTCTAGGATCCCGGAGTACATGTGTCAGCCATTTCTGGTGACAGCAGAGTGGCATCTGACATCACAGTGCCTATAGCTTCTTCCAGGCAGAGACATAGGCTAGAGGGAAGGCGGGGAGCAGGAGGGGGGGATCTGAATTCTGTGCTCAAAGTAATTACTCACAGTCACTCATCACTACCTGCTGGGTGAAAGAAAGTATTTATTTTATTTATTATTTATTACATTACATTTCTATACCACCCTCCCCGTCAGACGGGCTCAGGGCAGTGTAACAACCAACAATTTACTCCTGATAATGCTGAGAACTGAGTTTTTGGTCTCACTTCATTCACATGTGCTGGAGCTTAAGTTTTCATTCAGCTTATATATATATATATATAAGGCTCACAAATTTTGTGGTAGAATATGAGCCTTCATGAGTCACAGCTCACTTCTTCAGATATCAAGCTGTGACTCATGAAAGCTCATACCCTACCACAAATTTTGTTAGTTTTATGTGTTACTAGACACTTGCTCTTTTCTACTGCTACAGACACACACCTACCCTGTTGATTTATAAATATATATGTAACCCTTCAGTTTTAATTTATTAACCCCTGCCCATCCCATTACCAGTTCTAGATCCTCAGCTGCCTCACTTGAATTAGGTGCAAAGAAGAAGTAGAGGTGTGTCATCTCTATTGCAAATGAAATTGCAACAAATGCATGAATGATATTGTTCATTTGTGGTGAGTGTAGATCAAAGGGAAGGGTAGGGAGTCCTCCCGCTTTCTTCGCTCCTCCCCTACCTCAGCCACATATACTGTGCTGCATTACACTTCTTACAGTGACTGGCCAGTGAGCTGTGACTGACAGACAGGTAGGAAAAGAATCCTCCCCCCCCCCCGCCCGCCCCATTTCTCAGTTACGGTTCTGGCTGCACGAAAGGCGCTGAATCTTGGTGCACACAGGGAAATGTAGTTATGGCATTGTGTCAGGTACTTTGAGGACTTCATTTCCCAGGGAGCACTGAGGGCCAAACTAGACATGACATCATCTGTGTGACTGCCAAGAGGATGCTGCTATTTTAAAATGCCTTAAGGCCCAATTCTAAGTGAGCCTGTCTTGCCCTTCCACGTCTAATCAAGTCCTGAAACAGCCACACGCACCCTGGCAGCTGTTTCTGCACCTTAAAAGGCATGGGGTGGGGGGACAAGAACACTATGGGCTAATCAGGATTGGGCTGTCTCTCACAGCATTTTTAAATGCCTTTAAAATGGCAGTGGTGTGGTGGCCACCCTGTCACATCTAGTTTGGCCCTGAAGTATGCAGGGGGAAAAGAGACAGAGAAATTATCCTCCCCAGCTGCCTGGCCTGCCATTTGCTTCTCTACCATGAGAACTACATTTGCCAGAGTGCACTGAGGTGCCGCACCTTGGATACTACCAAAATAACATTTGAGGCATCTGGGAGGGGGTCCTGTTCGTCAGCTGCCCACCTGCATCCCAAGGCTGGTGCATCAACCACTACAGGCAGGTGAAGAGGACAGCAGCAGCATTCCAGTGGGAAGAAATAAGTAGTTGTTAAAATGTGCAGTAACAACAAAACAGCGCACTGAGAAATCTTTAGCAAACTTGTCTTGGTGTAGAATAACAGTACCCCAGTACCATTTTCTCTTACAAGGGTGAAACCACTCAAACACAGTTTGTACCAACCTTCCTAGAATATAGGATACTAAATCAAAATTATTATTCTTATTATTTATTTATTTAATTTATAGCCCGCCTGCCCTGCAAGCGGCCTCAGGGCGGGTTACATCAATAGGTAAAATACAAAAATAAACAGTAAAATCAAAAATACCAAGAGCATAGATTTCAGTAAAATTCAGTAAACTCGGGGCTCATTTCAAGGGGGAACGTGCAGGAATGCAGTTCGGGCAGTTCCACAAAGAGGTCACATGTCAAGTGGCCCTGCTCCCCTGACTCTCAGCCATTTGGGGCCCGTTTCAGCCTGGATTGGGGCCAAAATGGCCCGGATTGGGCCTCTGACGGGTGGTGGATCACTCTCCCACTCAGCAGCAGCTCGATCCTGACCATTTTGGGCCCCTTTGGGGCCATTTTCAGCCCCTTTTTTGACATTTTGGGCCCAATTTTGGCCCTGAATGGCCAGGATTAGGTCCAAAACAGCTATGATAGGTGATGTCAGGGTGTGTGGCATATGCAAATCAGTTATGCTAATGACACACTTCCAGTGATGGCAAGGGGTGTGGCATATGCTAATGAGTTATGCTAATCAGTTATGCTGATAAGTTCCTCCTCCTCTTTTTCTACGAAATGACCCCTGAGTAAACTAAATCTCAACAGATATCCCAAGATGGGGCCCCCTTCACTCTTCCCTGCCTACCATATATAAAAAATCACTGAAGGGTCCAGGAGAATCAATAGGGAAACCCTCTTCCTGTTTGTCTTCTCCATAGATATTTATCATGATTACTAAGATAGTTTCAGTCCCCAAACAGGGCTGGAAACCTGGTTTGTAACAGCTCTAGATAGTTTGCATTACCCCAAAATGTCTAGACTTGGTCTGCTAGAATATTAGTGAACACCTGATAATTAGAAAAATTGTTAAAGTCTACAAGGGTTTCTTTAAGAGTGTTCTCACAACCATCACTTTCATGGATTATACTACCTCCTGGATCCAACTAGCTCGTCCTCTCTGTGTAAGATTATCAGTCTATGAGGTAAGAATTAAGCAAACGTGAGGGGGGCCAAGCCACCGTTCTGTCTTTGCTCATTAATCTTTCATGTTTGACTTATTGAGAGGATTGTACTTGGTGTTTCATTGGTGAGATGTGTTCCCACCTCTGAGGAGGTATTTTGACGAACAACAGGCAATACTGCTGGCCCTGGTTGTTGGGCAGCCAGGCTCGTCCTCCGGATGTTTGCTCCTGCAACACTCCTCACATCTGCTAAAGATCAAATGGAAGGACTCTTACTGGCTTGACTACGCAGAATAGCTCTTCACTTACCAGTTTACTCTTCTTTGTTTGACCTCCGTTAGAACCTATGTATTTGGTGGACTTTACTTACTTTTGTAGAATGGCTTAATTTGGATGATTGTATGCTTTGATTCATGCGTTGACTGTGCCTGGTGAATATATGTTTTGATTTATGCTTTGATTATGCTTGTTTGATTTCCACTTTTCATGGTGTTTAAAACATGATAGTTTAGTGATTTAATACATTTGACTGGCAACTTCATTATTTGTTTCCCCCTACATACAGTTTGTTCTGTTCTTTGTTTCTTGTTAGGTAGAGGAGCCTCTATATATCCTGCTCCGGAGTCCAAATCAGAGCAGATACAAATGATTTTATTCATTAAGTGCTTCTCAGACATGTTTGGGGGGTGGGGGTGGGGGGACTAAGAGTTGTAGATGGTCAGCATTCAAGACCTTCTTCTCCAAATGAAAAACCTCCCCTGGACAGTGCTAGGCAGACAATGGCAACAGAGAAGTAACTTATCTTTGCTATAGAGAGCTTTTGAATGTTTGCTCAGTTGAATTCAACCTGAATTTTTCCCATGTTTGTTATAGCCCCAACTGTTTCTTTTTTTCCACTACTTCCCGATAAATTCTAGAGAGCCAATCTTGCCTTAATCAATAGGAGAGGAAACTATCAGTCTGCAGGGGCAACCAAACTGCTTCCCCACCCTCTGCAATAGCTTCAGACCCACTGATAACTTAAACTAAGCATATCATGCTAAGGGCCATCCACTTGCTGGGTGTGTGATCTGGATTCTAAGTTTCGAACCCTGATTTTTCTGGAACAACAATTGGGTCATTATGGTGGCACTGGTGCCTTGAGCTATGCCAGTTAAGGCAACTTTGATGTGGATATTGTCATTCACTAAGAGTTCTTTCACACCCTGATAGGCAGGTTACAAAGGAAGGGCTATTCCAAAAGACTACCATGAACTTGTCTCCTTGGGCATCAAATCTAATGTTCCAGAGACCACATCATCCAGCCAGGTCTTGGCAATACAAACCACATTCCCTGCTTTACCCAGGCTCAAATCCCGAATGGTAGTTGTTTCTGCATTGACCAACCTGGCTTCCAGTAACAGCACATGGAGTTGCTGGCATTCTCCTATGCAATCCCCTTTCTCCTTACCTTACTTGGTGTCTCTTCCTCCTACTGCTGTTTCCCCCTGTAAGAGTGGAGGAGCCCCTCTTGTCGATCCTGCAAGACCCAAGGTATGACAAAAATAACTATATAAAAATGGAACATCCATAAATTAAAATCTTAAAACTCCTCTGGGCCCTCAGCTCTCACTTAGACCCCAGGTTTACTCATCCCCTTCTGTTATAAGAACCATCCTGAAATTTAAAAAGGAAAGTACTTGGTATCCTTTCTTTCATTTCAGCCTTCAAGGGGTAATATCAAAGGTGAGATCTCCTTTGGCATTGCCTCTGGGTTTTTCCTCACTGGTGAGAACCCATAGTAAGCCCAAAGGACATACTCTAAGGAAGTTCCTCATCTCCAGAAATGGCTGCTGAGCAGCAGATGTTTTTTTCTATGAGCATGAATGGAATAAGCCTCAAAACAAAGCAGAAATAGAAATAGAGAACCAAAGAAATCCATCCTGTTTTCATTAGAAGTCCACATCTTTCTTTGCTTGCTACATTTATATCCTTTCTTCCATCTGAGCAGCTCAGGTCTTAGAGCTGTGTTTTAGGCTCACATTAACACTGTCAGGTAAGTTCAGTGAGCAATGGTGGTTTACTGAAGACCATCGGCTGAATTTTGATGCTAAATATGTATTTGACCCCGAGCTGCCAAAGTCCAAAACTTGATTCACTGGTGGTTTTCCTTAATTTATGAAAATGGACAAAAAACAGAAAAAGTAACTTCACTATGGATGATAAATTATCATTCATTTCAATAGCATTTCACCCCTTAATGTCTCAGGCAACAGAGAAACTGCTGCCTTTTCACTTATAAATCAATTGTAAATAAACAGGGATTACAAACCGCAGAAATTCAATGCCTCCTCTTCCCTGCCACTCCCAGCTTGTCCCACATCCTGTTTAGGAGTTCCAACATACAGCTTCACAAGATGCTTTGGATGGAGACACAGTTGGCCTGGGGAGGACTTTTTAATCTTTTTGTAGATGTCTCTGTGATGTTTTAAACTTTCCCCCCTACTGAATTACATTCTTTCTATTTTACAATCTCCCTTTCATTTCTGTCTTGGTATTCTCTCCGCCACCCTCACCTTTTCTTGCTTTTGCATTCCTCTTGAAAATTTCTTTATGCTCATCTTAAGCATTATATTCAGAATGTTTTGTTTGCAGGTGAACAGCTGGACAGCACAGGTTTTATGGCAGCAGCTTCTGCAGCCTGCATGAGAATGCAGAGAATGCCTCTAGGCAGCCTTCATGCTGTGAACAAGTCTTTCCCAGAAACCTGCTCCTTTACAGGTCTATGCAAGGAGGTGTGTGTGTGTATGTGTACAATTCTGTCAAGTTAGAACTGACATAGCAACCCCAACAAGGGGCTGTCAAGGCAAGTCAAAAGTGGCTTGTCATTGCCTTCCTCTGCAGTCTTCTTTGGTGGTCTCCCATCCAAGTACTGACCCTGCTTAGCTTCCAAGATATGACAAGATCAGGCTACACCATACTTCCTTCCCTCCATGCATGGAAATGTACAGGACTGAATTTAATACTGGTAGCAGGGCAAACTCCCAAGAGCCTCCCCATTGGCCAGCGGGTCATAAAGTGTTCCTGATCACTTTATATTGTTCGTGTCAGGCCTTAAAGGCTTGCCTACCTGCCGTCTCATCCTAACACAGGTTTGCCCTCTCTCTCCTGATGACTTCATTGGGATGTGTCGGGATGGCCTTATTGTTTGGCAGGGTCAGCAGGCTCAGAGCCATTAGCATCCCAGTGCACACTTGATCTTATCATGCATGTACTGCAGCTCTGAACCAGAGGCTCAAATCCAAAATAAATTCCAGGGATCGCAATTAATTTTCTAATGTCCAATAGACTGCTGGGTAATTAGGGTGGGTTTGTTCTTTATTGGACTTTATTGGGCTGGAGAGTAGTGGTGTTTCCTTCGTTCCTATTCAGAATATCTTTCTGTGGATATAATTTGCTTACCTAACTGAAAGTAAGTTTATTTTTACTGTAGTCACAGCTTTTTGCTTTTGGAGGTTTCTTGGCTCTTTCTACTCAGGAAGCCCTTCCTGGGGGAGAGAAGCCTGAATCTCATAATGCTGAATGTGCAGAAAGAGAGCTGTATACCATGTCATTCAGACTTTGTTTCTGAGTATGAGCCCCTCCTCCATCAATCCATCAAACAAATGCAAAAGGCACCTATTTCATAAATGGAAGAACCTTCCCTGGACCCTGTCCAAATACTCCCTTAGGCTCAGGGAAGGATGTCAAAGCCCCCCATATTGATTTAGGGTGCTCTCTGCCTTCTCAGCATCTCCTGCTCCTGGAGGCTATGAAGTTATACAACTACTAGCTTGCTCAAGAAGTGTGAAATTCGTTCTCGTTGACCTTTCTGTTATGTTATTAAAAGGTTTCATGGCCAGTTGTTCAGGGGGAGGGGGATCCTTACCATTTCAATATCTGCTGATAGTTGGGGCAGAACTTACCAGTCTCTTTCTGAGCCATGTTCAGTAACAGGCACAAAATTCACTTGAAGCTTTTCATGCTTTGTCCACTGAGTTTTGTGCTTCAGGGCAGATCACTATGGCTACCAATATTTGAAAACAAGTTTAGAAGGGTCACACCCAGGCAGGTGGTTTTTTGTTTGTAATAGAGGCTTGGATGGTTGGATACATGCAGCAGATAATATCAGAAATAGGCATATGCTTACACTGCCATTTAAACCAGAGTCTATGCACTTGTATTCTCTCTGGGATTTTTGTTGCATGACCTAAAACAGCAGAGCTATAAAATTCATGTTCCAGGCAGCATGTAGAGTTCTTTTCCATATATTATGTCCTGCCACATGCTCAGTCCCACCTCCCTGTTTTTTAGACTGGGTGAATCTATAAAAACAAGGGGGTTATCAGGCACCTAGGAGGGCTTAGCTCATGGCATTTGGGCTGTATTCAGGCCAGGGATATAATGAAGGCTATATTTGAAAGGACTGCAATAGATCATTTCTGCTTTTGAATGTTCTAGAAAATTAGGCAGGAGAACACTGCAGAAATAGTCTTCTGCTTGTACAAGGAGTGAGCAATTATCAGCTCCTTGCTTGCAAAGAAAACAACCAGTTCATCGCCGTCCTTATGTGCAGCCTCACAGAGATATTTCTCTAGCTTTAAAAGTCTGTAAGGGGGCACTCCACCTCCACTGCACATGCACAGGAATTCCTGCAGAAATGCGAGTAGAGAGGCGAAGTGCCCCCACTTCCTTCAGTTCTTTCACTGCCATTGAGAGAGGTTCTTCCTAGCTCTTCTCCTCGCTTATCGCGTTTTTCTTCACTTGTGTATCTCAATTTCATCATGTATCAAGAAAGAAAAATGTTCACAAGGTGAAATAAAATGCTTCATACTGATGAACGTGATCTTTATGTGCTCTTTCTGGGTGGAACCCACAATGTATCGACTGTATGGGAGAAAGCTCCCTCAGGCTCATTTGGGAGAAAGCTCCCTCAGGCTTGTTTACCTGGCAGTAAAGTCATCTGCCGCGATGGAGTTACCAGTTTGAGATGTGCCAGATTGCCAGAAGTGACAGAGCTTCTTAGCCTAAAATGGCATTGTGAGAGAAAGTTTCCTCAGGCTCGTTACTCGGCAGTAAAGTTATCTGCTGCGATGAAGCCATCAGCTCAATCCGAACCACAACCATTGGTTCCAAGGGGCCAGATCTTTGGATCTGAACAAACATCAGCTGTCGGTTCTGACTGTTTCTCCTGTCGGATTCCTATTCAGCAATGAGCAATACTCTTCCTGGTCACTCACCCGAATGCAAGAAACGTCACTTGCCGAATCTGACTATCGGAACGGACCTCCCCCAAACGGCCTGTTAAAAGGCGAGAAGCAGACCCAACCAATAAAAGCGGTTGGCTTCTGCTACTTGAAGTAAGCATAGCCACTCACTGGCCTGAACTCTGCCCATTATTATGCAGGAGGAGGTCATTAATCCACCTCAAAGGCCTGCCTCACCTTGTTCCACCTTTCCAGGGAGATGAGGGGGGTTATAGTTTATTAGATTACTGTTTCTAGCTATCCATGGAACCAGCAGTGGTTCTACAATAACCCAGGGGCCTCCCCAAGAAATGGGCCTCCAACAACTGCCCGACAGGCAGCAGCCTCCTCACTGGCCCCTCTTTTGTGTGTGCCGTGATCTGCAGTCCCAATGCTGGCAACTGTAAAAAGCTGGCAGGACCTGGTAAACTAGCTACAATCTGTTCCCGCATTCACACAGCTGCTGGTCTCAGCCGGTTCCAATTTCATAGGCTGCAAGTCATTCATTGGCACTCCTCCTACTGGTGTCAGCGCTGCAACTGGTTTCAACCTCTTCAGTTCCAACAATTGCCATTCTGGGAGTTTCATCTGTCCCAACTCGTCGGTTCCAATCCCAATTGTCTGCTGTTTTGGGTTTGGATGATGAGGTGGATTTGATCTCATGTTCCAATGTTACGTGTGAGCTAGCCTCGGCTCCTCCACTGAGGAGCCTATAGGTGATACCACTTTTTTTCCCAGATGAGGAGTATCGCTTGCTTTTGGTACAGATGAAAGGTGTGGCCAGAACACTGGAGTTGGATGTTTTAAAATTCTATTCCAAAGCCCGGCAGTAAGGTGTTTTAGCAGGCTTGTATTTTGAATCCTGCTTTCATAGCCTCCTTATGAGACATCACTCACAGTGTGTGTGTGTGTGTGCGCGCGCGTGTGTGGTGGGGGGACTCCATCCTCCACTCCTGCCATTTCACTAAAGATTTAAAAAAATTACAAGCCCAAGGAGCATGTTTCTACCTAGGGTTGCCAGCCTCCAGGTAGTGGCTGGAGATCTCCCGGAATTACAACTGGTCTCCAGGCCACAGAGATCAGTTCACCTGGAGAAAATGGCTACTGGGGGGGGGGGTGGACTGTATGGAATTATGCCATGCCAAGGTCCTTTCCTTCCCCAAACCCCACTTTCTCCAGGTTTCTCCAGGTTTCACTCACCAAATCTCCAGGAATTTTTCAACATGGAGTTGGCAACCCTATTTCTGCCCCTTTCTCTTTAACCTCTCATCCCTTTTCTTTCCTTTGGTGGCCAAGGGTGTGCAGCCCAATACCTTCATAGTTTTTTATTGGCCCTGACTGACAGAGAGGGCAGATAGCTGGATGTACTGGCCACAAAATATACTTGCCTGCACCTCTCAACTTTAAAATAACAACGAATGATTTTAAGCAAATGAGCGTATGTGTCTTTAAATGCTTGGTGTGGTATAGATGAAGAGTGGGGGCGAAAGAGAGGGATGAATGAAATTAATATCTAAAGCAGGCAATATGTGTGTGAAGTCTGAGAGATCTGTGTGACTGGGTTTAAGTAACTTCAAGAATTGACAATGACAACTACTCTTTTGAAACTATCAAGTTTTAGAAATAATATGAAACCGATACGCTTCTTATAAAAATAAAAGTTTACTTTTTTTTTTAACATCCCAGAGTATCTGTCATTCCTATATCCAATTCCTTTCCTCAGGGCCACATAGTACCACGAAAAAGCCTTACCCTTGGACACGTTACTAAAAGGAGAAATATAAGTTATTCTGGAATTTAATTCCTGGTGGCAGCAATCTACCAAGAGGGGCAAGAATAAAAGACTTAAAGACCAAATCTACCCAAGAGAAAGGAGGAGTCATAACAACAACCTTTTAAGCCATCATGAGCTCCTACAATTTACTTTCTCCGGGAGAGGCTCTCCATTTACATGCAGGCTTTCCCTGGTAACAGCAGAGCCCTTGTGTGGGTTCTTCAAAGGGTGGCTACAAAATTAGCCAGACAACAAGTGACAGTGGGAAAACATGAAGTGGATTGTTCAGCCAGATCTGTGGCTTCTGCTATTCTTATCAGGCATCACACCTGGTTGCATTCAACAGTTCTTCACTCTAAAAAGAGCAAGAATGAGGATTGTTTTCCCCTTCTAGAAGATAAGCAGGATTGGTCTTGGTTAGTAATTGGATGGGAGACCTCCAACAAAGACCAAAGTTGTAGAGGCACACAATGGCAAACCTCTATTAGTCTCTTCCCATGAAAACTCCACCAGGAGTCACCATAAGTCAACTTTGACTTGAGGGCCGGATTTCATTTCAGGGCATATTGCTGTTTTGGGGAAAACTGACAATTCCTTGAGCTAAATGGAGAAAAATTGCCAGACCTCAAAGTCTCTTGGCTCATTTGCCTCTTCCCTCTCACAACAACCAAAGTCCTCAAACTTACAGGCTTTTTCCTGGAATCTTCCATCAACCTTCTGGTCAAAGGCCCTATCTACCAGTCTAATGCTATACCACCTGCAGGGTGTCAGAGTTAGCAGCAAAACTAATGCAGCTGCATCCTTGCAAGCCTGTTCCTCAGAGACACAATGCTGAGTCGTAGATCCAGAGGAGTTAGCCGTGTTAGTCTGTAGTAGCAAAATAGAAAAGAGTCCAGTAGCACCTTTAAGACTAACCAACTTTACTGTAGCATAAGCTTTCGAGAATGGTGAGTCAAGCACCCCTGTGCTCTTTCTGGACAGATTCTCTCTCTTTGCTTTCTGTGGGATGCTATCACTAATGACTTTTGAAGTTTTGAGTGCTTTGTATAGTTAGACAAGGTTGTCACTTATATTTCTTGAATAACCATCACTGCCTATGCTCCTCCAGTGCAGAATCTTGTTCTTCTGCTTTCAAGGAAGCTCTTAATAGTTTGTTGGCTGAGGTTGCCATTTGCAGAGTTTCAAATGATTCTCTCCTTCAGTGTTCCTGGTAGAAAAGATGGATCGAAGTTTTCAGGCCCACCTTAACTTGAATAAGTTTAGTAAAGTTTTCTTGCAATGAATACTTCTGCATCTCTATACACCCCAGTCACAGGGGCTATTGTCGTTTAAATGTGGAGGTGAAAGTTTCAATACACAACTACCTCCCTTCAGCCTGGCTTCTGCGCCTCATGTATTTATTTTTTTATTAAAGTTTTTTATTGGATGAGGTAATATAATATTTTGTTTAGTACATACATCTTATCCAAATTGTATCCTTCTAAATATAGAACCCCACCATCCCCCCTCCCCCTTTTCTCCGTTGACTTCCAACAACACTACAACCCCCTGTTAATTTATATACGTTATTATTTGCTACTAGTTATTACTTTAACCATGGTAAAAATCTTAATGTCTTTTCCCTTCATTATATTCTTATAGTTTAATTTACAATCCTTCCAAAGACCACAATTGTCCTTTAACATCCCATTTTTTCCCAAATATTCCTTGAACTTTTTCCAATCTTCCAAAAAATGTTCTGGATCTTGCTCTTTCAAATTTCTAGTCAGTTTGTCCATTTCGGCCATGTACAACAGCTTCCTTGTCCATTCTTCAATTTCAGGTATTTCTTCTTTTTTCCAATATTTCCAATATTTTTTCCAATATAAAATTCTTGTTGCTGCTAACATATAGTATAACAATATCTTATCACTTCTACTAGCTTTTTCTAAATGTAAAGATAATAACAGCATTTCTGGATTTTTAGCAACATTATATTGTAATATCAAAGACATTTCAGTACATATTTTAGACCAAAAGTCTCTAGCCTTTTGACAAGTCCACCACATGTGAAATAGAGAACCTTCATGCTCCTTACATTTCCAACATTTATTCGATAACTGTTTGTTAGCTATGGCTAATTTTTTAGGTGTTAAGTATCATCGATATAACATTTTATAACCGTTCTCTCTAATGCTGGTACAAGTTGATATTTTTAGGGTATTCCTCCATAATTGCTCCGATGCTTCCATAGATATATCATTACAATTTATAGCCCACTTTACCATTTGCACCTTAACTGTTTCATCTTCTGTGAACCATTTCAATAACAATTTATACATTTTAGAGACTGCTTTGCTCTTATCTCCCAACAATAGTTCTTCAGACTCTGAATTCTTAATTCTAAAACCTGTCTTTCTCCGGTCTGAATCAAATAAGTCTTTGATTTGTCTATATTGTAACCAACCATATTTGAATGGCAACTCCTCATTTAATTTAAGTTTCAATTCATTATTTTCTGTTACCGTTAACTCATTGAGGGTAAGCCATTCCTTTCCCTGATGTTCCATATTTGGGTTGATTGCTTCAGCTGGTATAATCCAAAGTGGTTTCTTCTGTTCTAAAAATTTCTTATACTTACGCCAGGTCAACAGTAGATTTCTTCTAAGATAGTGGTGCTGAAACATTGTATCCATTTTGTACTTTTCATACCACATGTATGCATGCCATCCAAATATTTTGTTATATCCTTCCAACTTTAATAACTTATGGTTGGTCAAAGACACCCATTCTTTTAACCAGACCAAATTTATTGCTTTATGATACAGTCTTAAATCAGGTAGTAGCATTCCTCCTCTTTCCTTAGCATCACAAAGAACTTTCATCTTTACTCTTGGTTTCTTTCCTGCCCAGACAAACTCAGATATTTTCCTCTGCCATTTTTCAAACTGTTTCTTATCTTTCACGATTGGTATCGATTGCATTAAAAACATCATTCTGGGCAGCACATTCATTTTGATTGTGGCACAAGTTTAATTTGTTCCATTTTATCATATCTTTCAATTTGAGTCCAGAGCTTTTCATAGGTATTCTTAAACAAATCTATATTCTTGGCTGTTAGCTCTATCCCCAAATATTTGGTCCTGTGTACCACTTCACAATTTGTTAATTCACTTAATTCCTGTTGTTTCCTCTTGGCCGTATTCTTGGTTATTATTTTGGACTTCTTTTTGTTTATATAAAAACCCGCCAAGTCTCCAAACTCCTTTATTTTGTCCAACAATCTTGGCAATGTTTGTAAAGGGTCTTCCACTATAAACATCACATCATCTGCAAAAGCTCTTAACTTGTATGAAGATCCTTTTATTTGTATTCCTTTTATACTATCATCTTCTCTAATCCGCCTCAGTAATACTTCTAAGACCATCACAAATAAAAGCGGTGATAATGGACATCCTTGTCTAGTACCTTTCCTTATTTCAAACTTTTCTGTCAGGTCATCATTGACACAAATTGCTGCTCTTTGTAGATTATAAATTGTTTTCACTGCTTCAATAAATTCATTACCTAGATCCATCTTCTCCATGGTTGCGAACATAAAGTCCCAGTTCAGATTGTCGAAGGCCTTCTCTGCATCCGCAAAGAATAGGCCAACTTCTTTGTCAGGTCGCTTGTCATAATATTCTATAGCATTCAAGACCACTCTTAGGTTGTCTTTTAACTGTCTGTTTGGTAAAAATCCGGTCTGATCTTCTTCTATAAAGTCCATTAACCATATTTTAAGTCTATCCGCCAATATTCTTGCCGTTATTTTGTAATCATTATTTATAAGCGATATAGGCCTATAATTTTTTACATCTGTCAAATCTTGACTCTCTTTTGGGATCAGAGCAATACTTGCTTCATTCCAAAGAGGTTACCCAAATTATTCCAAATGTCCACAAGTGTTCCACACATACCTCTTATAGTCACAAGTGGAATCGTTTCATGACACAGTTAGAATCCAAAGGGTTTTGACCCTTCTTGCCCATTGGCAGTTATTTCTGAATATTTGTTATTATTTCAAATGAACAAACAAACAAAATGTCCTCCTTTTAGGTGCACTTAGCTGCTGTATCAGCTTTTCATGTGGGGGTTGACAGTTTTTTCTCCCTCCACATTTCTAAACAATTTCTCAAGGATATCTTTAATACTTTCTGTCCGAGAACCCCAACTGTTCCGCAATTGAGTCTTCCTCTGGTTCTCGCTCTCTTAATGCTACCACTCCTTGAACACATGCATGCTTGCCCCTTCCTTATTATGTTGGAACATGGTGCTTCTGTTTGATATAACTTCGGTCAGATGAGTGGCAGAACTCGTCTTTGGGTTGACTCTCCACTTACTCAATTTTTCTGGAGGACGTGGTCTTGCATACCAGTCTCATATTTCTCCCTAAGGTGTGTCAAGAGTTCACTTACATCAAAAGGTTTGCATTACCTGTATTTTCCAATGCTGCTTTGGGAGCAGAATTTTCCTTACACAAGTTGGATGTGGTAAGGTCTTTAGTGTTTTCACTTAGACAGAACAAAGGGTTTTCACAAATACAGAACCCTTTTTCTTTGTTACTTCGGACGTCATAAGAGTTTACCAGAGTCTTCCCAAACTTTACACAGTTGAATAGTGGCAACTACTAGACTTTGCTACAAGAAGGCAAGAAGACTTTGCTCCAGGGTGATCAGAGTGCACTTGACAAGGGTGCAAGCCTCGTCCGCAGCACTTCTACTAGTCTGTCTTCAAGACATCTGTCAGGTTGCCACGTTGTCCTCAGCTAACACCTTTGTAAAGCACTAGTGTATTGAGATAAATGCCACAGGGGAGTCAGCAGTGGAAACAGCTGTCCTGCATTCCTTGTTCGGCTGATCCACTCACACCCTCCTTCATTGATGAGTAGCTTGCTATACTCCCATTGTGGGGCTGCACAGAAGGACGAAGATGAAAAACAGTGTTGCACTTACCTGTAACTGTTCTTCATCGAGTATCTTCTGGGCAGACACACATTCCCTCCCTCCTGCCCCACTGTGAGTGTGTTTGCTTGTACTATATCATACCTCCGGTAGCTCAGGAGAACTGAGGGTGCTCCGCCTCTCTACCCGCGTTTCTGCGGGAATTCCTGCGCATGTGTAGTGGAGGCAGAGCACCCTCTTAAAGACTTTTAAAGCTAGAGATATCTCTCCGTGGCTGGCCTGCATGTGCGCAGTCCCCAGTGTGTGTCTGCACAGAAGATACAGTTATGGGTAAATGCAACACTGTTTTTTGCATATATATCAGCTTCTGGTTCTCTCAGGTTCTTGCTTCCTAATAACTAGAAAGTTTGGTCAGAACAGTGTTAGATCTGGAATACCAAGGGTTGCCAGGCCCCTGGGATCCAAACTTGGGGACAGGGATGTTGTGATGGGCATGCGCAGGGGGAATGTATGGGGGGGACTTACTGTGAGTTTGAGCAAAGCTCGCTCCAGCACAACAAAGAAGGGAAGGCCCCCACAAGGGGGTATTTTGCTTAAAATTGGCCTTCCCTTTATTGTTGCATCAGGAATTATGCCTTTCCTTATGCCCACCTGCTCCAGAGCTCCCAGGCCCGTTCCCTGCACCTCCCCCCGCCGTCGGCCAGGTAAGAGGCGGCAGGGGGCAGAGGCTGGGAGTGGGGGATCTTTTGCCCCCCCTGGGGAACTGAGAACCCTAGGAATACCATATGCTGTTTTATTTCCAAATCTTGACCACTGTTTCTGCAGAACTATTTCTGGCTCCATAAACATTTTCACGGATAGTCAAGTAAGGTTAAGGGTTGGTTAAATCCATAGTTCTCTTTGAACTAAAGTATTAGAGAACTTATAAAAGAAGGTACCAGTTTCTTTTTATATTTGTCTTTCCATAAGGGGAAGAGAACGTAGAGATTTTGTTCCTGGCTTAAAATGAAGGAACCAGATGGTCATAAAAATGGAAATCCCTAGGGCATGGTCCTTTACAGCTGCTTCTTGCAGCTGGTTATTTTTGGCTCATTCTTAACTTTATGACATCCACCCAGCTTCTTTCACCACATGGTGAGCTGATGATGTAACTGTTTCAGCATATCTCCAGTTTATGATTCATTGCTGTTCAGTGCACTTTTGGAGGCTATTTGAGGACGGGCATACACAACTGAATTCTTGGCAGAAGTAATAAAGAAATATAAAGAGGGCTACAAGAAGATTGATAAAGCAATCTAAAACAGATAATAGAATGGAGGGGCCATGACTTAGTGGCAGAACAATAATCTGCTTTGTATGTAGAATGCCATTGGTTCAATCTCCACTTAAAAAGATCAGATGGTAGGTGAGACCTCTGCTTGACACCCTGGAGAACTGCTGAGAGTTGGAGTAGACAATATGGACCTTGAGAGATCAGTAACCTAACTCAGTATAAGGGACTTAATTATTTATTAGTCAATGTTTGGTGAATTGTGACGGCCTATGGCTATAGACAATAAACTCTTTTGATCTTTGATCTTTGCACCTAACTCAGTATAAGACAACTTCATGTGTTCAAACAGAGTTGGCCTAGAATCAAGGGGGAAGTATAATTTGGGCTGTTCTAGGCACCTATCCACATCCCCAGTTCATTCCTGTACCTTCTGGAATGCCCATTATGCTAGCTTGTGGTTTTCAATTCCAGCAGATAGTAAATAGACAAAGGCTACCACTGATGGGAGAGACAAAAAGCAGAATGACAGGAGCTTGCAGAATACACTCTGATCCCCAGCAGTGACCCTGTGACACAATTTTGTATTGGTGTGTGTGTGCAGGGAGTTGGGCCTCCTAGTGTCTGGCATCAGGATTTGGTTTATGGATAATCACCTAGGTGTTGCCCCTTGATTTTGACTATTATCTTGAAGCTCTATCAAGTAAATTAGAAATCATATAGGAGCAGTTGGTGTTGCTGCAGGGGCCAGGCACATTGCTTCTCTTCTTGTGTCTCCATACAAATATTTCAAAATATTAAAAACAAGGGATAGGAGTAATACTGGTGTGTTTGCTGTGCTCCATTCTGAGTCTACGAGCAGTGCAGCAGGCTGTTGCCAACCTGATCAGGTTGTAGATTTTCCATGTACTGGCAGTGATGAACAGTTGTACTAATTCATACAGCTGTCTGAAGCTCAGAAAAGCTTCTGCCATTCAGTAATGCTGCAAATTCTAAATGTGAGTGAATTCAGCAACACAGGGACATAGTGTGTCTCTAAGCTTACATCCTTACACTTCCAATATCTTCTTTTTAAGTTTGAAGTGGCAAAGTCAAATTTTAGGATAAAGCCAAGTGGTGCTAATCCTCAGATCCTTTATCACAGACATTAAATACTCATGCCTTGTGTCTGTGATCTTAGCCTCTTTTACTGGCTGGGAGCATGAGTAGTAGCAAAACAATGCTGCTGGAATTGTTGTCTTGGTTAAGGCTTCTTTCTTTCTTTCTTTCTTTCTTTCTTTCTTTCTTTCTTTCTTTCTTTCTTTCTTTCTTTCTTTCTTTCTTTCTTTCTTTCCTGCCCAAGAAACCATCAGTTGATAAGGAACAATGAGTCTTTGAGGTGTTTGGGTTCAAATGCGCTGCAGTGTGTATGATTTCTGCAGGGAAGCAGCTTCCATGTCACTAGCTGTGTGGATGAAACTTAATTCAAGCAAAGAATGTAACATTCTCCTGGAGTACAGAGTGCATCTTTGCATCTACTCAAATGCTTCAGGTTCCAACAAATGAAGAACATTGCAACTGTCTTTCAAAGGAGTGGAACTTCTGTTCCATATCCTTTGTACTGAGGTTTCAAACCATACCTTCAGCCATTCCAGGTGGTCATTATACACAAATACCATCTCATGCCCATTTTGTATTTGTGGAGCTTCAGTCCCTGAAGACCTTCCATACTATATTGTGTTCTGCCCCTTGTATACCAGGACCAGAAATAAATTCTTTAGTGAAATCTTTAAAAACATTTATTCTTCCCCTGTGGTGGAAAAATTAACCCTACATATTTCTTATAGAGCAGCACAGTTTGCCCTGGCAGCTAAGAAAATCAGACCCACAACTAGGAGAGGCTTAAGGGAGAGTAAGAAGCTAAAGGAACCAGTGGACTCCCTTAAATTACACAATGAACTATTCAATTTTTGAATATATTATATTCGGCGTACCATCAATGAAAAAAGTGCAAAGTACTAGTCTCAATATTGTTGTTAGTTCATAAATACAATGGCATAAATAGTAATAAATAGTCAATACTCTGATCCATATAAATACTCCGACATCAATTGCGTACAAATAGTTAAAATGTCATATAAATATGTTGTAAGTCAAATATATATATAGTCAAAATTCCATTTCCTATAATACAAAGATAATATTATCCCAAAGTACAATCCATGTATTCCGTCTAACAAAAGTCAAGCTAACGTTCCTCATGAGGAATGGAGGTCCCCTGATGCAGTGATAAAGAAGGCTGTAATAGACCGGAATGTATCCTGCCGAATGTGAGGGAACCACTCCTCTTGTTCAGCCCGACAAAATGCTAGCTGGCTTCGTTTCACATAGTTGCTTTCTCAGGGGCTATACCAACTGAATAACCAGAGACATTATACAAACCATCTCTATAAACAACATACTGTAATTCCTGTGAAAACAATTAAACCAATAGTACTCACTTATCTTCTAATAAACCTTTTCTCATAGGATGTACCTGGAGGAATTTCGATGGAGGCAATATCCCTAGTCTGGAACAGTATTCTATGGGGTTATAAAGTTAAATGACCACACCCCCTTCCTGCAAATACGTCTCATTAAAGGACTTGCCCCTTAAAGAAAACATGATAAGTCAAACTCCACATTTAGACCCTTAGGTACCATCTCTAAATAAAAGGTCCCAAACGTCTCTCTTTGGAGTAGTCAATTTTCTGATATACGACCTTCCTTATCTCAGACTACCTCCAGAACTGAGAATCTCATATCATGTTCAGTGTGTTGGGCTTGCTGAAAATGAGCTGTAAGCGGTGCTTCCATGGCCCTCCTTATTTTTGATTGGTGTTCCTGGATATGAATTCTAATCTCTCTCAAGGTGCTTCGTATGTAAATTTTGTTACAGGGGCATTCAATTAGGTAAATAACTCCCTGAGTGTTACAAGTGGAGAAACTTCTTAGTTCCATCTCTTTCCTCATGTGTTGAAATCTTAATTTCTTCCCAGGGATTACTAGGGAGCATACACTACAATGCCCACAACTGAAGTGACCTATCAGGCTGTCTCTTCTATTTCCCGAGGTTGAATGTCGGCATGAAGCAAAATGTCCCAAAGGTTCTTAGTTCTTTTGTAACCTATCTGGGTACATGAGTGCATCCAGGAAGATGTTCTACTAGGTACCAATGAGACTTGATGATATTGCTAATGCGGGTGGCTGATGGAGTGAAGTTTAATGCCCAATATATTCTCTGCTCTTTCTCTTGCGATGGCGCTTTTAACAAATCCGTTCTGGTAGTCTCTTCTGCCCTGGTTCATGCTCTATGTATAACTTTTCTAGTGTAACCTCTCTGAATGGAGTTGTCTATCATTCTCTCTTTTTCTTTCACATAATCTGCCCCTACCATGGAGTTTCTTTTAATTCTTAATGATTGACCGTAGGGTATATTATTCTTTAATCGAGAGGGGTGATATGATGTGAAATGCAGGTAAGAGTTTTTATCTGTCACTTTACAGTATGGTCGAACTGCTAAGCTGTTATCTGTTAATTTATAAACCACTACATCCAGGAAATTGATCTCTGCTGGACTATGAGATTTCGTGAATTTGATTTGAGGGTCAAGGTTGTCCATCCAACTGGTAAATGCATCTATTAGCTCCGTCTTAGAAAAAATTTAAAGGATATCATCTATAAAACACCAGTAATATATGATGCTGGAATGGAATAGATTGGTTGTAGGGCACAAAATATTCTGTGTTTCAAGTCTATTCATGTAAAGGTTCGCAATGGAAAGTGCCACCGGGCACCCCATTGCAACCCCTCTGATTTGTAGATAGTAATCCAAATGATAACAGAAGAAGTTGTTCTCCATAATCAAATTGGCTAAAGATAACAAAAAAGGAGTGGGGGGGTGGGTTTTCCCACTTTCTCAAAGCTTCTTCTATTACTCATCTTTCCTCCTCATGGGGGACAGAGGTATATAATGAAACTACATCAAGAGTTACAAGTAGGGATCCCGCTGGAATAATCAACTGCTCTACTTTATCAAAGCATCTCTTTGGACCATTTCTATGCAGTATAGTTCTAGTATCCATGTATGAAAGCCCTTCTGAATAATTCAGTTTTGCACATTTTGTGGAAAGCCAGGAGAGTGGGAGCTTCCTTGACCTCTTTGGGTAGGCTGTTCCATAAGGTGAAGAATACAGAGAATATACATGTATGGGCAGCTGTTAATTTTGGCCATGTGCAGAATGGCATCTATAGAAGGCCTTGTTCAGATGCCATGGTGAAACATAGGGAGAGAGGCAGTCCCATAGATAAGATGGACCAGACCTGTGAAGGGCTTTGTATGTAATAGCCAAAACCTTGAATGGAGCCCAGTAACTGATGGGAAGCCAATGAAGTGACTGCAGAATAGGAGTAATATGCATGCTCTGCCTAGCTCCTGATAATAATTGAACTATGGCATTCTGCACTAACTGGAGTCCCCAAATTGAGTTTGAAAGGAGATCAATGTATAGTGCATTACAGTAGTAGAAAATACTCATTACAGAAGTAGAAAGTATTGTGGATAAAAGATAACTCACTAAACAACAATTTTGCCTGAAATATGTTGATGAGGGTCATTCTTATTCAGGTAGTCAAAGATTGATAAGCACTGGGGTGCTGTGTGGGTTTTCTTGCCTAAAGTTATCCCTGGATGGTTGATTATACACTGTTGATAACTTAGAGAATCCCAGGAAGGGGGAAGATGGAGGAAGAATTAAGAAATTTAAGGGCAGGAAAAGCAACCTTAATTCAAACTTGAAGGAAGGTGAATTTGTTTGTATTCCACTTGGTTATGAAACACTGAAGCAAGACTGTTTCATAGTTTATTATTTTTGTAGCTGGACCTGAGCCTCATTCACTCTCCTTACTTGATTTGCTCCCAGAGTTGCTTGATGAATTAGACACTAATCAGTTGTTTTAACTTACTGAAATATCTTGGTACCCACAGAACCTTAATTTCTTCTGTTAAACTCTGCTATAGATCTTGTTGCTTCCTTGATCAAGAAACAATGTCAAACCAAGACAGAAAGACAAGTTAGCACGTAAACACGTGAAGCTGCCTTATACCGAGTCAGACCACTGGCCTATCAAGGTCAGTAATGTTTACTCAGACTGGCAGTGGCTCTTGAGGGTAAGTAAGTAAGAAGGTTTAATTGTATATGGCCAAAGGCCGTCACAATACAAAGTTAAAAACAGTAAAAATAGAAATCTATCTTACAAGCATAAAATACAGTTATTAAAATAATAAAAATAGAATACAATTAAAATGGGACCTTAATAAATACCAGACAGTTATGGGAAAATTAGGTTTCTAAGGAAAAAATCTTGGCCCTAATCTTTTTTTGCAGCTAAGGCAAACAGGGATACTCTGCTAGTGACAAAAGAATCAGTGTCAGATAACAAAAAAACTAATTTGTCAATATCAGAGGTAAAGTTACGCCCCACTAATAAGTTGGCAAGAAATTTAGCTCTAACCTCTGCATACATGGGACAAAATAAAGTGTAATGTAGAAAATCCTCAGGAACTGAGGCACCGCATATGCAGAGACGGAGAGCCATTGGGGTTTGATGGTATCATCCTGTAAGTAAAGCTGTCGGCATTGTTGAAAGCGCAGGGAGGTAAATGATTTTCTGAGATTTTGGGATGTGATATTCACTAAATAAGGAGATCTAACATGATCTCTTTTGATCAGTTTAAACCAAGGGGAAGATCTGGACTGGGAATTTGTAAGACTGTCCAAAAAAGTATCACATCTGTAGACCCAATTTCATAAGTTGGAGCCATTTTTTAAGACCCCCAACAAATCATCTGGAATGGTATAATGAACAAGAATGTTATTGTAGCAAGCTGCCTAGAGTGAGTCACTGTGTGTCATCAGCTGAAAGCATTGCTTGCTGAAAGTGTTGGTAATCACAGTATTACCCTTGCTCTAGAATTTAAGTATGGCCAAATGAACCCTAGCTCTAACTGAAGGCAGACCAAGTTCTGCCCTCATTAGGGCTGTAGGGGCCCCCCTGGGTAGGGCAAGCAATCATCTAATGAAAAGATTTTGAATCGATTCCAGACGGGTTATGATATGTTCTTTCCAACCCCAGACTTCTATACCATAAAGGAGGTAGGGGATTGCCTTACATAAATACAGTTTTATTGCAGGGTCTACAAGAGATCCACCCTTGGTATAATAAAATCTCAGAATTGCCCCTATTATTTTTAAAGTGGAGGATTTAACAATATCCAGATGTATATTCCAACTTAGGGTCTCACTAAAGGTCACTCCCAAATACTTACAGGAGCTGCACTGTCCAATGGGAATTCCATGAATACTCCAGGTGGTCCTTCTGGGCCGCCTTCTAAACACCATGACCTTGGTCTTATCATAATTTATTTTGAGGGCCTCCTCTTTGCAGTCTTGAGGGTCTCAGGCAGAGATCTTTCACATCATTTACTGTGTGATCTTTTTAACTGGCGATGCTGGGGATTGAACCTGGAACTTTCTATATATCAGGCAGATGCGCTACTACTGAGCCACAGCCCCTTGTGCTGCTGCATTCACCTTCCTCTCGATTACTGGTACACTAGATGAAGAACCACCAGACCATTTTTTTCTAAACACAAATTATGTGTCACGAAGAAATATAAGCTTCATAAACCAATCCCTTGTTAATTTGAAGGTGTGAATCAGCTGAACCTCTCTGAAGCTCACTGAGCATTGTGGTCATGCTTTCTCTTCCTCTCTCTGCCCTGGCATACATGCTTTGACTGTTGGAAAAGGGGTGCCTATGTACACATACAAAATCATTGCTGTTTGCCCCAGCATGTGAAAGGAACAACCCAGGCTATCAAGCTGCTCATCATGCTGAGCCAATCAAGAGCTTGCATGAGTGAATTGCAGATCACCAGCATCTCTCAGAAAAGTTGTGTTCCTCCAAGATCCCACTCTGGGCAATAATATTGTCCTGAAACTAGCAAGTCTCAGTTCAAACACTATGCACCTGTCTGGACATTAGCTAGGATTTATTCTAGTTTCAAAATCTTGCCACTTATAAATATTATATATTTGAATTTTCTACTGTCAGTTATGATAATTTTTCATTACATTTAATTAGTATAGGTGTAGTCTACAAGTGGGAAAACATATCTTGCATGTTGGTTTTCTTCAGTTTTGGCATATTTTGGTTATTCAACCAGATGTGTTCTACTACATATTCAAATTCACATGCTCCACTCCTGTCTGTGTAAATAGCAATCATCATGTTTAATATACTTCATTGTAGATAGGTACTTATTTTCTTATATTTCTGTATACAGACACCTACATATGCAATATGCTTCAAATAAGAAATACATAATGGAAGGGCTTTTTAAGTAACATAGTATCAAAGTACATGCATTAGTTCATTTGTCTGTCCTTTTTCTTATAACTTTTAATTTGATAGCCATATTTTTCATTTTAATCTTCTTTACCTTGCATTATCATTTGCCTTTTGGCTTCACACCAGGGACAAGAAAATTGATAGGAGCCTGATTTCCCCCCTCTTTCTTACCCAGCCAAATGTGAATGTGAGTAGACAATAAAGTAATAATGTAGTTGTCCCACACTGGGAAGGAAAGCCATATCATCAATAAACACATATTTAAAATGCAAATAACTTCCTCAATCAGCTGTCTGTCTGCTGCTGGCACTGGCCTCCTAATAGCTCTGTAAGGAGATTTCTTTCTTTAGTACTGAAGGTTTGTAGGGAAAGGTTTGCTTATTCTTAAGCTCCTTGCAAAAGGCGTTCCACTCACATATGTTCAAGCCTTCCTGGTATCCATGTCTCTTAGCTAGCTGAATGAAAATAGTAAAGGATGGTTTAAATGAGCAAATATGAGTGTTTTGGAGTCTAGTGGATGCTAGCAGTTCTTTTAAAAAAATATTTTTTAAAACTTCTCCTTTAACCTTTTCATCCAGATTCATTTCTAGATCTTCAAGTTCTGTGAGCTGTGTTTATAAGGACTGCTGCCATTCCAGACTGCTTGCCTAACCACAGATTCTGGCAAGAGGTGGCCTTACCATGAAGTGATAGGAGGTAGATTGTGGTTAAAGATTGGTTTAAGGGCCCTCCACTTATTTCTCTTAATATTGAAACTCTGACTATTTGGGCAGGCAAAAAAAACTTCAGAAGGACAAAGGGTGTTCTGGATGATAGATGATGCACATTATATCTCAAATGGCCAATGCCTTCTGCCACCACCGTCTTTCTTGACTCTCAAAGTGCTGCAGTGAGTGAGAGTGATTTGCATGGAAGAAGCAATGAGTGGGAAGAGGGTTGCTTAGTCGTTCCTCTCACCAGTCACTCTCTCGCACAACACCCTCCTCTTTCTCCCTAGCAGGGATCCTGGTTCTGGACTACTGTCACATTTGTTTTAAGTCTGTGAAATCCTTTTGACCTAAAGTCCCTCCCAGCACTATAAGTATGAACGTGTTTCCAGTTCTATTGAATATGATATTGGCTCATTAGTGCATAGACAATGTGGGCCTGACTGCTCTAGATTTGAAACTGAAATCACATTCTGTTAACTTGAAACAGTTGGCGGCAATTGCATTATCCCGAGGGAAGCCTAATTATGGCTTCTGGTTTCCATATTTCGGAACCCATCAGCCCTTCTCTTTTACAGTACAATCTCCTACAGAGTTACTCCAGTCTGAACTCTACTTTTGTTTCCATCACCAGATGTAGTGGATGTTGCACATCTGGTATATTAAAAAAAGAAAAAGAAAAAATTGCCATGGCAAAAAGTGTAGCCATCTAAGGTCTTTTTGCAGTTTTAAATTTTTTGTCATGGAGACTATTGTGGCTAAATGCAGATAACTGTTATCATTTTAATACAATTCAAGAAACTAAATCCATCAGAACTCTAGCTTTTAAACAGTGTTGTCTTCTGTTCTGAATATCCTTTCTTCAGTGTCATGTCTTCCACAGTCCCACATGATAACTGAACATGCACAGGCCAGCCACAGATGTTCTAAAACTCTAAAGGTGCCAAATGCTCACCTAGCCTTTTTGTGCGCTTTCCCCCTAGACATGACTATAAAAGGTAGAGCAAGCAGCTTCCTCCCTCAGATCTTTTAGCTGCTTAAGAAAGATATGTTCTTTGCTCCTCAATTTCAGTGATTGATGTGAGTTCGGGCCTTCGAATCCATGGCTTCAAAGGCTCTTTTCAAGAAGTTTTCACATTGTGGAACCAAGACGTCCCAATCAGATGGGCACGACAAATGCCTGCTATGTCTGGGCGAGGGCCATGTGATGTATGAACCTAAGGTGTGCCATGAAAGGGCATCACGATTGAAAACAGCTCTTTGGGAGTCAGCCCTGAAGGGTGCTACAGACTCCGAGAATACTAATACCAGAGATGAGGGTCTGCAGTGCACATAACGGGCCTCATCGGTTCCTCCAGCATGCTCAGCACCTATTGCCACTGAAAGGGACCAGTCAGTTCCAAGTGCTCACTCGACAGTTCTACCTTGGTGCCAGACAGAGCTGCCTTTGACAAAGGTTAAGCTAAAAGAGAAGCGTGCTGATAAATTATTAACTTCGAAGTCACAAAAGAGAAAGAAACCCAACAGTTTAGCTCCGACTACATAACTGATGTCAAATCTGCTCAGGGTTCTGAGAACTCCTCCAGCCCTCAGACAGCAGTCCACTTTGGCACCATCTGCCCCATAGAGTGACATCCCAGAGATTGCAGAATTGTTGAAAGCCATTTCCCTGTTGCCACCTTCCCCTATGCCACTTGTGGAAAGACAGAAGGTTTCTTCAGATCTGTCCGAAAACAACAATGGTTTGGAACTGGCCCTGCACCATAGATGCCATCAATTCCATTACTTTCCATACAGTTTTCGTACCATTACTACACCTACGGATTTGAAGGGTTGCCGGGCCTGTACCTGCCTCCTCATTACTTCTTCTGGGACAAAGATGCTTATGACCCTGTTCACTTGGAACCAAAAAGTAGTAAGGCCAGACCTACATCAGTTCCTGTCACAGTTCCAGAAGAAAACAATGTTCTAGAACTGATCCTGAACTTCACTACACACTTAGATGATGACTCCAATGTTGGATCAAACATTGCTTCAGAGCCTTCTCTACCAGAATTTTTATGAAGGACTCTGCTGTACCCCCAAGTTAGGATCTCTGCTTATATACCAAACAGTCTGGATGGCAAGATCCCTGGAAATTGAGGTGACCTGCTCTGCTCCGACCTCTTTGGATCCAGTCTTTAAGATCCTCCACTCTGAAGTGGCCAGACTGGTGGCATTCCCAATCATGCAAGGCATGCTAGATACGATGGAAGATGTATGGTCCAGGCCTGCCTCGATTATAGCAATGGCTAAGAAGCTGGACAATATGTATGAGATGAAACAGGAAGAGTCAGGTTTTGTGTTTGCTTACCCTCCCACCAATTCTGTTTTCTGTTAACAAGACTCTGCAAGGCAAGGGCATAAAAATAAGCATAGGCCATTCAGCTCCGATAGACAAAGAGAGCAGGAAGCTAGACATACTGGGCAGAAAAGTTTATGCTTCCACAGCCTTAAACTTTTGAACTGGCAATTATGAGGCCATTATGGCCTGATATCAGCTTTTCTTATGGGAAAGATTGACCCATACCTAAGTCAGATGATAAACAAAGGCTGGCTAAAATTCTATAAGAAGATGCTTTAAGGCTCTCCAATCAACAAATTAATATAGCCAGACATATTGGGGACTGTTCTTCCAGAGCTATGTCCTCTGTGATTGTTATTCATAGACATGCGTGGCTCAGAGCCACCACTTTAGCCTCTCACCATAGGATGTGGGTAAAAGACCTTCTCTTTGAGGGGACAGACCTATTTTTGTCCACCACAGATGAGGCATTAAAAAAGATCAAAGATGATAAGGTGAAAACTTGGTCTTTGGGTTTTATTCCCCTCTCCCAAATCCCTTTTGACAAAGATTTCCTCCAAAGTCATATCTACCTTATAATGATAAATACAATCAGTTCCATCTCCAACTTATGCACACATTGCCAGAGACTCTCAACAGCCTTCTTGCTCAGCCTTCATTCAACCTCAGAGGAAATATTTCCAAATCAAGTCAAAAGACAGCTCTTGAACTCCAAGAGATCAGTCTGGGCCTAACAAACAGGGGGTTTGATGCCAAGCCCTCTCATGCAATATCTGTCAACCATTCACTTCTTCTACCGGCTTGGGAGTCGATCACTGAGGAGACTTGGGTGTTGTTCATAATCGAACAAAGGCTGTTTTCACCTGCCTGTAAACGCCTCCAAAAAATTGTGCAAAACTCACGGCATGACACTGTCCTCATAGCGCAATTTCCCATTTAATGGTGCGATGATATCAGAAATCATGCCATTAAACGGGAAATCACGCTATGAAGATGCCGTCATGTCGTGAGTTTTGCGCGATTTTCTGGAGGATTTAGGTATGTGAAAACAGCCAAAGTTACAGCTTAAAGGCAACTCTGCTCAACATTCTCCCTCTGCTCAACCCTCCACCTCCTCCCACCTTAGAGGAAATACAGTTATTGCTGCTGAAACAGGTTGTTAAACCGGTCCCATCTGGCTGCACTGATGGCATTTCCCCCCACTACTTTATTGTGGACAAAGAGTCAGAGGGTTCCCATCCCATTTTAAACCATCATCCCTTGAATGAGTTTATAATTGCCAAAAAGTTTCAGATGTTATTGTTAAGAGACATCCTGCCCCTATTAAGAAGTCAAGTTTGGTTTGTTAATGTTGATTTGAAAGATGTATATTTTCATGTCCCAATAAATGTTCAGTACAGAAAGTTCCTTCATTCTTCTCCGGTTCATGTTTCAATCTGCACAGATGCCTCCCTGTTGGGATGGGGGGCATGTTCGGGGACCACCCAAGTAAAGGCAGTTTGGTCCCATTGAGAATCCACTATGCACATCAACCTTCTAGGAGCTCAGGGCAATACAGTGTTCTCTGCTTTACCTTATGGCAGACAGGAGTGTTCAGATAGGCATGGACAATACAACTGCCATGCATTACTTGAATAGATGGGGGGGGGGCACAGCTTCCTTTGCTCTCTCCCAGGAATCCTTACTGATATGAGAATGGGCTTTCCAGCATCAAGTGTCCCAGTCTGCCATACACATAGTGGTCAAGGAAAACGTTCTTGCAAATGCACTAAGTCTCTCAGAATCCCAGGACTACAAATGGTCCATCAGCATGGACTTCCTTTGCCCTGTTTTTACAATGTAGAGATATCCCACCATATATTTGTTTTGCCACAGACCTCAACAAAGATGTGCTTGATATTGCTCTCAGGCAGGAAAGGAGAAGGCCTCTTGGGGAGACTTTTCAGATCCCATGGTCAGGCACCGTCCTATATGCATTTCTCCATCTCCCTCTGATAACACTAATACTCAGCAAGATGATGAGGGAAGATCCCTCGGCAATTGTAATAGCCTGTTACTGGCTGAGGCAAGCCTGGTTTGCCACTCTATTTCAAATGGCACAGGGCAGAATCTACCATTTTCCCCAGACACCATACCTGTTACAGAATGATGTGGTTCTCCATCACGATCTAGTCATTTTGAGGCTAACAACATTTCCCCTGTGATCTGAGTTTCTCCTCCCCAGTTCAGAAGGTTCTATTGGAAGCTAGGAAACCTTCCACCAGAAAATCGTACCTAGCCAAATGGGGAAAAAATTCTTTTGGGGCTGCAGACAATTTAAACCCACTCTCAGCCCCATTGCCATCTGTTTTACACTATTTGGTCCAGTTAAAGAGCCGGTGTTCAGCTAATTCCTCGGTTAAAGTGCATCTAGTGACCATTTCCACCTACTATGATAATAGAGATGGGAAATCTCTCTTTGCCCAGCCAGAATGCAAGTTCTTCCTAAGAGGTATAGTGAATCTGTGCCCTCCAGTATCCAGGCTGATTTCCCAAAGGACTTTCCTCTTGGTTTTTACAGCACTCATGCATAAACCTTTTGAGCCCCTAGCTATCTGCTCCTTGAAGGCTCTGACAGCCAAAACAGCTTTTCTGTTGGCTAACACCTCAGCTAGGAGGATGAGTGAATTGCAAGCCCTGGAACATGACCCTCCTTTCATTAAGATGTTCACAGATAAGGTGGTCTTCTGTCCAAGCTTTTCCTTTCTGCCAAAGGTTGTCTCTGCTTTTCACTTAAACCAGGATATTGTTTTACCTGTATTTTTCCGTACTCCTACAACTGACACAGAGAGACTTTTGCATACTGTTGATGTTAAACATGCTTTGTGCTTGTACTTGGACCCTCTCCAAAAGGACCCTACTGTCTTTGTCTCATTTAAAGGGCCCAAAAAAGGTCTGAAGGTCACCTCACAGCCTATTTGAAATTGGAGAGTTTGGCTCATTAAGGATTGTTATCAATCCAACCAACCATGTCCATTGCAAGTTACAGCGCACTCTACAAGGGCGCAATCCACGTTGTAAGTCTTTAATTTCGGCATCCCTATAGTGGAAGGTAGCCACCTGGTCTATGCAGTCCACATTCGTCAAGTATTATGTCATTGACATGGACTCCAGAAAGAATGCAGCTGTTGGCAAGGCAGTCCTGAAAAGTCTTTTCCATGGAAGAGCTACACACCCACCTCCTGGGTAAGTTAGCTCACTAATCTTCTATGTGATACTGCACAGAAGACACGACGATGAAAACAGAGTTGCCCTTACCTGTAACTGTTGTTCATTGAGTGTTCTTCTGTACAGGCACACATCCCTCCCTCCTTCCCCACAATATACTTTTTATTATGGTTAATTTCCTTCTACACCTGTGACAGAAAACTAAAGGAGGGAGCCGCTCACACTTCCTTTTATAGCCGTGCCTAGGGGAAAAGCATGTGAAAAGGCTAGGTGAGTGTCTCACTCCTTTAGGAGCTTTAGAACGTCTGTGGCTGGCCTGTACATGTGCAGTTCCCATGTGTGCCTGCACAGAAGAACACTTGATAAACAACAGTTTGCAACCCTGTTTTTTCCAACTGAAGTCATACTGGTGTTAGCCCAATGACAAGTGGTTCATAAATAAGGTGAAGAAATGGGAAAGAAAAATATCAGATTCATGGGATATAATCCACTTTTAAAAAGAGGAAACAGAAGCAGAGCAATTTAAACCTCATTAATCCAATACAGTGTACAGCATTTTATCATCAAGCTTCATATTGCCTATTCGTTTTAGGTTCAGCTGGACAAATGTGTGCTGCAAGTATATACAGGGAAAATGAAATGCATATTGAAAATGCCTCCAATTGGCATTGACCTGTGGTGAAAATACAGAGCAGGCAAACCCTATGATTCTCTGAAAGCCTATATTTCTATTAAGTGGCTGTCAATGTTTCTTTCCTGCTAAACATATTAGAAACCTTTAAGCTGACAGCCCAAATCTACTTCTGCAAATGTGAAATGAGGAGCAATGTAGCAAAAAGGGGTCCTGGCTTTGATGTGTCCTCCAAGCTGCATACCTTGCTCTTCCCCACTTTTCTCCTCCTCCCGTCTTCTTCCCCACATCACCCCCCTCCTCTCACCATTGGCATCTTAATTGATCTTATTGTTCACTATCCCCCAGAGTCCTGAGACTCCAGCTGTGCTTAAACAGAATAAAATCTCTTCCAATTTCCCCACCATTTAAAAGAAAATTGAATTCTTTATCTGCAGCAAAAGAGGAAAACCTGCAAACATGTGAAACAGTAAATAGTTAAGTAATCAAAGGAGGGAGAGAGAGAGAGTGAGATTCCAAATTGTCTGGAAAGCTAAGCACAAATGGATTCTTTGGGCTGAGCTCTTTGTTCCTTTTAAATATTCCTATCAATTCATCTCTGTAAATAAAGTGAGGAGAAAGAATGGAGAGGAATTACTAGGTAGCAAAGTAACTGACAGATCTGAAGTTCTTCTCCGTCTGTCAGAGCCCAGCACTCTTTGGTTGTGTTTACCTCCTTAATCTAAATATCAATCTGTAAAAACAGAATGGGATGAAATAGGAATCATGACAGCACAAGCACTAAATAGAGAGAGCAAAAAAATGGAGAGAGACTTATTGCAGCTATGTGTCCTGATGGAGCTGTCAGGATAAATGCACAGTTTCAGAGTCCAGAGGTAGGGAAACAATGAACAAGAAAAATGAATGAGAGAAACCAGCAAATGTACATTTGAACCTGTTCAAATTATATATTTTTGAAAACAAGCAAGCGTCACTCATTGAGAGCTGTGATTCTTCACCCTCCCTCTCCTCCCCCCACCCATTACTTTTCTGCTGTGCTGGCCCTTTGAAGTCAGCTGTGAGTTTAGGGAAGTTTAGAAGTTCCTTCAAATTACATGTTGGTTAGAGCAGCAATGAGAAGAACCTTACTGAATTACATCAAGCTTTGAGCAATCCTGCCTAGATGCCCACTGGGAAGCTGTTGTGTGAAGAAATACAATCAGTTGACTTATCTTTCAATGACTTTATAAATAGTATTTAGTTGCTCTTTGTCTCTGGAGTCCTTTGGGATTTTATTTTGAAATCCCAAAGGATGCATTTATTGACTTATTTTCTCCTGATGGGGACACCTTTTCCCATCCATGCATGTTTCTAGGAACTGGGCCTCTGGTATTTTTAAGGACGTCTGCCTCTCTAGCGGTGTCATCCTAAACAGAGGCACACCCTTGTAAGTCCACTGTCAATGGGCTTAGAAGGATATAATTCTGCTTAGGGTGTCACTGTTATTAATCTATTATCAGAAGATATGAAACTGCCTTCCCATTGTTCCGTCTAAGCTAGTGTTGTCAACTGATTGTCCTGGCTTTCCATGATCTCAGGCCAAGGTCTTCCCTAGCCCAGCTAGTTGGGATACTTTAACTGTTGAGGCCAGGGATTGAGCCTGAGATCTTTTGATATGTAAAAATATTCTCTAACTCCAATTTACGGACTGTCATCCAAGCTGAGTATTTCTGAACACCACTGTGGCAGGCTCTGTTCATCCTCAGTTTCATGAATTGGCCAGAGCTTTTAATAGTGGCAAAGGGAAGAAAGAAAAAGATAAAGATTGTACGGATGAGCTGCTCCTGCAAATGTTTCAGAGTTCGTTGTAGTGATTTATGTTTCCTTCTTTGGACTTTGACCTTAATTTCTTCCCTTTTGCTGGGCTGTAAAATTCATTAGAGACCTAACAGTGGAGTGATTGAGATGTCAGCCAGGCTATTGTGTGGTTATTTAATCTATCAGATATGCTGCTTGCCATTTAAGCGGACAACAAGAGAATATGAAATCAATACGATTCATTAGCAGAGAACCTGCTGTTGGCCCAATCACGGAGCTTCAATAAAACCTGGTGAGGCAAGCATCTAAATTGTCCTGGTGTCACCTTGAAAGGGGGAAGGGAAACCGAAAAGTACATAACCTCCGCCTAAACAACTGTTTGAGGCATGGCTGCAAACACTATTGTATGACTACTGATTAAAATTTTTAACAGTAGTCTCTACCTGTTAGCAGCCCGGCTGCAGTAAACTACTCTGCAAAATTGAGGGGTTGGCTGCCATGCCAGCACTGTGAACTATGCCAGCTGCTGATGTTAAGGGGACTTCTGTTATAAAACACAATCAACAGATGCTGGGACTTCTTCCCCCTCTCCTCCAGCACCTAGGAGAAGTGGTAGAAGAAACTCTGTAATTCCAAGGGGGGTTGATTGACCATTTCCCTCCTGCAGTCTGAGCAGAGTTGTCAGCTTGTTAGTTTAGCTTTAATGTCTGTATCCATTGAGGTGCCGCAATCTCAAGTTTCTCAAGGACCACTTTGACATTTTAACAGTGTCTTCCCCTTAGTTATTCCTTCCATTTCTTCATCCCCTGCTTCTTTCTTCTCTGCTTCTCTTTCCTCTAATCAGTCACCTTTATGCACCTCCCCTCTAATAATCCCAGTAAGTAGGTCAGTACCAGATGTTCCTGATTGTAACTATGCATTTGTAAAAGCATTCATTGAGAGAGTAATACTGGAACACTTTGACTCTCCCCCCCCCCCCCAGAGTTTATAAAAATGTAAGTGGGTTCCCTACCTCTTGCTAATTTGCTTTTGAGTATTCGGGCTTCTTTGGAGTGTCAAGTCTCCAATCTCTCAATCTGAAAAATGTGGCTTTATTTAGTTATTAAAATATTTACATCTCGCTTTGCTCTGCTAAGACCAAGGTTCTGTACAAAGGTGTGCCCCCACCCCAGTCTCTCCAGCTGGTTTATCTTTCCATGATAAAAGCCACCTCAGGGTGGGGACAATTGGAATGGAAAAGCAATATGGAGTTTAGCCTTTTCCCTACCATTTCTTCATTCTAAATTTTGCCTCCCTAGCTAATTCTCTGTATGGATGGTGACAAACTCTGACTCTAGCCCTCAGGGTCAAGCTAAATGAGACACCAGGCATGGGTTCAAACCCATGGCTGGTGAGACAATTTTACTGTGGAACTGTAGTATTCAAAGTCCAGGACTGTGTGCTGGGGGACAGGGGAGGGAAGGGATTCTCTCACAACCCTCTACCTGGCTGCTGCTGCCTCTGCTAGTTCCTTGGCTGGCTCTCCCCACCTCCCCACCACTTTACCTGCTCTTCTCTCCCCCCCCCCCCCACCATGCCACTGCCACCTTCCTCCAGCCTTCACTCCCTCTAGGAGTGCAGGTGTGCAGACACCTAAAATGCAGGAGAGAGGAGTGAAGGCTGCAGTGGTGTGCAATAGCCTGCAACACCACCCAGAGATCAAGGGGGGAGGAGAGAAAGGGAGGTGGGCAAGCAGCCAGAGTGATGGAAAAGGGAGCCAGCCAAGCAATGAGCTGATATGGCAGTGCCTAGGCTGAGGGCTGTGAGGGAATCCCTCCCCCCTCCCCCAGTGTGAAGCTGTATGAAAATGACAGTTCATCTTGGTTCTTCTGTGCAGTCTCACTTTGGGACTACACATGTGCAGGCCTGCCAACAGACCACATCATGTGCAGGCCTGACCACGTCATTGTTCCATATGCTCTCTGGTAATGAATTCACGAGCCCAGAAACTATTAGGAGGGATCTCCTTAGAAAGGAGGCTTGGCGGATTTTTAAATTGAATATTGTAGCCCCAGTGGGTTTGAATGTTAATATGGACCTAGCATGTTTTTTTTAAATTAAATTTCACATATATGGGCATTTTCAAGTATCCTTGCTCTTTAATTTTTGTATACTGACTGTGGGTTCATCTTTGGGAATTGTATAATTATTACATGACATAAAATTGGCCACACACCCGCCCAGGATGAGGGGTTCGCTGGGGATATTTCTTGTGCTACTTTATTTCTTATGATCGTGAGTATATTTATAATGGTCGTATGTACTCTTATGTATCTATTGTATTTTTGTATAAATAAGTAATTTATCAGATTTTTAGTTTGTAACTGCTAGGAAGAAGGTTCTACAGAAACAGTACATTGGAATGCTAGCACACTAGTAGCAGTTACAGAGCAGAATAATTTGGATTAATATCCCCTATGGACTTCTTGGACTTCTTGTTCTTCATCAATTAATTCATTGTTGAAATATTTATGAATTTATGTGATAACTATGACTTTGTAATTTACATTCTTGAAGTTCTTCATGAGGCACCATCACTTTAATGAACAAGCACTGGTCACTTTCATTATTCCAGTATTGTTGAATATGTATACAACTTAGACTTTGTAGTTTTGCAGTTAGCACTTTATTTGACTCATGTAGACTACCCTGAGTATCTTGTTCAATTTGTAACCTATTTTTGCTGTTCTATAAGGTTTGATTCTGTTGGTGACTGCCTCTGTGGCATTATTATGTAATTACAGATTTATAAGTTATTTTCAATGAGTATTGTGTAAACATTCATTTTCATTCATAGTTTATTGTTCTGTAGTTTTTCTTTTATTTAGCTTGTCACAGCAATCTTGCTTTGTTCCTTCTCTTGTGTCTGGGTAAGGGGCATAAAGTTGGTGCTTGTGCCGTCTGCCAACAATTCTCCCCTAAGGCCAGAAATGAAATGGCCTAGAGACTTAAGGCTGCTTTATGGGAGAGAGTCTTCTCTGGAATTGATTCTGTGTCAACAAAGAAATTGATCTCCAAAGGGTGATTGGCTGCTTTGGATTTGAAAGCTGACAAGCCCTCAGCCACTCTGGATTGTTGCTCAAGGGCCGAATCTGTGACTTCTGTCAAGTTGGTTCCAAGGTCAGATCCGACTGCTTCCAAGTCTCCTGCTCCGCACACCTCGTTGGAACTGAGGTCTTCATTGGAGCCCCCAGCCAAACAGCCTATGAAGGCTAAACACTCATCTCACACCAGATCCAAGGCCAACCAGAACTGAAACCATCATACCCAATCTGCCAAGTGTTGTTCCAAGGAAGAAGTGATCCTCATTCCTCCCAGGACCCCATCACCTCATCTCTATTTCCCCAAAAGTTCCTTTTCGGAGGGCAAACTCACAGAGTGAGAACCAACCCCGCTGGTTGCTGACTCTGGTGTCTGGACAGCTGAACATGGATTTGAACCAGCACCATTAGTTAAGCAGACTCCTGTGAATGAACCAGCATCTCAGATCCAATCAGCTACCAGGTCTCGATCTCCGACTCCGAGCCATCATAGTAAATATGCTTCTGAAACAAGACACCCGTCTGATCCGAGGTGGTCAGTTCAACATCAGCATCATTTGGCTTGCTGCATTCCTCCTCTATATCACTTGTCATTGGTTGGACAGGGTGGGGCTCAGGGTTTTGATGCCCCAGAACCAAGGTCATCTACGTCATTGGGAAGAGGTTGGCTCCCACCTCCCTCTCCTGTGCAGTTGCAGCAAGACTACAACTCCTATGAGGAGGACAGTGAACATCATATGGAACCCTCTGATTTTGGATCTGAGATATCTGATCCATCACCAGATGAGAATGTGGCCCCATCCTCTGGGTTGCCATATGAGGATTTGCATTTGTATGCTGAACAAATGGCCAGAATGGCTCAGACATTGGAGCTAGATGTATATTCCTCTGCTCCTTGAACATCTGGCAAGCTGTTGAGCAGCTTGTACAGTGATGCTGCAGCACTAGTGGGGTCCCCATCGTTGAAGGCCTTAACAACATCATCTTGAAGGCCTGAGAGAAACCAGTGGAGCTGCCAGCAACTTCTAATAGAGTAGAGGTAATGTAAAAGGTGAAGCAGGATACATGGCCCTCTCTCTTCAAGCATCCAGCACCTTCCTGTTCCAGAAGCAGCATCCAGGGTCCCAATCTGCACCACTCAATAAGGAGAGCAAGAAATTGGATGCCTATGGGAGGCGTCAGTATTTCATCTCAGCTCTCAATTTGAGAATTGGTAATCACCAAGTTATCATGGGTGGTTACCAATTATACTTATTGGAGAAACTCTCAGACTATGTCACGGATCTCCCCAAGGATAAAAAGGCAATGGTCAACCTGCTCCAGACTGAGGCAATATGTGTATCTAAGCAACAGATGAATACTGGCTGTCATGCTGTTGAAACATCAGCCAAGGGAATGGCTGGGTCCATATTAATCAGACAGCATTCCTGGCTAAGGTCCACTGCCCTACTGCGGAGACCAGTCCAGGGTTGTGGAAATGCTCTTTGAGGGTTCAACACTGTTAGCAGCTGCTACTGACAATACACTTTCACAGAAAAGGAAGAATTGTCAAACAGTAAAATCCCTTGGCATCATTCAAGACCAGCATGCTTTCAAGTCCAGGTATTTCCCTTGGCATCAATATGGCTACCAGTGATATGACAGATCATATAGGCAATATCAACAACCGCAGAACTAGTTCCACCAGTTGTACCAGCATTCTCAACAGACCAGAAGAGGGCAATACAAACAGAAATCCACGCAGCCTGTGCCTCAGCGGAAGGACAATCATCCCCCTAAGGAGTTCTGATATGTTGCAGCTATACCTAATCCAAACCCCAGTTTTACTGAGAGACTATCTGCCTACTACTCTCAGTGGGAGTCAATAACACCTGACTCTTGGGTCTTAGCCATCGTTGAACATGGCTATGGGTTAGAGTTTGTGGCGACACCTGATTGCATTGAGCCGTCCTTAGCTGCGAACAATACTCTGCTGGAAGTTGAAAGTGAGATTCAATCCCTTCTAGGAAAAGGGGCTATCCAAGAGCTTTATGATGTTGATAGAACCTCTGGATTTTTCTTACAATTTTTCCTTGTTCCCCCCAACGATGAGGGTTTACGGCCCATTTTAGATCTGAGTGTTGAATTATTATCTCAAGGTGTCTAAGTTCAAAATGGTCACTTTTTCTGCTATACTCTCCTTGCTGAGCACAGATGACTGGTTTGATGTATTAGACCTTAAAGACGTATATTTTCATGTGGCGATCAGAAAGGACCACAGAAAATATCTCTGCTTTAGATATCATGACAGACTGTTCCTGTATACCATGTTACCCTTTGGGCTGTCAACTGTTTCTAGAGTATTCACCAAGTGTATGATGCCTATGGTTGCCCATCTTAGGGCACAGGGCTGTTCCATCTTTCCATACCTGGATGATTGGCTAGTCTCTGCTCCATTGAGAGAAAAATTGGTCCAAGATGTCATGCTTCTGGTGAACACATGTTTGCACTTAGGGCTGGTTATCAATTTTACTAAGTCTAAACTTGAACATTCTAGAAAAGTGCACTATATTGTCAATATTCTAGATGCCATGAGCAGCAGAGCTACCCTACCACCTGAAAGAACAAGGACTATTCAATCTCTTGTGGCCATATTCTCAAAAAATCAATTCCAATCTGTATACAGAAATTGTTAGGCCACTTGGCCACCACCACTGTAGTGGTGCCTTTTGCTTGCTTGCTTATGCGGACACTACAAAATTATTGTCGAAGGCATTCACGGCCGGAGAACGATGGTTGTTGTGGATTTTCCGGGCTGTATTGCCATGGTCTTGGCATTGTAGTTCCTGATGTTTCGCCAGCAGCTGTGACTGGCGTCTTCAGAGGTGTAGCACTGAAAGACAGGGATCTCTCAGTGTCAAACTGTGGAGGAGATGTTTGCAGGTGATTTATATCTATTCAGAAAGGTGGGTACTCAGGGATTCGGTTTCATTTTCTCGGCCATGTCGGACGCTCCTCTCCGCAGGTCCGGGAGGAAGCGCCCGAGCAGCCTGACCGGGCGGCTGATCTGCGAAGATTAGCCTCCAGGACTCCCAGTGAGGGAGGCAGGGTCCGGGACGCGGCGGGAAGAGCCCCCTGAAATCAATGCGGGGGGGGGGTAGATTGCTCGTTTGTCCCTATGGAGGCCGGCAGATGTGCGCAGCACCTTGAGTGCTGCCGGGCCATGGAAAACGGCAAAGAGCAGAACTAGGCGGAAGCCTGTAAGTAAGCAAATCCCTTCTGTTATTACAAGCGCACGCGAAGGAGTGGTGGGATCTGAAGCTAAGAAGGCTCATTCTTCCCCCTCGCTGAGTTTCAGAATTTGGTTGGCGGTCCCCCCCCCCCTAAAATGGCAGCGAAAAAGCAGAGTCCCGCTTTGGGCAAGTCAATTTCGGCTGCCCTGCAGGGGAAAGGAGAGTCGCTCGAGGACTTGGTGAAGAGGTCGGTTATCGAAGCCATAAAGCCCTTTGTTGACAAGCTGAATGAAACAGATCAAAGGGTGGGCTTAATTGAGAGCGAAGTGAAAACCATTAAGGAAGCAGCGGGGGGGGGGCAGAGAAGTCTGCCCGGGAAAATGTGTCACTCGTGAGGGCAACGAATAAAGAGTTAAAGCTGGTGGAGAACCAGCTGATCGGGCTACAAGTGGAACGAACACAGACAATTTTGCGCCTCCAGAACGTAAAAGAGGAGGAAAATGAGGATTTATGGGGTCTGGCCTCGGAACTATTGGCGACACCCGTGAAGGCAACTAAAGAGGTAAAAAGCGCCATTTTGGAAGTCCGTCGGGCTTCTTCAAAATATGCAACGAAGCATCAGCTGCCTCGCGAGATCATCATCGATTTTTCATCTAAAAGGATCCGAGACACTATCCTATACAACTCATACAATGTGGATCTGGACTTTCTGGGTAATAAAGTCAAGATACTGAAGGATGTCCCATTTTTAGTTCGGAAAAGAAGATTTAAGTATAAAAAGCTCGCAGCTCTTCTGAGGGAACGTGGAATAAAGTACAAATGGCTATTTCCAGAAGGTATCTGGTTCAGTTACAAAGATCAAGCTTACAAGATAACATCAGAAGATCAACTAAGGGATTTTGAGGACAAAAATCAAGAATTTCAGCAAGACACCAAGCAAGAAGAAAAGGCGAAGTCTGAAGAGGGGGGAGGGAACGAGCACTGCGGCTGCAGTTGCTCAGAAAGAACTGCGTCCGAGGCCCGGGGGGGGGGGAGGAAGACTTAATTTGGATTGTAATCTGTATTTTGCAAGGTCAACCACTCCATCAATATCATACAAAGTTTTAATTCTTTAATAATGGCAGTATGAAGGGAAAGCATTATGTGTAGTGTAGTGTTGTTATATGTTGCTGTTTTTTTTCTTTCCTTCCCCTGTCCCCTTTCTTTCCCTCTGTATTGTTAGTCAATGTAGCTAATAAAAAAAATAAAAAATCTTTAAAAAAGAAAGAAAGGTGGGTACTCAGAAATCGAGGGTAAACTCCCATTTCTGGATACCTTGGTCATCCGCAAAGCAAACTTTCAGTTAGGTCACAAGGTCTACAGGAAACCAACTCATACGGATCGGTACTTACACAAAAACTGCAATCACCACCCACGACAGAAAAGAGGCATAATGAAAACATTAGTAGACCGTGCAAGACAGATATGTGAGCCGCACTTTCTCAATGAGGAAATTAATCACCTAAACCATGCACTTCAAACAAATGGCTACTCCAGAAATGAAATCAGAAGAGCAATTAAACCCAGGATAAATCAAACTGCTAAGGAAAAACAGTCTCCTACAGGAAAAGTGTTTTTGCCATATATCAAAGGAATCGCGGATCAAATGGGAAAGCTTATGAAAAAGCACAACCTACAAACTGTATTCCGACCCACCAGAAAAATACAACAGATGCTATGATCAGCAAAAGACAGTAGAGACCCTCTCACCTCTGCAGGAGTATACCGCATATCCTGCAGCTGTGGACAAGTTTACATTGGGACTACACAGCGCAGCATCCAGACAAGAATAAAAGAACATGAAAGACACTGCAGACTTGGACAACCTGAAAAATCAGCAGTGGCTGAACATAGCCTAACTCAAACAGGACACAGTATCTTATTCCAGGACACCAAAATACTGGACAACACGTCCAACTACTTTGTCAGATTGCACAGGAAAGCCATTGAAATTCACAAACATAAGCAAAACTTCAACAGGAAAGAAGAGACTTTAAGAATGAATAGAGCATGGTTTCCAGTTCTGAAAAACACCAGGCTAACAAAAGACTCTACAACCCACAATAGCCCTGCAGAGAAGATTAGCATATCAAGCACCAATCCATATGCAAATGAACCTCCTCAGGATACAGTGAAGCATTAGCACTCCATTAGCATTCCACACCCTGGGAAACCCTTACAGGATGACCCTACCCACCTTTCTGAGTAGATATAAATCACCTGCAAACATCTCCTCCACAGTTAGACACTGAGAGATCCCTGTCTTTCGGTGCTACACCTCTGAAGATGCCAGTCACAGCTGCTGGCGAAACGTCAGGAACTACAATGCCAAGACCACGGCAATACAGCCCAGAAAATCCACAACAACCACTACAAAATTAATTTGTAAGGAGATTTAAAGCAACATTGTATTCTCCTAACCATAACTTTTCCATACGAAGGCAGGTGATAAGATCCCTGTGTTGGTGGTCACTGAAATCTAATCTGTTTAGAGGCCCTTTGGTACTAAACTCTGTGAAAGGGTTGTGACAACTGATGTTTCCATTTATGGCTGGGGCACTCATCATGGTTCTATGTCCATGCAAAATAGATGGTCAGTTAAAGAACAGTCCCTGCATATTAACGTTTTGGAACTGAGAGCCATCTGCTTTGCTCTTGTCTCTTTTGCAGCCTTTCTTCAGGGCAGAGAGGTTCAGATCCAGATGGACCACACCATGTCTACTATTTAAACAAGCAGTGTGCTATTGCTCTTTGTGCAGAGGCCACAGCCATTTGGAACTTTGGCAATTGCTAACAGGGTCTCCTTACAAGCTGCTCACATTGCTGGCTCAGACAATTCCAAAGTGGATGTGCTCAGCAGAATGCTAAATGCCAACCATGAGTGGTCTCTGAACAACTGTTATCTTGTCAAGATATTTGCCCAGTGGGTTTTTCCAGAGGTGGATCGCTTTACCACTGCATCCAATGCGAAAACCCCAATGTTCATCTTCGTTCTTCTGTGCCTCCACACATGGGGGGACTGCGCAGGCGCAGGCCAGCCACCGGAAAATTCTTCATCGCTTCCATAGCTCCGAAGGGGCCATTTGTCACGCGCCTCAGCGACTGTTTTCCCGCCTAAACGGTCACATGTCCTCCAGCAACCAACGGCCCCTTCCCTCAGTTCTCTTCTTGCCGCCGCTTGGAGAGAACGTCTGCTTCGCAGCTCCGTGCTTTTGTGATTGATCTAGTGATTGTTTTGGTTTTGACTTCGGGCTTGACTATTCTTCTTCTAACTAATTTGGATCTTGACTGGACTCAGTAAATATAAACTCGGACTGTTTTGACGACGACCTTTTGCCTGACCCTAATATGGCCTCAAAAGCCTCCCTGCGGAACGGGAACCTGCTCCACCACGAACCAAAAAAGCTGCACCTGACTGTCTGGCGGATCCAACCCCGCCTGTAGTGTTTTCAGAGCAGGTGGAGAAAGTATTGCTGAACGCAAGGAGCCGTCCACTAGACGAGCCTATGAGGCTAAGTAGCGTAGGTTTGAGGCTTGGGCACTTGCTAAGGAAGTGGTGCCTACCAGTAGCCCCCTGGGGCTCATATTTGACTACCTATGTCAGCTGAGGGACCAAGGGTTAAGAGTTACCTCCCTCAAAGTCCATCTTGCTGCTATTTCCGCCTTTCATGATCGGGTAGACAGTAGCACAGTGTTTTCACACTGTAAATCTCGTCAGTTCCTGAAGGGGATGTTTAATCTTTAGCCGCCTGTGTTACCTCCTGTGCCTCAATGGTCTCTATCCCTGGTGCTGTCGAGGCTGATGTTGCCTCCGTTTGAGCCATTAGCCACATGCCCTTTGGACTTGTTGTCCTACAAGGTAGCGTTCTTGGTGGCTGTAACATCTGCCAGGAGGGTTAGTGAGTTGTCAGCGCTTAGGGCTGACCCGCCCTTCCTTCTATTTCATAAGAATAGGGTGGTCCTGCGGCCATGCCTCAAGTTCCTGCCAAAGGTGGTGTCTGCCTTTCACCTGTCGCAGGAAATTACGCTACCTGCGTTTTTTCCGCAGCCATCTTCCAAAGGGGAAAGGGCCCTTCATAGCTTAGACTTAAGAAGAGCCTTGGCTTTCTACTTAGATAGGACAAGGGAATTCTGTAAGAGTCCTCACTTGTTTGTCTGTTTTGGAGCCAAGGACAAGGGTCACAGGGCATCTGCACAGACCCTGTCATGGTGGATTGTATCGGCCATTAGTAAGGCCTATTCTCTGGCTGGGGTGGTTTGCCCACTGCAGGTCCGAGCCCATTCCACATGGTCTCAAGCAGCCTCTTCGGCACTCATCAGGGGTGTGCCACTGGTTAATATCTGTAAGGCAGCTACGTGGTCCTCTGCTGACACGTTTGTTAAACACTATGCTATGGATGTCAATGCAGAGCAAGAGGTTTCTGTAGCCAAAGCTGTCCTCCACTCCCTTTCCTAAAGGGATACTGGAGAGTATTATTGTAATAACTAACAATGACACTTTGTGTATATATGTATATATGTATATATATTTCTTGAACAAGTTAAATGTTACTGAACAATAATTTCTTTCTTTCTTGGTCCTGGTACTAGGACTGGTGTTATATAATAAAATTGAGTTGGATTTCACCCCACCTTCCTTATTGTGTGAAGCTTGGTACTCTCCCATGTGTGGAGGCACAGAAGAACGAAGATGAAAACAGGGTTAACATACCTGTAACTTATGTTCATCGAGTTCTTCTGTGCTGACACACATCCCTCCCTCCTGCCCCGCTGTGAATTCCAATGCAGAGTAACAACAGGTATGATAACAATAATGAGAATTGGTGATTGGTAAGATTACGACTATATGTATTGGATAGCGGCGGCAAGGGAGAACTGAGGGAAGGGGCCGTTGGTCGTTGGAGGACATGTGACCATTTAGGAGGGAAAACGGTCACTGAGGCGCGCGACAAACGGCCCCTTCGGAGCTATGGAAGCGATGAAGAATTTTCCGGTGGCTGGCCTGCGCCTGCGCAGTCCCCCCATGTGTGTCAGCACAGAAGAACTCGATGAACATAAGTTACAGGTATGTTAACCCTGTTTTTTCTTCCATGGCAGGGAGTGATCTCCAGTCCTTGGGAGATACATTCCACTTGGACAGACAGCTGTTCTCTCTTTCCCCACAAATTCCCCTCATATCAAAGGTGTTGTGCAAGATTCAGCAGACTGCATACTAGTAACCCTGTTTTGGCCATGGCAAATCTGGTTGCCAAGGTTACTAGAGCTGTCCAAATGGACATATATCACCCTGCCACTGGTCCTAGATATTCTGACATGGGGGAAACGGTTCCACCCCAACCCCAACAAGTTGCACCTAACAGCCTGGCGTATCCTTCCCAAGCCCTAGATTACTCTTAAGAGGTACAGCTTGTGCTCCTGAATGACATTGACTGGAAGGTCTTATACAGCAAAATGAAAATGTCTTGTCCAACAAGGGCGTCCCTGCTTCTAGTTGCTCTCTATATGACACCCTAGATTACCTGTGTTCCTTCATAGCAAAGGGCTTAGCCACATCATGTTTAAAGGTGTATTTGGCACCCATTTCAGCCTGTCATGAGGAGGTTGAGGGAAGAATGGTGTTCTCACACCAGACCTCCCGCAAATTCTTAAAGGGTATGTTTAACCTTTATCTACCTATCACACCACCGGTTCCCCAGTGATCGTTATTATTGGTGCTTTCACAGCTCATGTTGAAACTAGAGATGGGCACAAAGAGTAATACAAACAAAAAAAAGCCACGGACAGCCCAATCTGCTGTTCACGAACAAGCTGTTCGTGAGGCCCCATTCTAAACGAACAGGTGGTCGTTGCAAGCCTCGTGCGTTGCTGTTCGTTGCTGTTCGTCCAGCCAGACAGTCTTGCACTTGCAATCAATTCCCTTGGCAGTTTAGGCAGGGATTATCTGAACTCTGTCTGAACTCCTGCTGTTGCCCTGGAAACCCCAATCTAAGCCCAATTTAGCTTGATAGGCAAGTCTTCCTTTCAAGTGTGGAGCTCCAAATTTGTTACAACAATGGAGCAAAGAGCAGGGGGGAGGAGGGCTCCCAGCTCTGGCTTTGGAGAGGGAGAGGCAGCTGCTGTTGGCATTTTGATAGAGAGAGTGCATTGGAGCTTGAATTTTCTTTATGTGTGGTGGAATAGGGATCTACTCCTTCAAGTTCCAGGGCTGCTGCCAGGCTCTGGGCCAAGCTATTATTTATTATTGGTACCTTTCCTGCTGCCTGCTCAGGTAAGGATTCTGGGAGTGGTGTGGTAGGGATCTACCCCTTCAAGTTCCAGGGCTGCTGCCAGGCTCTGAGGCCAAGCTATTATTTATGATTGGTACCTTTCCTGGTGCCTGCTCAGGTCAGGTTTCTGGGAGTGGTGCAGTAGGGATCTTGACTTGGATGATGGTTGGAAGAGAGCCTGCTGGCCTCCATGAACAGCCAACCACGAACATGTTCGTGAACAGGGCCAAGTTCGTGGTTGTTCGTGAGTCCCTGTTCGTGGATGGCAACGAACAACGAACATCATCATTTTTTTTCTGTTCATGCCCATCTCTAATTAAAACCCTTTGAACTCTTGGCAACTTTTTCCTTGGAAATATTTTCCTGGAAAGTTGGCTTTTTCATAGCAACAACTTCTGCAAGGAGGGTGAGTGAGCTCTCAGCGCTCAGGACTGACTCACCCTTTTTGAGAATCCACCCTAACAGGGTTGTGCTGAGACCCAGCCTCCAATTCTTACCAAAGGTTGTGTTTCCATTTCATGTCTCTCAGAATATCACCCTTCCTGTGTTCTATCCCAATCCTCAATCCAGAGGGGAAAGAGTACTCCATTCCCTAGAACTAAAAAGGGCATTGTCTTTTTATTTGGACAGAACAAATGAATTTTGTACTTACCCACATCTGTTCATATGTTTTGGTGGACCAAATAAGAGGAAGAGAGCTTCGGCTCAGACAGTCTCCAGGTGGATTGTGTCAACAATCCAAAAAGCATATCAGCAAGCTTCAGTGGAGTTCCCTTTACGTATCAGAGGAGCCTACTCCATCAGGTCTCAGGCATCTTCTTCTACCTTTCTGAGAGGAATACCTGTAGCCTGCATTTGCAAAGTGGCAACTTGGTCCTCTTCAGATACTTTTTCTAAACATTACACAATGGATGTAATTAATTATTAATCTAGAGAGTGCACAATTGTTCAGCATGCACTTCAGCAAACATAGGAAATCACAGGCTTGAAGAAGACACAAAATATCTATCTACCAAAAGAATCCACAAATCCTGCAGCAATACATTTGCTTTAGTTTTGAAAGTGCTACTCAACTCCCCCCCCCATTTCTTCTCTAAGCATTAGGTAGTTGTTTGCCCCTTTGAAACTGTACCATACCATTCTAGGCAACAGCAAAATGAAGAGCATGAACATGTACAGAGTGCACATTCCTTGCCAGTGTTCTTTCTGAGCTGCACACAGAGCAAAAGGAAATTTTTAAAATGCCGCTGATCTGCATCGCAACCATCCCAGTCTTGTTCATGCAGATAGGCTTTCTCATTGCTTCAGAGAGACAGCACCTAGGCTGTCATTTTAGGAATTGCCCTTTTCTTCACTAGATACTACCTCACCATTTAAAAATGGAATGAAAATGGAAAGGTTTCCTCTGAAACCTGAGGAAAGGGACAGCATCAAGTCCTCCTCTTCTAACATTCTAACATGTAATTTGGAGCCAAGCAAGTATGTAGGGCCCAACAGAGTCCTTGCAGTCTTTCTGTTATTACATTGAAAGTGGGTGGAGCTATTAATTAGCCAGTTTTTGATCCACAAGAGGACTTGTCCTTTTACCCCATGACTATTAAGCTTACTTAGCAGGCTTTGATGAGGTCACTGTTCCCAAGCGGTGCAACTACTTTTACATCTCTCAACAGATCTTGGGCATTACTTAGGACCAAGTCCAGGATCGCCTCTCCCCTGGTAGGTTCTGCAGCCATCTGCTCCATAGCACAGTCATTGAGAGTGTCTAGAAACTCAGTCTCTTTCTCCCAACTTGAACAAATGTTGACCCAATCAATGTGTGGGTAATTGAAATCACCTATTACTATCCAGTTATTTCGTGTAGCCGCTATCCTTATTTCTTTCATCATGTTATAATCATCCTCTATCTTTTGATCCAGTGGGCAATAACAAACTCCTAGAGTTAAGTTTCGTTTGGGGCCCACTATTTTAATCCATAGCATTTCCAGAAGCGAATCTAATTCTCTTACCTTTTCAGTCTTACTGGACTGTATACCCTCTCTGACATACAGAGCCACCCCACCTTCAACACTTCCCTCCCTATTCTTATGATATAATTTATATCCAGGAATTGCTGTATCCCACTGATTTTCCTCATCCCACCAAGTTTCTGTAATGCCCACAATGTCTATGTTTTCCCCCAACACTAAGCATTCCAACTCCCTGATTTTACCTTGGACACTTCTAGTATTTGTATATAAACATCTACAATTTCCCGCGCACATTCAGCCCGCAGCCTTCCTCCTGCTGCCTCAAGACCTTGCCAGGCAGTCCATATTGTTTGTCACTGTCTCAGTGGACAACTCTAATCCATTTTCCTGTAGAAAAGTAACAGCTAACCTTTCATCTCTTTGAGATGAACCATCCCGAGTCATGAACCATTCCAGAGTCTCTTAATTCTTCTATAACATTTATTTGTGAATTATTTATATAAACCACAACTCCTTTTTAATTATAAATTCTTAATAAACATACACATACTAGCAAACAGGAACAAAGCCCCAAAGAATCATGGAAATTGTAATATGATAAAACAGGAAGGGTGGGCAGTCCTGCGCTTCAGCTGCCATTGTAACCGAGTCCCTCATGTTAGTTTGTCTCTGGTTGCCCAGGGGGGCTCAGCCCCCTTAGCCAACTCTGGGGGGGCTTGAGCCCGTCAGCCCCCCGCCCATAGTTTACACCTATGTGTACAACCCTGTTTTCCCAGGTAAAATTGCATCGTCGGCCATGGGTTTGAACCAGTGCCTGGCATCTCGTTTAGCTTGACCCTCAATGAGGGGATAAAGGTTTCCAGAATCTGTTAGCTGATGAGTGGGGAAATGATTTCACAGCAGTTGAAAGAGAGGCTTGCTTTCAGCCTTTAGAGCAGCCATGGGCTGAATCCACATGTACCTGCATAGCACTAAATTGTGAATGCCAGTGTCTTCCTGGCGCGATTTCTGACATCATCGCACCATGTGAGCGGCATCATGGCACAATAACATCAGAAATCGCACTAAGAAGACGCTGGCATTCCGACAGTTTAGTGCTTTGCCGGTACGTATGGTTCAGCCCTAACCTTTTTATCAGAAACAAAAGAAACAAATGCAGCTGAATCCTAAGTAGCAAAATAATTCCTTCTTTGGTTTAACATCTACATGGCCCATAATTCTGTTGTTAATGATGAAGTTGCCTAAGGTTTCATGATGCCTCAGAGGCAGCTCTGTTTTTTCCTTCTGGCATGTTGCATGGACCACTTGTTCCTTTCTGTGTTCCTGTTTCCTTGTTCATCACCCCACAGAGTATCACTAGAAGACTGGCTGGCAGTATGCAGCGATGAAAATTGTGGCAGGTCACTCTGATGGCTTGACAGGCTTTTGACAGTCAGTAATTGCTTTCCTGCTACAGCTCTTTTGAGCAGAGAGTTTCTGGCCAAAGCAATTTGCTTCCCATCAATTTTTATTCCCTGTTTTTTGAATAAAAAAATACTTCCAACAACAAACAAACTTGGGAACCCCTTTATTTAGCTGGCCTGATGTCATTCACTTTGCAAGGGCACTCCTATTCTGCAGAGAGTGACACATCAAATCGAACTACTAGCACACTCACATACACTCTGTGTTTTACGGGGGCGCACACACACACACACAAATATTTTCTCATCCTTATGGCCTCATTAGCCATCAATTGATGCTAAGGAAGCTTTTGCTGAAAAGCTGAAAGGTATTTTATTATTTATTTGCAATCCACCAACCTTCCAAAGAGTGCTGGGCATTATATACAATATTATGATATGAAGATATCCTCACAAAAATGAGACAATTCAGCCTAAGAGAATGATGATTTGCTATTGTTACTGACTGACAGAAGGAATCTGAACCCTTATCTCCTTGACTGAAATTCAGCACCGTAACTACTAGATCAGTCTTGCCCAGGGCCGGTGCCACCATTGAGGTGGTGAGGTGGGCGCCACAGACGCTGGGGCACTAGAGGGGGTGCTGGAGGGGGTGCTGGGGCGGAGGCGCGTGCCATGGAGCTTGCGTGCCTGGCCTGTGGCTGCTACAGCCATCCAGCCCTGCGCCGCCGCTGCCACTGCCACATGCCCCTGGCCGGGCACAGCAGCCACGGGCCAGGCACGGCAGGCAGCCGCGGTGGCGTGCGGAGCACAGGCAGCCTCCGCACGCCGCCCCAGCCACCCACCGGCCAATGGGCCTAGCTTTTGCTGCATGATGATGTCATCTCTTGATATCATCACGCAGTCCGGGGGCGCATGCGCGCTGCACGCACGTGCACATGGGGATTGACGTGAGCGCCAGAAACCCTGGTGTCGGCGGTGGTCTTGCTAGATCCAGGGTTTTTCTTTAATCCCAATCAGAAACATGGGGTCCACTTTTAGATATTCTCTCTCTCTCTCTCGATATCTAGATATGTTTATTTTCTGTACTTATAAATCTAGATTTGTCTTGCTGCTCTTCTCTCTCCTGCTTTTTTTCTGTCTTTTGTTTTATGCTTCTCCTCACCATACAATGGTCATGTTGTTGTCATAGAATTTACAATTTAGAGACATTCCTTTATCTTTCATAGTGTTAAAAAAATGGAAATTTGAGGACTTGCCCTAAGATCGTATGAATTAGTTTATTCTAGAACAAGGATTAGATACTGCTGTACAATATTTAATTGTTCATATTAAAATTGCTTTAAGCAATATGTCTGTGAGGTCAGAAATATTACACATGGTGTTAACTTACCATAAGTATGTCGTGACTAGTAGCTTAAGACAGTGCACTATACCACAATGGTTTTCTTTATATACTGTCCAATCCCTTTCCTTACTAGCATTGTTGCTAAATGTTAAGCTTCTCTTTGTTGTTTTTTAGGTTCTGATAAATAGTTTCTGTTGTTAACTTTCTGACTCTATTTCTTTTGGTTTTGGTTCCTTTGTGCTGAAATGCCTTTTACCCATATAATTTGTCATCTGTTCGCCAGCTTTCTCTCTAGCAACTATGTTCATCAGCCTCATTGATCTGATGTTGGTACTGCTTGGAATATGTGCTCAGTATCATGCAATATAGATTAGTTATTCTTCGAACCACACAGGTGATTTAAAAAAGGGTAATTTATGATGTTTTCCCCCGCCTCTTCAAGAGAATACTTATTTAGGTAAATCTAGGATAACTACAAAGCAAGCTAGTAGTGTTTGCTACAAATGAATGTCAAATGACTTATGGAGACCCTATAAATTAATGATGTTCAAAATGTCATATTAAAAATTGTGCTTAGATCTTGCAAACTGAAGGCCATGACTTCCTTTATTGAGTCAATCCATCTTATGTTGGGTCTTCCTTGTTTCTTGCTGCCTATTTTTCCTAGCTCTGAATTTTTTCCAGCGAGTCTTGTCTGTCATGAATGTAGAGTACAGAGGGTTTTTTAAAAAAATGTGCCAACAATTGTCAATTAGGATCCAATTTGAATTAGGGACAATACTTATATCTGACACAATAAACTTTTCCCTGCAGTGGTTCATGCAACAATACCTTTATTAGTATTTAAAGGCCCACAGGAATCTTTGTTGTCAGGTTGCCATATTGTTCTGAAAAATAACGGCTGCTGCTTCTTGCAATAATTTATCGTTGGTCTCATTAAGACAAGATTTCCCATCCCCATCCCATTTATGACTCATTTATTCATTCTTTAGATTTTGATCCAAATATCTGCCTTTGAAAAGTACACACTTAAGGGAGCAGAATCCCAGGAATAGTAAAGCAATGAGTCCTCCTCAACTTTTAAAAATTCATCAATTTTCTCCATTGTCTGTGGGAACTACAGACACTGGAGAAGTTTTTAAATCCCATGGTCATGCACTTCCACAGTCTTGACTCCCATGACTTTTATAAGTCTCCTTGATGTTTGCCAATCATAAGCTTTTTTTTTTTGAGTGGGAGAATTCATTCAAATTCTCTGTGATATAGTATCATTTATAGAATCTTCACTGTGAAATTGTCTTGAATTTCAAGCTCTGTGAACTGTGCAATTCTGTGAACTAGGGTTGCCAGGTCTCACTGGCAACTGGCAGATTTGGAAGGGCAGGGGTTTGGGGGTGTGCAGTACTTACCTTGGTAATCTTCACATCCACAAATCACAGAAGTTATGGAAGTGACATCATTGCATGGGGGGCAGGAGTATGCATGCACACTTTGATCCATGGCCGATTCCTTAAGAATCAGCCCAAATTGATTCTGGCGCAAAGCATTCATATGCTTTTGACTCCCCATGCAATGACGTTACTTCCAGAAGTAACATCATTGAAGCAAGATGTGGAGGTATATGACCTGTTTATCCAGGCTGCCTGACAGTGGCAGGTGATTATTGAGTGGCTTGCCTCCTCTCACTGATAGCCAGTGATCAGCAGGCAGAGGGTAGAAATCACCGGGAGTTTGCTCACCACCAGTGTCAGGCACCTGGCAATCATACTGTGAATCCATCTGTGATGTTTTGCAATGTAAATAAGTTTGTGTGTTTTATTCCTGTGTATTAATGGGAGTTTTGAATATATGCTTACTGAGGTTAGAAGTGCAAGCCTATAATGTAAGAAGGAGGAGGGCAGGATAAGTGAGTAACTTGTACTGTGATTGGATGGCAGCTGTATTCTAGGGGGTGGAGTGAACTGCAGTTTTTAGTCAGAGTGTTGAGAGAAAGGCCAATTCCAGATGGCCCTCCCCATGCCGAAACGTCACGCGGAAAACGCGAAATATCGCGTTTTCTCGTGCGAGTTTTGTGCGACGTCGCGCAAAACAACACGATATTTCACGTTTTCCGCGCGATGACGCGCGACGTTTCGGCATGGGGAGGGCCATCTGGAATCGGCCAAAGTGTTCATTCTATGTCAGGCAATCTGTGTGGAAACCTCGGTCGGTTTCTGTCTGTCTCAGAGAGAGTTTTTTTTGTCTATTTCAGATATTCTATCTAGGTCAGGCAACCTGTGTAGAACGTGAGAGAGTCTGTGTCTGTGTGTATGAGAGAATTATTTTATGACTAAAGAACTGGGTGGAAAATTAGGCTTTGTGACTGGATCTGTGAATATACCTTAAATATATAACTATTTTGAAACGACCAAGCTTATGAACTTATTCTGAAACCAATATGCTTATCAATACTCTGCAACCATCACACATATGTATTTATAAATTGATTCTATTTCTGTTTTTAAAAAATCACCTGTTTCATCTGGAATACAGTATCCTTTTTTACCTCACAGCTACCCCTATGCACTGGCAATTCTGTCATGCTACCATCTATAACAAAGCCTTCCTATAATACCAGTTAAAAGGAAAAGATTTAAGATGAAAGCCTTTGGTGGCAGCAAATACCTTTTGGGAATACTGGGGAAGGCAGTATTCAGGGAGGCAGTAATATATAGATCACACAAAAGGGTCAAAATGTCACAGGTGCTGTCAGCTGTGGGATTAAAACCCCAAAGAGAAGGTCTTCTCAAAGTAAAAGCCTGGATAAAATACAGAACCCCTGAAGTGCTGTGAGTGTGGATTAAAAAGGAGTGTTGGCTGTGACCAAGACCTCCTGAGATAAAAATTAAGGTAACATAAGAAGGAGCTGTAATAAAGGTGCAAGGTGGCTTAAAACAAAAATCGCATCTGTAGAAAGGAGTATCATGGGCTTTGTTAAAGTTCCCTGGTGTCCACCAAGCATGAACCCTAGAGGAAGTGCTTACATCTTTTAGAGTGCACTTTCATGATTCTGTGTTTTAGCAATTACTAGAAAAGATCACCCATTGTGAGACTGAAATTTTTCTTCCCCTAATACTCACAGTATCCAGACACTAGGAAAAGGGGAGGGGAACTAAATTCTCAAGAGACTATCCAACTCTGTACAGAGGGAGGTGAACTCAGATGGGCATTTAAATACAGATCTGTTGGAGAGTGTAGGTAGGCTGTGCAGTCCACATAGTTGATTAAGTGGGTGGAAGGTTAACTTTCTCTTACCTCATGCCCCAGGATGAACGTTCTAATACCAAATCAGGTCTATGGGAATTAGAGGCAGATTGGGAAGTTGGCAGCCCTGGAAAGGGCTCTACCCCTGCCCCCAACATGGAGTGAAGGGAGGAAAAGAAAGTAGCTGCTTGTGTGCTGTTCAGGCAGCTTGTTCATTCCCTTGCATGGATGGTTGCGGTAGCTGGCTTACTCACTTGCCTTCACAGTGGCCATGGCTACTCCCTTAGGCAGCTGGAATGCTTGACATGGTGGCTGCTTCTGGGTGGCTTAGGTAGTGAGCTTGCTGTGCCAGCTGTTTACCTGTGCAGCTTGGATCACCAGCTTGCAGCAGCAGTGACTACTCTTCCTCTCCACATAAGATAAGGGCTGCTGGCCCACTGTGGGGGCAGCTGCCTATCCATCCCACCATGGGGGCAGCTGCCCCTCACTTGGGACTGGGGTGACCCCTGGTGGTCCTCCAGGCCATCTACGCACTGGGACGTTTCCCTATAGCCTTAATGGTCAATCCATCCCTGATAGGAATTTGGTATATCTTATGCCCTACAAAGGACACCTTGCACTGACAGCAAAGGTAAGAGGATTGCCGTGCTTTCATTTGTAAATATGAAAACACCTTAGATATGGCTCCATAGTAGCTACCTTTTTCATTTCTCATTACATAGTATATGCTGTAGTATATACATGAAGCTGCTGACACACATTGGGTTGTAGGTACTGAGGATATTAATAGTACAACCTGCCTCTTTAGCTCTTAGCATGGTAGAGTCCTTCTTCCAAATGACCAAGTCAGTTACTGTGGGCAAGGAAAACCTTCTAGACCAAAATAATGTCCCAATAATCTTTCCCTCATTTTATGTGAGAGCCTGAGCTTTGGAGAATTCTGACAAGTGGCTCACTCAGGCTATTGGAAATCTACAGCAATTCAAGCATTTCCCCCTAGGTTTACTATCTGTTTCATAGCCTTCCTCTTCCTACACATAATCTTGTTTTCTACTGTTCCTTCCTATGAAATGGAAGTTGGGTTCTCAGTTCCTTACTTGCAGATCCTAGTTCCTTATTTGCACATTCAAACACAAATATTAAGGAAAACTGAAAAGCTCTGCACCCCAAAATAAAGTTTGGAGGAGCACATATCATACATCTCCATGTTCAGGGGACTCTGCCCTCCAAGTGGACTTTGCATCATAACCAGGGTTTGGATCGGCACCAGTATGTCTTCTTGTAGGGGACAGTCTCTGTAGTGCAGGTCTGTGTGATTTGGGGTAATCCAAAGATTGTGTTGGGGTGTTGCTTCTCCCCTTTCTGCCTGTACATTTACCCTGGGGGCACCCTACGTTTGAAGCAGTTAACACAAGACTGGACAGCGGACAGCATTAGCCCACTTGAATGGCAGAGTCCCCTGAACATAGAGGTGTATGATATGTGCTCCTCCAAACTTTATTTTGAGGTGCAGAGCTTTTCAATTTTCTTCAGTATTTGTGTTAGGATTTGTTAATAAGAAACTATGAACTGCAAATAAAGAACTGGGAACTGAGAACCAACTTCAGCTTCATCTCCTTCCTTCCTGTCTTCCATCTCCTGAGAATAGTTCTCTTTTTCCATTCGTTTCTTTCTCCCGTCCTGCAACCACACCCACTCCCTGAAATCCTTCCTTTGTCTGCTTTGCACCTGATCAGTTTTCTAGCCTTTTCTTCTAAAGAAAACCTCTACTGCATTCTTCCCCACTTCTAAACTGTCCATTTTACCCACATTTTCTTGAGCCTTTGCCCTCTCTTTGCCACTGCCAGATTGCCAGAGTTTTGTCTAGGTTTTTCATCATTTCATCAAGCAAATTGCTTATCTTTCTCTATTCAACATTGTTTGGAGGTCAAAAAAGTAAAAATAACCAACCCAAAAAACCCCCACACCATTGTTTCGGGGGTCTGTTTTTACACTCAATCCCAAGTAGAGTGTTTCTTGGTTTGATTTCCTTGAGTTTTCCTTCAGTCAATTTACAAAAAAAATAGTGTTCAAAATTCGTGGCAATAAAAGAACAGTCTGGTTAGCATAGAGAGTAGTTAGTGAGAGACACAGAGAGAGGTTTATATTTGTGTTTAGATGAATAACATAGTCATGTTCCTTGGTAGCTGCTTCATTAGCTTAATGTAAGAAAAATCTGAGGTGGTTTCCAAACTCTCTCTCTCTTACGCTAACTAGATATAAGAGCCTCTACAGAAAACCATATAATCAGCACTCTGAAAACCAGTGTTGGTTCCTAAATGTCTAAGGGGGGAAATCTACCTTTAAAATGCCCCCCCCCACTTCTCCCTGTATCTGGTCTGATTATTATGAATTTTTTGTTATTGAACCAACACGTTTTTGTTTCTTCTTTCTTTCAATTAATCTTTTCCCCCTTTACTGTATTATTCTCTAGTTATTTTTTGTTATTGAATGATTTATTTGTGGTCAGAGACCATTATAATGGCAATACATCCTTAACAGTCAATGGAATAATTAATTCCAGCATAAAAGTGTAGAAGGACATAGAAAAATACATTTAGCATTTAAAATCTTAGAAGAGACATATGGTTCTCTAGGAACTGAAGTGATTCTATTTTTTGTTATTTGAATTGATTAGTGCTGTTTTGATGATGCATCTTGTTTTAGGAAATTTAACATTTGTTAAGTTTTAATAGCTATGCTGGGGCATAGCTATACTGGGGCCCAAATCAGCTCGCTGCGAATCACTCGAGTACTCTTGGAGCTGTGCAGTGGCGTCAGTGATGTCATCCCATCAGCCCCAGGAGCATATCCGGGAGGCCTGTTCCCTGCCTTTCCCCATCACTGGCCAGATAAGTGGGAGTGGGGAATCCCCTGCCCCCACCAGGGGAATGAGATTTCTAGCTCTTAGCGGGATGTAGTATATTTCCATGTCTATATTGCTGTGGGATTATAGCAGTTCTAAATAAGTTGTTTATATTTCAAGCATTTCCTACAGTACATACCATCACAGATAAGGTCAACACTGAAAAGTCAAAAATTTTGTCATTGCTGTAATTCTGTTAAGATTATGTGAAAGGAAAAATATTTTTATCCCAGCAAAAAGGATGAAAAATATTTATGGTGGATTGGTTCAGATGACATTGAAATCAAACTGAGTTCAAAATTCCCCTAGCAACAGCTTTTTAAGTTCAACAATAAGACTCAGGATGAGTAAGATCCAAGTTTGATTCATGCATGCATTCAGTACCTTATGCCCATTACATTAGAGCCAAAGCCATATTCACAACTATGTTAAGAGATGTTGCAACAGAAAACATGATTGATTGATTGATTGATTGATTGATTGATTGATTGATTGATTGATTGATTGATTGATTGATTGATTGATTGATTGATTGATTGATTGATTGATTGATTGATTGTCTGCCTTTCTCACTGAGATCCAAAGCGGATTACATAGTGCAAATGTAAAACAATAAAACTGTTTACATCTTTTGTTGCTTCCAAGTGCTACAGGCAGATTTTCATAGGAGAATGTTACACCCACCTTCTGGTAATTCTGTTTGCTAACCAGTAAACTGAAGTTGCACTTACCTGTAGATGATTTATTTGAATGTCAGAGAATGCTCTGAAGTTACAACTAGACATGGGCACGAACGGGGGAAAAAATCTGAACACCTTGTTCGTTGATCGTTGCCATCCATGAACAACGAACAAAAGCGAACATGTCCCCTTAACGAACGTTTGGTGTTCGTGTTCGTGGCCCTTTAAAGAGCGCTTTAAATTATCAGCTGGCAGGGGGGATTCCCCCTTGCCGCCTGCCAGCTGATAGTTTAAAGGGCCCTTTCCTGCCATGTGCAAGGGGCAGGGCCCTTTAAACACCCCACAACCCCCAACCCCTACCCCCGTGCCCCACCCCAGCGCTGCCGGGCTGCTGCTGCCAGGTGCAAAAGGGACAGAGACATTCTCTCCATCCCTCTGACAGCTGGCAGAGCTGGTGCCACAGCGAGGCAGCTTTTGCCCACTGCCAGAGGGACGAGGAAAGCCTCCCCTCGTCCCTCTGACAGTGGGCAGAGCCGCCGCTACCACAAGGATACTTCTGCTCGCTGTCAGAGGAATGAAGAGAGACTCCCCTGGTCCTTCTGACAGCGGGCAGAGCTGGTGCCACCGCGGGGCTGCTTCTGCCTGCTGTCAGAGAGACAAGGAGAATCTCCTCATCCCACTGACAACGTGCAGAGCCAGCACCGCTGTGGGGCTGCTTCTGCCCGCTGTTAGAGGGACGAGGAGAATCTCCTCATCCTTCTGACAGTGGGCAAAGCTGGCGGCACCGCAGGGCCGCTTCTGACCACTGTCAGAGGGATGACAGTCTCCTGTTCCTTGTCCCCTTGTCTCCTCATCCCTCTGACAGTGGGCAGAGCCGGTGCCGTGGGGCTGCTCCTTCCCGGTGCCAGCGGGATGTACAGATGCTCTCCATCCCTCTCGCACCCAGAGAGTCAGCGCCGCCCCCTTTGCTGTCATTTTCTCTTTAACAGTGGCAAAAACTGTACTGCCTATTGGAAGCTACTTTGAGGGGTTACAAATCTGACCTTTCCAATGTCCAATACCCACCAAATTTGCAAGGGACATAGTCCTCACTGTCCTCTGAAGACCTCCCCACGTTTCAGACAGATTGCACCCTGGGAAAGGTATGATCCATGGCCCCCCCCCTTTGCTGTCTATTTCTCTTCTGAGTGGCAAAAACTGGACTGTCTGCTGGAAGCTGAAGGGTTAAAGCCAGAAGGAGAGCCAGAAGGAGTTCAGACAGAGTTCAGTCCCTGCCGTTGCCAGGGTAATTGATTGAAAGGCATTCTGTGTAGCTTGACGAACCAGCTGCCAAATGCAATGAACGAGGCTTTGCAATGTCCCGTTTGCAAACAGACAAACAGGCTGTTTGTGGGTTTTTCGTTCGTATTGCTGTTCGTGTCCATGTCTAGTTACAACCATATAACACATATCAGCATGCAAACACACCCTTCCCCACTGAAGAGACTCTTAATATTACTTGGGTTGTCGACAATAGCTCAGTAAAGGAGTGGAGTGGGAAGGGATGGTCTTCCATCCCCTTGATGTTCTTAAAACTGGGTTAGCTGAGAGGACATGAGAGCATGTCTCATGTGCTTGAAGGAGATTTTGAATGTTCCAGGACTAGTCTGGGTATGTATACCTTGCCTTCTGAAGAACAGCAGTTACAATTCAGTGCAGCCTTTATTCACATTTGAAGCATAATTATATCCTGGATGCCAGTCTATCTCTAAGAAACAGAAAAGGTATACTTTCAACTGAATTGTGAAAATAAATAAGGGCTGTGTTTTCTGGAAGCAATATTTGTTGTAATTAAGGACAACTAGAAGGAAGATCAATGTTCTTGGGAGACTACCTCTGGATTAATACTCTCTGTAATGTTGATGATGACTGGAGTAACCAGTTGCAAAGGACAAGGCTTCTGTTCCTTTAATGGTCATGGGGGAAGCAAGATGAACATTGCTTTCCTCTTGAAGTGCCTTTATCTTAAAGATCTTGTTTTTCACCCTAATATCTATTTGCCCAATCATAGTGTCACGCTATTACATTTAGGAGTGATGTAGTTAAATTAGCTCCTGGTACAAGTTTTAGGGAGGATAGTAACACTCTTTATGGTCTACACTTGTCAGACACACCGCTTATGAGTTGACTTTGCATACATCTCTCTTTGACAGAGGAAAACAAGTACCAGCTGTAACGATGTAACTTAGTATCTATATAAGTCTGTCTTAGAAACCCCCCTCCCATGTTGAACCTCAACTCAGGCAGAACCGTGGAGCAACGTAGTGCAACTGGCCAGATCCAGGGGGCCCGCTCATTGTCATCTCCAGAGGGTCCCGACAACAGTATAGGAGTGGAAGCATAAGCTGTGTTCTGTATCTTTTCTCTGTTGCTTTTGCATTTATTAATTTCTTTCCTGTACCTTACTGGAGAGATTTGAGGTTAGCAATATGGACCACTATGTAGAGATGCTGGGTTTTGTACTGAATTTTTATGTTTAGTCTGTTTTAATGTGATTTTATTATATGATGTTATCTGCTCTGAGCTTGCTTGCAGGAAGAGTGGACTATAACTTAAATAAATAAATAAATAATCTGTTTTCCTTCCACAATTGTGTGTTTATTGTCTTCAAATCCAAAAGAACTATTTGCCCCTTGGCAAACTTACAGACCCAGAAGATCACATGATCTTTGTTTGCTCTAGAATCTTACTCTTCTACATCTGGTCTTTTTTATTCACAAAAAGTAAGATACCAACCAAACTGGAGTGAAATAGTTATAGGTGCTTATATCCTTGATTGTGAGAGGTTGGCATTCTGGTTCGTAATGCCAAGGCTGGACATTTTTCCTGTGACTATTTTAGAAAACCACAATGAAGATTTCACACTTTTGGAAACTGAACTTTAAAATGAGGTTTGGTTTTCCTATGCTTGATAATTGTTCTCATATTGCTGTTTTTCCTAAAGTTGTCCTGACGATAAAGACTGTCACCTTAAAAGTGCTTAAGGACTAAGTAGTGCATAAAGTCCCTTGAATTGCAGAGGTGATATCAGGACTTGTGAACAGTAATGTTCATTCAGGATCACTGGTTCCTCTCAGCATTTCTTCTGTTGAGAAGTATCTATATCTTAAAGATTTTCCAGTCCTTTTTACCATCAACCCCCCCCCCCCCGCTACACTTTGTGTCTCCCTGAAGCTGCTATGATGAGTAGAGCTAATCTCATGTAGTTTAAGGAGTTATTCAGTGGGGGCTCAGTGGATGATGAATGTCGAAACCATTACCAGCAAAGCACCAGGGCTCTGTGGAGCTGTTTAAAAATGCATTCTCCCATGTAAATTTCTGCTCCATCAATCCTTATGACATGTCAAACATTGCTATTGTTTCCTGAACAAATTGTATGACATGCCCTTTTCTGCAGATTTGTGCACGAGAGCAGAACTCTTCCACAGCTTTGCCTTCCGCTTTTGTCTCAGAGCAGAGCTTGTAGCAGCAGCTGCATCTGTACTGATTTTGATCGTGGATGCCGGATGTATAGGAATGAGGTGTGGGAGAGGGAGAACTGCAAATGTAATAAATGTACAAATAGATAGGTACAAGATAGGCTTGCATGGAATATGCAAAAAAGTAGGCCAGATACACAGAGGTGAGTGTACTGTAGTTTTAAGCATGACCAGACAACTATAAATATTCATAGAAGGGCATAAAAATTGCTCAGTAGTACTCTGGTTATATTTATTTGCTTCAACCAAAGTGGAATGAATGCCATTTGGTTTTGTCCTGTATTGCTACAAGGAATGACCAGCAGAGATATACACCACCTTCTGTGTTTCCCATTACCCTGAAAGGACTTTCAGATGCTATGCCAAATGTGCACCGATTTTACTGTTGTTGTTGTGAGCAGTGATTCAGTTTTTGAGTCTTGTTAGTACATGTGTTCAGGGTCAATAGAATATTCAGTGTTGGTTTCAGTACAAAATACATTTCTAAATACACTTCTATTTTTTTTTTAACTTTGTGGCTTTTGTGCAGGCAAACATTGAGACTGCACACAAACAGGCCAGCCATGGAGAAGATTTCCAGAGCTTTTTAGAAGACTAGGAGTGCCCCTCCTCCTTTTGGCACTTTCCTGCCAAAAACATCACATGACGAAGAGAAGGCATGCTATTCCCTCAGTTCTCTTTTTGCCACCACAGAGATAGGATCTCCGTTGCTGTTTTCTGCTTTTCCCTCACCTCAGCCTTGAGGCTGAGGACAATTATTTCTTTTAAAAGTTTTTAACCCTCAATAGACATTCTAGTGAAGAATAAAACTACATTTAAAGAAGAAAAGTTTCTCTCTTTCCCTTTGTGATTATGGCTCAAGAGAGGCTTCTTCAAGATGCTGGAATATGCCAGTCTGATTAAAGGCTCCCTCCTGGGCACCATTGATTACCAAAGGCTAAGTCCAGAGGTGTGGCCTGTGAGAGACTCTCCTCGATGGCTCTTCTCCAAGGCTTTGTGCCAGCCTGATTACTTCCCTGGCACCCTTGAGTACCAAGGGCTAAATCCAAAGGTGTGTCCTGTCAGAGCCTCCCCACAACGGCTCTTCTCCAGGGCTGTGACTTCGTGCCAACCTGATTGCTTCTCTGGTACCCTTGAATAGTCTTTACAGTTGTGCTTGGCTGTCATATTCACAAATATCTCTACGCTTCCTGCAGAGAATCTCTCTGCTCTGCAACTGGAAGAATTCCAACACTTGGGATGTTTATAAAATGCATGACAACTGGGGTATCCCACTTGAGGCTGCAATAGTGTTTCCTTTGCTGTTTTGGTCTTAGTCAATCCACATTTTACTAAGATTATTCAGTTTTTTTTTTACTTTCACAATTTCAGTTCTGTGTTCTTACATACCTGTATGTGTCACCTTGGCAGAATGTGATCTTCAATTCAAATTTCACACTTCATGGGATACCCAAATTTGTTTTCTTCTTTTCTAGACAAAGCATATGTGCACCATTCTCATGCTTTCAGCGCTCTGTTCTTCCCAGGGCACTCTTGTGATGCTGTGACTCTAAGATCTAGTGCTATCACAGGGGCTGCCCCTGTGGTGTGGGGGCCCTACAATGACGTTGTGTCTCCAGGTGGCCTCTGGTCTCCTGTGAAATGACTTTGTCATACTACTACTACTCACCAAGAGTATTAGACATATCTTAACTTTCTTCGTCTTTTGTTTTACTGCAAATGCTCCATGTCATTGCAATTCATTGCAATGTTTCCTCAACTAACTGATGCCAACTCCTGGATACTCTGATTGGAGGTATGGGCTATTTTGCCTTGCGACACACTGTGATATCCATGGCCTGCCCTTTTGTTTGCTCCTTTGCTGCCATGGACCCCTGTCATTGGGGAATGCCTTTGCTAATCCACTGGCAAGTTAGTCCATTTTTTTTTGTTTTATCCTCTTGCTGTGTCCGGAGCAGGCTCCTCCTGCCCCGGACTGGGCGCGCACGCCGGCCTCCCTGCCGCCCGCGGAGCTCCCCCCCCACCTGCGAAGCTCCCCTCCCCACCCACGGAACTCCCCTCCCCAATCCCGCGCACCCCCCACACACACCCCACACCCCTCAGGGACCCCCTACCTGCGGGGAGCATGGACGGGGCGCACGGCGAGCCGGGCCGAAACAAGGAAGCACTCACCCGCGCCGCCGCCCCTGTCAGCAGAGCCGCACGGGCCGGCATGGACGGCCGCCGCGCCGAGGGAAGCCGCTCCAACGAGGGGAAGGGCTGCGGCCCAGGAAACGCCGAGGCGGCCGCCCGCACCGTCCGGGTCGGAGGCGCAGGAGTGGGCCTGGCCGGCAGCGGGGCGAGGGGGCGGGACGGAGAGCCAGCCACGCCATCCCCTGACTGGCTGGACGGCTCCTGGGAGGGCTCGCCGGTGTGAGCCACGGGCAGGGATTGGCGCAGGGCCAGCACCGGCGAGCCATCAACGGGGAAGAGGAGACAGCTGGCGGGACAAGGAAGAAGTGAGGAGGGAGGATGATGGACGGGCACGGTGACCAAAGGGAAGGGGGGGGAAACCGAGGGAGAGCAGAGGGTGGAGGTGGCACGCACAGGGATTGGTGACGGGTCCAGAGGCGGGGAGGAGAGCCGCTATAAAGGGGGAGGTCCCGATGACGCCGAGGAGGAGTAGCTGACTGAGAGGTGGCACAGAGAGAGGGAAGGAGAAGTTCTCGGAGACAGCTAGCTGGAGACAGAGGCTGCTGGAGCAGCCACGGTCCCAGCCCAGTCTGAGGCAGAGGGAACTCACCCCTCCCCCTGGAGGCAAAGGAAGGGACGGCGGAGCACGAGGAGGGCGCGGTTGGGGGCGGGGCGGGGCCTCACATGCTGTTTTTTGCTGCACAGATTGTTTTGCTAGCAGCACAAGGTTTATTGGTGGTGCAAACTATCAGTCCTTTCTTTGGCCCCATCATGCCTGCTTCACTGTTTTCATTATTCCCGTGTGGATCTGCTATGTTTTCACTCCTGCTGATGGCTTTGGCAGTTTTGGTCAGCACTCTTTCCTGCACTATAGCAGTAGTCTAGGAGGGGAGGGGGGTGGGTTTTCTGAGAGGCATTTTCTGCTCATTGACTATGATATCTTGCACCTCTGAATGAGTAAGAGTCTCTACTGAGGCTACAGCAGGACGTGGACTCTTGTGCTATTGACTATTGACTCAAACACTCTAAACTTTCCTCTTCCTTATTGGATCTCCAAAGATCCAATAACATTTAAAGTAGGGGTGTAACCCCTTGTTACATTTTTGTACTTCCCTGATACTTCGCTTTTAGTGTATAGCACTTACATCCATGGAATGAGGACACTGTGGGTTTCCAACATGTGCCCCTCCATTAATAGAATTCCACAATGTTAATGTGTCCAGTGCTCTGGCCAGGATTCTATACCAGGGGTTGGCTTTCAGCCCTCATGTCTCATAACATTATTGGTTGTATTAGTCATTAAGGCTCCAGAGGGACCTTACAGTATCCTCACACAACTCATCCTTTGTGGGTTGTAGAGGCTATCACACTCTCCCTTGAGTGCATGACTGTTCAATGTCCTTTACCTAGTACTGTGCTCTCTACCAGAGCACTGTTTTTTCCTTGCTGCATTTCTGCTTTTATTTTGACATGGACACTTCTAGAGAGCTCCCAGCTCCTTTAGAAACACCTCTGAGCTATTGTCAATGAGACCCTAAGCATCTATTGGGAAGGTGTTCCTCCATAGTCTCTTACTTTGAGAACTTCACACCAACCTCTTTCAGTAAGTGAGCTTGCTACTCTCCCAATGTGGGATTGCATAGAATCCATGAAGATGAAGACATGGTTGCAACTTACCCTGTAATTGTTCAACAAGTGATCTTCTGTGCAGGCACAGATCCCTCCTACGTCCCCTGCTGTGAACTCTCTGGAACCTTAATTTCCGGGAGGGGGAGTCTCTGGTGGCAGCATGGAAAGAACTGAGGGAATAGTGCCTCTCCTCATGAACATGTGATATTTTTGGTGGGAAAGCACCAAAGGGAGGTGAGGCATCCCTAGTCTTCTAGATCGCTCTGGAAGTCTTCTCCATAGCTGGCTTTTGTGTGCTCCATCCCAATGTGTGCCTCTTGAAGCCTTTTTTTGGCACTAAATAGTGGACACACAAATGAACCCTATACTAAGTTAATTCATTTCTGCATTTTTCTTTTGGTATGATGTTTAATTTAACTTATTTTCTAGTATCTATCCATGAGCTATTGAGCTTGCTTGGAGGAAATACAAGGCTTCAAAGAGCCACTTTACAGGTGAACTGCTGTATAATCTGATCCCTTCAGGGCTGCTTTTAGATGGAGATATTCACTCATACAAAAATATCTAATCCTTCTCTCATCTCACTCTGGCTTCATGTGTTTCTTATGGGGAGGGAGGTGGAACCCTCAGCCAGTGCTGTGAAATCAGGCAGGCAGCCTTTCACAAAGAGGGAAGATTGGAGCTCAGGATGACAGGCTTCTGGCTCCTTGGCTGCCCCAGTGGCATCGTAGCCTTTCTCACTTTGCCAAATATACAAAAAGAAGAGGGAAATTAGGCCCTATTCCTCTCATCTACTTCTTTGTTTCCTCCACTGGTCCCCTTCTACCACATGTCTTTGGTTGCAAGCAAGGCAATTGTTCACTTCTACCACCAGCCTAACACCTAATAGATGCAATGGCTTCTGCAAGGGTGTATGAGAACACTCCCTATGCTAATGAACCAGCAATGTGAATAAGGAAAAGCTATGCACAGGAACACTTTGCTGTGGTGTAAAATTAGACTGAATGTTCTGGTTGGAGAGACAGCATGTCAGGTTTGCATATGCTGATTCAGTTTTCCCCTTGCTGATCCTCCTCTATCCCTCACCATCCCAGGGAAACTTAAAGACAACAGACAGATATAAAAACCAAACACAAACTGCAATTGAAGACATTGTGATGCTGCCAAAATAACTTTTGAATGTGATTTATTTGGTTCCTTATCAGAAGTCAGAGGCAATTTGTGGCAACAGGGGGTGCTATTGTAGGCTGTTTGTAAGATGGGTGCATGTAAAAAGCTGGACAAGGTTTGGGGTTACATGGTCTCTCCTCCTGAAGGACTCATACCATGCCAAGGAACAATGGAACTGCATGTTTATTAAGCTTTTTTAACACTCTAGTTAGTCCTTGCCCCAGGGAAAGGGTTTCCATCACACCTCTCCCTGCATGGACTCTCCACGTCCCTACCTTCCACCATCCTTACCAAGCTGTGCTTGACAACCATTTTTAACTTCCTCTCCAACATCCAGACCTGCCCCCATATTCTCCATGCCTCACCTTTTCCTGATCTCCACATTCTCCTGAGTCTTAAAGACATGCCTTCGCTACCTATAGCTGCTGCTACAACCAGCCCTGTTATCTGAAGTAGGTAGGGTTGCCAGCTTCAGGTTGCAAAATTCCTGGAGATTTTGGGGGCGGAGCCTGGAGAGGATGGGGTTTAGGGAGGAGAGGAACCTCAGCAGTGTATAATGCCACAGACTCCATCTTCTAAAGCAGACATTTTCTCCAAGGGAACTGATGTCTGTTGGCTGGAGATCAGTTTGTAATTCCAGGAGATCTGCAGCTACCACCTGGAGGCTGGCAACCCTAGAAGTATGTATCAAGGCAGACCCTTCTGACTAAGGGAGTTCATGCCCTGCCACCTGTCCCTTGCTCAGGGCTCCATTCTGTTCCAGCCTCTCCTGGCTGACACCTCCCTGGTCCAGAAGCTTCCTGTCTACTTCCCACTGGGGAAATGTCACCCCTGTTTTTTCCTGGCTACACAATTTAATTTAGACTAGTTTGTTTGTTTTTACCATACTTTTCTCCCAGGGGTCCAGAAAGTGACTTACAATATTCTACCTTTCTCCATTTTTTATCACAACAACGCTGTGAGGTGGGTTAGATTGAGAGTATGTGACTGGCCCAAGGTCACACGGCAAGCTTCCATGACAGAGTGGGGATTCAAATCTGGGTCTCCCAGATCCTAATCCCATGCTCTAATCCCTGTGCAACAGTAGATTTCAGTTATCCTCTGGAGGTTAATGAGAAGGGTGTGTTTAGCTTCAATTTTGGTTATTTACATTCTGAATATACACCCCTGGTGCCAGAATAGTGTAATGACTCTTGTATGACAGGGGTGCTATCATGTGGGCAGTGGCAGGAATTAGTGCTGCTATCAATCAGTTCTAATACAAGGACCAATATGTCTGATCCAATGAGTACTGAGGGACTCAGATCAATGAACAGCATCAGGCTATGAGAAGCAAAGATTGTTTCTAAGTGCTCAGATTTTATTAACACTGCAACAAAGACTGTAGTAAACCAAGATCACTGGATGGCTATCCACATAGAGTTCAAAATGGATACTATAAGGGTTTGCCAGGTAACTCTCAAAAGACTTCACTGGATGAGTTAAAGAACTTTATTAATAAGCTACCAGTTCAGTATTTACTCCATCTTTGACAGGAAATGGTACTTCTCTACAAGCACAAAGCATATGTAGGATTCTATAAGAGGAGCTCTTCATTTCATGAATATTCTCCCTGCACATAAGACTTTGTGAACATATTACTTGAAATAATCTGTCTTCTTTATATTGTTTTCTGTTTCATACTCATGGATATGGGTCTGAAATTAAAATTTAATGAGGTTTCTTCAGGGCTCATTTTGAGGGGGAACGCGCAGGAACGCAATTCTGGTAGTTCTCCGAAGAGGTCACATGTCAGGTGGCTCTGCCTACCTGATTTTTGGCCATTTTGGGCTGTATTGGGCCCCAAACGGCCAGGATTGGTCCCAGAACGGCCAGGATCAGGCCTCTTACAGGTGGTGGATCGCTCTCCTGCTCAGCAGTGACCCAGTTCTAACCATTTGGGGCCCCTTTTCAGCCATTTTCAGCCCCTTTTTGCCATTTTGAGCCCAATTTCAGCCCTGAATGGCCAGGATTGGGTCCAAAACAGCCAGGATAGGTGAGGTCGGGGTGCGGCATATGCAAATCATTTATGCAAATGACACACTTCCGGTGATGTCAAGGGGTGCAGCATATGCTAATGAGTTATGCTAATAAGTTCCTGCAGCTCTTTTTCTACAAAATAACCCTTGGGTTTCTTGCGACAGTATTAACAACTAGGACACAGCATTATTTAACTATTCTCCAGATCAGACTTTTGTTTCCTTATGAATATTTTTCTCATTCTATAACAATTTATACTTCACCTGATCACACTCAAAGTTGTAATGCATCTGTTCATAAAGACTTCCTTTTTTTCCTTTAAAAGAAGCAGGGCTGTGGCTAAGTGATAGAGTGTCTGCTTTGCATGAAGAAGGTCCCAGGTTCAATCCCTGGCATCTCTAGTTAAAAGGACTAGGCAACAGGTGATGTGAAAGACCTCTTCCTGAGACCCTGGAGAACTGCTGCCTGACTGAGTAGACAATACTGAACTTGATGGACTAATGGTTTGATTCTATATAAGACATATGTATAAGACATAATAAGACATATGTATGTGTATATGGGGTTTTCCATTCAGGTTTTTCCCCATCAGTTCTGGCTCCATACTACTTGAGTTTATCCCCTGATTTCTGCATGCACTTTTTGGCATTCAGTTTTCGCTTCAGTTTTTTGTGGTTTTCCTGCCCCCCGCCCCGGTGCTTTTGAGATCACTTGTACCCCATTCTTTTTCTGGAAGCCATTTTCCCTCTTCATTTTTTTGCTTTAACAAACTGAATCAGGTTGAGCACAGTGTAAAGGGATACATAAGTACAATTCAGCTCAGCATTTACTAAGAAAAAAAAATGGAACTCCGCACCCTCAGTTGTAGGAGGAAGATGCATGGCAGTGTGGGAAAGCCATGAAGATTAATACCGGAATGATGTATTTAAAAATGAAAAGCAACAAATGGATTGGTCTGTAAGCAAGTGTCTTCCAGCAGTATGTCTTGTGTTGAGGGGGACTCAGGAGAAGGGAAGCACTACTGGGAAATAGATGAGATTCAGAAAACATGGGGGCAAAGATATCTTCTTACAATGTTATGAGTCAGAGATGCAACACAAACCATCTTGGCTTTGATGAAAGCATTCTCCTCCTCCATTCTCTGATTCCTTGCTGGCATATTGTCTTTTCATGTAAGAAAGAACCTTTCAAGAACCTCCATGTACAGAAATCCAAACAGTCAATGAAATGAAAATTGCAACAGCCTCAAAGTTAAGGTGTTCAAAGTGTGTGTTCTGATTTCTCTGTTTTGTTACCTGTCAAAAAAAATAACTGACATTATTTCCCCAGCTGCCTCTATGAAACACATGAACCAATGCACCACATGATTCCTTCAGTTTATGAATGCCCCAGTCATCCTGATTCTGCCCCATCTTACATCAGTGTAAATTTCTTTTAAAAGCCTTTGAATTTAGTCTAAGAAAACTGAAACCTAAGTGGACAGAGATAGAGAGGATTGTTTTTCCATCCTGAGACAATCACAGCCTGAATGTGTCAAATGCATTTTGCTTTGGCAGTGCAATGATGTTTTTGAGTCTGATGATTACGCACATTATTGCCGTCCTGGGTAAAATGGCAGATCCATCACAGGCAGTTTGTAAAGCAGCAGGATAGGTGAGAGAGCAAGCAGCTGCCCTTATGCTTCTTCTGCCACTGGATGGTATTGGAACTGGTGGAATGCTGCTTGTTACCTCTTTGAAAAAGCAAAGAAATCAACCATAAAAATTGCCCAATAACACTTTCTGTGAGATGGTATTCGTGGGTCTTGTTTAACATGGTAGGAAATCTCAGAATTGGGGATGTGCTGCTGAACCTTGCTTCAATCCCTCTAGGGACTGAAGGTTCAACCAGTTTGGGCCCCATTGAGCTGTTCCTTTAACGTTCCACTTTGATCCTTCTTTCATTTCCCTCACACATACACCCCTCTCTCACATACATACCATGTAGATGTCAGCATAAAAAAAATACAAACATGCACCCAGCATTGTCCATCATGAAAATAAGCTTGAATAGACATAATTATAAAGGACCAAATAAGATAATTCGTTTTGCTGGCAATGTCAGAATTCAGCAGCATCTCAAGCTTGTTATCAATCATTATGTCATCAATGCCCAGTCCACCCATTTGAAAAACCGACTTTGTCTTGCTGTTTCTGTACTTTTGCCCCATACTTACACTAATTCAAAGTAAAGTGTCAACTGACTTACTCTGGACACTGTAAGGCATGATGGAGAATAAGAGGGGAATGGACACAGACCCCATTATATAAAATAATCTGTAATGGCTCATAGCACACACCCGTGTGTACACACATACACACATTTTGAACAATGCAAAGGATAAACTAATAGGCTAGACGTCAGAACTGCCCATCTTGGTGTTGCAGTTTTCTCATCTGCCAAACTGCTTCTTGTTTTCTTATAAGAATCACCTTTAGGACAAGGCATTAATTACTAGAATACATCTAAAAAGCATAGCAGAATATAGGAAGGAATAAAGCATTGCCACTAGTTACAAAGATTATTATCATTGTAAACTATGGCCAAATCCACACCTATTTTCCGTTTTTTTAACGGAAAAAATCTGTGTTTCTAACCCGCAAATTTCACCTGTCTGTTCACATTCATGCTGAAACTGCGTATTCCTTGCGTGATCTACTGTTCACATATCCGTTGGCAAAGCCGTCTTAGTGGGCGGGGATCAATCTTCCCGCCCAATTTTTTTTTATTTTTTTAAACAGATTTCCGTTATTTCAAAATCATATACCGAAACATCAGCAAAGTGATATATCATGTGCCACTTTTCGTAGCGATTGGTTCACATTTCTGGCGAGGTACTTAAAAATCCTATAAAAAGGATTTTTTATAGGATTTTTTATAGGTGCAGCGGCTCCTCAATGCATCTATCTAACTTTCAAGATTGTGTCCGAAAACCAAATTGGGATCTATGCAAAAAGATATCCCATTTAAAATTTCAGTAATTATGAAAATATTTAGGAAGTGGTGGTGGCCGCGGAAAAAAGGGAATCTTTAGTGCCTATGTGTTCCGTTATATTCTGAATTGTGCAAGAATATTTAGCGGAATTTCAATATTACATTAATCAGATTTTTAAAAAAATTCAAAAAGGAAAAAAATGTGTGGTGGTCTGCATCGCACCACTGAGGATTGAATTCTCCAGACCGCTTTCCCCAGCAACGAGATTTTATTCTGGCAACATCAAAATAATGTTTTCAATAGAACTAAGTAAGCTATGAAAGCCCAGCATTCATGGAGTACGGAGCATTTGCGGGGACAATAAGCCAATCGACACGTTAGGAACGGGTTTCCTATTCAGGGTAGAGAAACGGAAGTGGGGGTGGTTTCAAGAAAAGGGGCTTGAAAACCGCTTCTAGGCATTCACGTCCACCGTGCAACTCCCGCAAGAGACCAGAAACTAGCAATGAAAACCAAACCGAAAGAGAAGCGAGAGAACTGTGGAATGGAAAACAGGTAGTGTGAACAGCACTGGGATTTGCGCAAAAAACGTGGTAAAACTGCGGGAAAATTTATGTAGTGTGGATTCAGCCTATGTGTAAGCCTGTACTGAAAAAAGGGTTTGGGGCCTAGGACCTAGGTCTGATTAATAGACTGCAGATACTTAGATAGACCAGACTAGCAGACCAGACTAGGGCCGTTTTCACACTACTAACTTGCTTCTGTAACATTGCAAAACATCGCGCAAAAAACGCAGAAGATAGCATCTTCTTGCAAGAGTTTTGTGCTATGTCGCACAAATCTCTCGCGAGAAGACGCTATCTTCTGCGTTTTTTGTGCAACGTTTTGCAACGTTACGGAAGCAGGTTGGTAGTGTGAAAATGGCCTAGCAGATAATTGATGTGTACCTAGGTTTGTATTAATTGGCATGATTAGCAAAGGCTCATGGGGCATGTGTTAGAACAGGCTGCCATTGACTATGAGAGGTGGTATAATGCAGGATTAGGCTACCTGAAAAGACTTGAAGGGAGAGAGGAGTGCTAAAGCTAGTGCTTTTTGGAAGGCAAAGCTTGTTTCCAAGTGTTGGATCTAAGAAGGTCACGGAGCTGAAACTGCTAGTTGGGAAGAACTAAACACTTCTCCTTGGGAGAACAGTAGTGAGTTGTGAAGAGCTGAAGAAGCAAGGAAGTGCAAAGAGTTAGAATTGTCAACAGCTGAATTCTTCATTGACTGCTTGAGACCAACACCCTAGTACAGAGCTGCCCTACTTCAACTTGCCAAGAGGAAAGGGGAACTGCTCCTAGGGCAACAAGCAAGCTCCAGGATTCATACACCATCTTCATAAAAAGAGTCCTGCTGTTGCAAGGCCTTCTGGATATTTGGGACTCCATTCCAGGCATAACCTCTGGCCAAACCCACAGAACTGCCTGCACCCTCTACCAAGTGGACTGTGAGTAGGACTCTGCTCTGGGATCACTGTGAACCAGTATTGATAACTTTAGGAATGTTTTCAGAGTTGTGTTCTGTTATATTTAAATAAATTGGATTTACATTTTGAATTTGTAAACATATCTCTAGAAATTGAACCTGGCCCTTGGGACTCGGGGGTTACATATGAAATGTGCTTGGGAAGCTCAAGATGGAAATGCATATATAGGCTTTCACTGCAAAGAAGACTGTATTGCATTAGAAGAGTCTTTCTGTGGATGTTCACTATTGTACTGTAGGGATAAGTTTGACTTTATGGCAGATTTTAAAAAAATCTTTGTGAGGTTTTATGGGATACTTGGAATACAGCAAGTATTTGCCAATACTCTAGCCTTACACCCTCAAACCATTCTCAATTAAAATTTTCCCAAATGGTAGTAAACATTTGCTACCACCCAAATGGGCCAGCATGTCAAACCTTCCTTAAGTGTGACAAGTGCCACAGGATCTTATATACCTCATTCCTCTATTGTTTTAAAATTTGTTTTGTTCACAGCAAAATAAAAATATCTTAAAATCAACATATAAAACAATCCATTTGAAAAAAAAGCAGCTTCAAAATAACAGCATCAGCTTCCATGTATAGAAAACTCAGGCAATAGAGGTTAGGATTAGCTGAGCCTTAAGAACGGTCCTAGCAAATTGCCATCACATTTAGAGTTCTCTGAGGAATTTTTTTCTTCTTCAGTGTAACTTCTTCATAATTTGTTGATTCCTTTTTTATTCTAGCTATGGGAAATGTACCCATCACTATTTAGAACTCCTGTATTAAACAACTTTCCTCAGTGCTAACTGGTAACATAGCTTACCTTATTATCGTTGTTTAGGATGATGTTTGACTGTTGTACTTTATACCTGGAAACGAGTTTTTTTAACAAGTTAAATCTATGCTTGTTATCACTCAATGCCAGGCACTGTCAACCCATTGCCATCTTTGTTCTCAATTTTGCAGGTTTGAGAGAGCTTCAAAAAGTTATTTGACTAAATAACAACAACAACCTATTTATATACCACCCTTCAGGACAACTTACATCCCACTCAGAGTGGTTTACAAACTATGTTGTTATTATCCCCACAACAATCACCTCGTGAGGCAGGTGGGACTGAGAGAGCATTGAGAAGCTGTGACTGACCCAAGGTCACCCAGCTGGCTTCAAGCGGAGAAGTGGGGAACCAAACCCAGTTCTCCAGATTAGAGTCTTACCACTTTTAACCACTACATTAAATTGGCTCTCAAGATGGCACTGGAACAAAATAAATGTATGTGCACTAAGGAAAGCACTACTTACCTCTGTTTATGTCTCCTTCAGCTCAAACTATTGTTTGTCTCTAGTTTCAGTGCTGGGTGCCTGTGTTACAAAACAGAGGGACCACTTGAATTAATCCTCCATCTTTTCTCATTGCAGCTGGCAACTGTGTTGCACGTGTGTCTGACAACAAATGTGCCTTGAGTGAATGAAGAAACAAGAGATTACTCTGTAATTTAAAAATAGCCATAATATTAATGTGCAGAATGGAGAATTTAGAATTTGCCTCCTGACTCTGGTGTATTTTGATGTCACTCTTTTAAAGGGAGCATTAGTATGATGTATAAAATAGTACCCAGGAATCTGGTTGTTTTCATGGAACAACTTGGTCTCCAGAGACTATTTGGCTGAAGTGCCATCTGGACACCTATGGGCAGATGCACCAGCCACATTAGTTTGCAGTAGCCTGAGACTACAATCTGCCAAAGGAAAGTATAGAATTGAACATGAGGAAGTTGCTATCTTGCATGACCAGCTCGTTAGCCTTCTCCCTAATGAGGTGGAACACATTTGGGCCAGGAGTACAAGTAACCTTTTCCCAAAATCATGTTCTGAGCCAATGAAAATTGAAGTCTGGTTTTGTGAGGGCATGCTGTGACAATAACCCATCCAAGAGGAAATTGCAACTCTCTCAGCCTCCAGCTGGCAGGGCAGGGTAAACACCTGGAAAGTCTGCTGCAAAGGGCTGAACTGTTGCAAATTGATAGGTATATAACATCCTACTGGGCAAGCCCTGCCAAACCAAGCAGCAGTACTACTGAGCAGAAGACTGTTGAATTAAAGGAGGAGGAGGAAAGAGTAGAGTTGCTGGGGGAAGGGGGAAGAAATCGGACTGCTGGAATATTTTGCAATATATTCCAATCACATTTAAATAGTATCAGATGATCATGCAAAATCAAAATGTAAAGAGAGTTGACCTGTCCCTAAGCCTTATTGTATTCCTAGGTATATAAATACCATTGGTATGCCTATGGCATTTGACATTTCCTCATGTTAACATCTTTGAATTCACACAAGAGATACTCAGAATTCTGAACTTCTCTAATTGGTTAATTGGTAGCTATGTACAATTAATTCAGCTTGAATATTCTTGTGTGTAGAAATGGGCTTGTGGGAAATAATTTATCTCGATAAGGAGACTCAGAATTATGAGATGCTGCCCAACAACATGCAGCCATCAATATTTCTCACAAACCGATATAATTTACATGTTGTGCACTGAAACTCACAATCACAATGGATTTTGTCAAAACATGTAGTTATTCTGTTGCCTGAGATACCTGGTCTTAATAACTAGAATTATGGAGACAGGGAAAATCTTTAGAGATGTATCTCAGTAGTGTATGCATAATGTATACATAAAGAATGCATGTAAAACTGATCATTCAGAAAGAGATTTTACAGGGTTGTTAAGTTGTAATAACAGACTGTTTCAATTAAGGTTTAATTTTTGAACGGATAAATGAAAAATTACACAGAAGATATAATTAAATGTAACAGCATGTGTTCTGAAATAATGCTACTGAGCCAGAAGTGATGCAAACGTGTCACTGACTAAGCTGGAAGGATATTAAAAGTGTAGCTTGATTCCCTAATGTTATTTTCCTTATTTTCCTTGTTCCTTATATGCTTGCCTCAGTCTTTATCTGTTTATCCTATTTTCTGCATCCTATGCAATCTGCCTGCATCACCATCAGTAATCCTAAGAACAGAAAGGGAGTCACCACTTTGTGGCATCCTTGTCTTGGTCTCTTCAAGGATAGGCAAGGCCATGCATAAATCAATCAAGAGGGTTGTGCAGGAGGGCTTAATTCCATGTCACTCATAAAAGCTTTTGAGTTTGGGAATGAAAAGCGTTTCTGACTCTACTTTTTCTCACATCCATCCACCTCCAAAAAGCTGAGGCAGAAATCAATTTAGAAAAAAAGTTAAAATACAAGATAGTTTGGGATTTTATTCTCTCTTTCTCATTTTAAAATACAAATTTGTCCCCTTTGCCTTTGCTGCCACTCATGCATATTTTATATATTCATTAGCTCTAAGACTTTAAAACACCCACAAATCTTACTTTGCTCACCAAGAATGACACTGTGAGCTTTACACACTTCGCTGGGAAGGTTGATGTTATTTTTTGCCATGACCAGGTTGTGAAATCTGTCACTGCTCTGAAAGATTTGCAAGGACATCATCCTGATGATGAAGGTCTTAAATTCTGCTCAGAGTGAGAATCCTTCTTGTCTACTTCCTTTTCCTAATGCATTAACCTTCCCATGCCAGCACTCCTGGAAAAGCTGTGGTCAATATGGGGTGTGCACCAAAATTTTTTTAAAAATAATTTTAGATCCAGGATTCGGCAGGGAGGGGGGGGGGTTATTTTTTACTGTGATTGCTGTTTTTTGGGTAGGACTTTACCAATTTGAGATTTGAATCTATGTGATTTTTTAGGTTCCGAAGTTTTGGGACAATTATTTTCAATGAGGAATCCATTTGAGGATCTGGAGCAGTTGTATATAAAGTTCATAGCACCAATTTCACATAGAACAAAGCTCTCACTAATTTATAGCCCCATAAATTTCAAGCAAATTGAACAAAGGGCTTCAGTTTTACAAACCCCCGATATAGGTACCTCTTAGTACAGTCACACCTTTCTGTACTGATGCCTGTGTGTGTGGAGGGTGGAGGGGATGGCAACAAGTAGGGTTGCCAGGTCCAGGTTGGGAAATTCCTGGAGATTTTAGGGATGGAGCCAGGAGAGGGTGGGATTTGGGGAGGGGAGGGGCCTCATTGGGGTATAATGCCATAGAGTTCACCCTTCCAAGGCAGCCATTTTCTCCAGATGACTGATCTCTGTTGCCTGGAGATCAGTTGTAATTCCAAGAGATCTCCAGATACCACCTGTAGGCTGGTGACCCTAGCAACAAGGGGCAGCCTAGCAAGAGAGTTCTGTTTCTGGTCTTTTTCGTTCTGAAATTCAAAGAAAGATAAAAGATCAGAGCTGAGGGGACAGAGCTGAGTTTGATCCCACCAGCTCCTTCTCCTTCTTCCCCTCCTGGGTTTTCAATGTCTCTACAACACCTGTGGTGTGGTGTGGTGGCATCAGAGTGCCCGCTAAGGTTGATTTTTATCTGTGTGAATTGAAAAACCAGGGATTAATGGTTACCTCCTTGAAGGTGCATTTGGCAGCTATCTCTACTTTTCACCAGCAGGTTGAGGGCCACGCTGTTTTTTCTCATGTGAGCTCCCGCCAGTTTTTAAAAGGGATGTTTAACCTTTACCCACCTGTACCACCACTGGTGCCTCAGTGGTCTTTATCACTAGTGTTGGCATGGCTTATGTTACCACCCTTTGAGCCATTTGGCAACATGTTCATTTGACTTGTTGCCTTATAAAGTGGTATTTTTGGTAGCCGTAACCTCGGCTAGGAGGGTAAGTGAGTTGGCACCCCTTAGGGCTGACCCTCCTTTTCTAAAGTTCCATACTAATAAGGTGGTCTTACGACCATGCCTTCAGTTTTTACCGAAGGTAGTGACTGCTTTTCATTTAACTCAGGACATGTCTTTACCCGTGTTTTTTCCTGACCCGGTTTCTAAGAGAGAAATAGCTCTTCACACGTTAGATCTTAAGAGAGCCTTAGCTTTTTATTTAGACAGGGCAAAGGTTTTTCGTGACAACCCACATCTGTTTGTCTGTTTTGGGGGCTCTGACAAGGGGAAGAAAGCGTCCTCACAGACTCACAGATTGTCTCAGCCATTGTGAAGGCGTATACTTTGGCTGGAGTACAATGTCCATTACTTCTCAAGGCTCATTCTACTAGGTCACAGGCAGCAGCATCTGCTTTGCTCAGGGGTGTCACTAGCATTTGTAGGGCAGCAACGTGGTCCTCTGCTGATACATTTGTGAAGCATTATGCTGCAGATGTGAATGCGAGCCAAGATGCTGCAGTTGCTAGAGCTGTTCTCCAATCCTTGTTTTCCTGAAAGGGAAACAGAATATATAACATGGTATAATATTACTGTGCACTCTTCACTGTACAGACTTATATTATATTGAACTGTTTTTATGAGTTCTGCTATGGGCGATACTCTGATAGAGTATTGGTTGTTGAACTTATTATTCTTACTGCTCTTTATTAATCGCTCTTGTTATGCTTTGCAGTTCAAGTTGTCTCTTTAATAAAATTGAGTTGGAGTTTCACCCCGCCTCCTCATTGTGTTCAGCTTGGTACTCTCGTGTGGAGGCACAGAAGAACGACGATGAAAACAGGGTTGTGCATACCTGTAACTATTGTTCATCAAGTTCTTCTGTGCTGACACACATCCCTCCCTCCTACCCCGCTGTGAACTCCATGGTTGGTCCTCGTGGGAGTCGCAGCGGCATAGGAGAACTGAGGGAAGAAAAGAACAGTGTGCCTCTGTGCACTCACAGCCAACAGTTGATTTGCATGCACAATGGGGCAGAACTCATGATAATGAAAATGGATGGATCAGAAATGGGTATGGCCCACCTGAAACAAAAGATAATGAAAGAGAGTTTTTTCTGAGATCCCAGATTCAAAACTGTAACAGAAATTTTCTCAGTGCACACCTCTAGTAAAAAAGATAACATCTAAATGCTATTCCAATCCAAATAATACCTTGCTGCCTCTACCAGCCCAGACCTCTTGGGATTTGTCCTTAATTAGTTCTTGACAAATCCCCCATTAATTTGCATCCCCAGGTGAATCTTGGTGATGGGCATAATGCCCAAGAGATCTGTCCCCTCAGAGACCTTACCCAACACAGACAGACTGCATATTTAAGGAATTCCACTTCAGGCACTTCCTTCTCTTATTTTGGATTTTTGGGGGAAATTCCCTTTCTGTGGGAGCAATCTATGCTCAACTCTTGCAAGGATCCAGTTGGAAGGGAGAAATGCCGTTGCCTGGGAAATCAGTAGAATCAAAGAAAAACAAGATACCTGTTGCATTGCTGACAGTAAGCACACAAACATGAAAAACTACACAAATTTTTCTGGAAAGGGGGTTTCAAAATGTTCAAGAATCCTGTATTTGTGTTACCATTCCAGAAAATCATGGCAACAAATGAAAACAGCAATTGTTATGTATATCTATGGCTTGGAAATTTCTTAATTCACACTCTTTAGCTGTCACGTGCCACTGCTTTCTGGACCAGCTGTAACTTTTGGTTCAGGCCCAAGGGCAGCCCAGTGTAGAGTGAGTTGCAGTAGTCTAACCCGGAGGTGAGTGTTGCATAGATTGCTGTGACCAGGTCCTGGGGCAAAAGATAGGGCCCCAGTTGCCTGGCCTGTCGAAGATGAAAAAAGGTAGACCTGGCAACAGCCACGACCTGGGCCTCCATTGAAATTGTGGCATCCAAGGTCACATCCAGGCTCCTCACTGTTGGCAAAGGTTTCAATAGTACCCTGACAAGGATTGGGAGCTGGGTCCCCAGCTCGATCGCCCCACGACCCAGACACAGAACCTCCATCTTCAGGGCATTCAATTTCAGGCGACTCTGATATAACCAGACCATCACAGCCTCAAGACCTTGCTATTGATTTCCATCTGTTATGTGAAACAGAAGAAGAGTGTGTTCATGAGTGTGTTTCTTACATTCACCACAAGTATAGAAAACCAAAGGACTATGCCAGAAGTCCATAACAAGTTTCATAATAGCTTTTGGTTCCTCTTATCTCCTTAACTGTAATGATTTGACATGCAAAAAATAAAAAATGAGGGAGGCATCCAAAATAGAAAGTGGGTAACTTCAATTGCTCTCAGATTGATTGATTAAATGGAAATTCTGATCCTAACATACAAAACACAATTAAGAATATAATAAATTGTGCTTTGGAAAACTTATAGTACATTACAGACCTAAAAAGAGTTGCACCCTTCTACATCTGTTAAAGTCAATAAGCTTAGAAGGGTATAACTTTGCTTAGAAAGGCATTGCTAAACATGGAATCAGTAAAAAGGAAAGGCACTTCTTTCTAATATTAATACATTTGTTCATGAGGGTGTTTTAGAATACCAGCACTTTCTAGTCAATAGTTATGGAGATGGTCCTACTGCTCTTTGAATCTAAAGCAACAAAAATTGTTAATTTGTTCCTGAAAAGAAGAGGTTTATATTCAGTTCTCCATTTATATGCAGTTGAAAAACAAATGGACATTTTAATAGGGGGAAGATGAGATTTGTTTCTCCCAATTGTTTTGAGTGCAGCTTTCACTTCTCTTTATAAAACTGCAGGCTGTTCATCAAAAGATTCTTCTTTGACGGAATCTGTCATCCTTCTATCTCTTCTGTATAGTTCTTCCGTGTATTGTTTCCAACTTTTCTTTATTTTGTCCTGATCAGATAATGTATTTTCCTGCTGATCTTTCAGCATCCTTATCTGAGCTTTGATTTTCCCCTTGATATCCTGGATCTTGTGGAACAGATCTCTTGGTCTTCCTTTTTTGTAATTGTCTTCTATTTCTCTTCACTGATGGTTATTATTATAATAGATTTCTTTGTCTCTGTGTGCAAGTTGCTGAAAAGCTGCATTTAGAATTCTGACTCTTATTTCTGTCAAGTTTTACTTTTGCTTCTCATCTGTCTTTAGCAATATTAACAGTTTAATCAGTCATCCATCGAGACTTATCTTTTCTTGTAGCTACAGGAATAGTCTTTACATATTCTTCCTTAATAAAGTATCTTGTTTCAGCCCGTAGTTCTTCTGGTTCATGATCAATTAAACTTAGTAATGCAAATCTGTTCTTTATATGGTCTTTACATTCTTCAGGAATGTTATTTAGATCAGTGGTTCCCAACCTTTTAAAATGGTAGCCACAAGTCCAAATTTACTTTACTCAGTACAGTACATCTCCCATAGTAGGTAGAGAGCAGGGAGACATTGCAGGAAACTGGATAAGAGGCTGCTGAAACAGCAGTGCCAAGAGAGAGCCTATGCTTGCACACACCTCTTTCTTTACTTCTCTCCCTTTTCCATGCGCTGAAATCTCCCATCTACTCTCCAGATTTCCCCCCTTCCAACTACTATTGTAAAGCTATTAGTTTTCAGAGAGCTCCCCCCCCTTCATTATTGTTACAAAGGGGGAGGTCAAAGTGAGAATGTGAGAAGCTGGAAAGAAAGGAGGAGAGAAAGAGAAAAGGTGCACAGGGCAGGAGCCACCATTAGGGCTGGCTGGCATATGAGCCACTTTTAGAGATGTTGTGACCCACTTTTGGGTCCCCCTGACTCACAGGTTGGGAAGCATTGATTTAGACTATATTTTGGCACTATGATTCATTCAGTACTTCTCTTTAGACATGGGCACGAACAGCAATACGAACTAAAAAAAGCCATGAACAGCCCAATCAGCTGTTCTCTAACAAGCTGTTCGTGAGGCCCCATTCCCAACGAACAGGTGGTCGTTGCAAGTGCCATGTGTTGCGTTAGTCCTCCGTTTGTCAAGCCAGACAGTCTGGCATCTGCAATCAATTCCCCTGGGAACGGAGGATTGTCTGAACTCTCTCTGAACTCCTTCTGGCTTTCCTTCTGGCTTGTAAGTTAACTCTCAAAGTATCTTCCAGGCAGCAGACAGTCCAGTTTTTGCCACTGTAAACAGAAAATGACAGGAAAGGGGAAGACCCATGGATCATGCCTTTCCTGGGGTGCAATCTCTCTGAAACTGGGGGTTCTTCAGAGGACAGTGCCGACTATATCCCCTGCAAATTTGGTGGGTATTGGACATTGGGAAGATTCTCCTGGTTGTGAGAGGGATGAGGAGAATCTCCTCACCTCTCTTGCACTGGGCAGGCAGCCTGGCTGTGCGACTACTCTCCCGGCCCTTTAAACTATCAGCTGGCAGTTGGCAGGGGGAATTCCACCCTGCTGCCTGCCAGCTGATAGTTTAAAGGGATCTTAAGGGGCCAGGTAAGTGGGTTTGCGGGGAGGGGGGCAAAGTGTGGGGGTTTGGGTGGGTGGGGTTCTGGCCCCCACGAACAATGAACAACATGTTCGGGAACAGGTCATGTTCATCCATGTTCGTTGTTCATGGATGGCAACGAACCACGAACAAGGTGTTCGAGTTTTTTTTCCGTTTGTGCCCATGTCTACAGCTTCAGCTTTATTCTATTTTTTGATATTAACAGTTGGTGATCTATACCACAATCAGCTCCTGGTCTTGTTTTAGCAGACAGAATAGTGCTTCTCCATCTTCTGCTTCCGATTCTATAATCTATTTGATTCCTGTATTGTCCATTTGGTAATTTCAATGTATACAATTATCCATTCAGTTGCCTGAAGCATGTGTTTGCAATGAAGAAATTGTTGGCTTCACAGAATTCTATGAGTTGCTCTCCTGCTTCATTTTGAAATCTTAGTCCAAATTTTCCAACAATGTTTGATTCTACTTGTCTCCTATTTTGCATTCCATCCAGTCACCTATGATTATAAATGCATTTTGTTTAGGTATATGATAAATTTCTTCTTGGAAACTTGTATAAAAGCTTTCCATTTTTTCCCTTCAGCATATATAGTTGGAGCATAACCTTGAATGATATTAATGTTGATAGAGCTTCCATGAAATCTAAATGATATTTTGCTTTATAGCTTTTGATTGCTTGTGTTGCGTTCTGTCTCACTGTTAGAACAACACTGTTTCTTCTGAGTTTGTCATTTCCAGAGTGAAACATTTTGTAATTTTCTGACTGAAAATGTTTTAATCCTTTGGAGCATTTAGTTCACGTATACTCAGGATCACCATGTTTAAAAGCCCAATTTCTCATTTTATGATTTTGAACTTACCTGGATTCATACTTTTCACATTCCATGTTCCTAATTATATATATGTTGCTCAGCTTTGGAGCAGCTTTTCCTTTTGCATCTACTCACATCAGCAAGTGGACATCCTTTCAACTTGAATTGTCCCATCATTAAGACCCCTATTCATATTTGCCCTCTATTCTTCCCCAGTAGTTAATTGAGTGCCTTTTGACCTGGGGGTCCTGTCTTTTAGTACTGTATCTTCTCTCATTTGGGGTTTTCTCATCATAGGGTTTTCAAGGTAAGAGGTTATCAGAAATGTTTACCATTGCTGCCTTCTGTGCTAACCAGGGTTACTGAAGTGTCACAGCCATTGTCTGTGAAAGATCCTCCACCAGGTTCATCTTCCACTACTGCTCCTGCCCAATGGCCATCTTTCAAGGATTCCTCCACTGCTATCACCATTGGAATCCATTTACCCACAGAAATACCGCATTGGGTCTAAGCTAGTAACTACAAAGAACGTGGTGATAATGGTTATATTTTGGTTAATAGTTATGTATTGTAGTACTTGACTAGTCTTTCAAAGGAATGTAAGTTTAAGGAGCCCCAGTAAACTCTAAAATGCTGTAAAAATGCTCTAAAAAGTTTCAGTTCAATAGTCAGCTAATGCTTCTTCATTACATATACCTGTTACTTATTCTTACAGAATATGTAAAACCAATATATGTCAACCAATTATTTTTTTAAAGGGCAATTGATGAGTTCCCAAAGGTGTCTTCAGTGGCACCACAAATTAAGTTTGCATTACTTTGGATACAAATGTACAAGAGCTAGATGTCATGATTTTAGCCTAGGTGCTAGAAAAAGTACAGAACCAATGGATGATCAGAGGGAAAAAATGACATTATGCAGAAAGAATAATTTGTTTGTGTGAAGGCACAATCCAGTTGTAGTAGTACTTATCAGTTGCGTGTGTGTGTTCAAATATTCACATACATTATCCCAGCAATCCTACAACAGCTGTGGGAAGCCAGTCCATATTATCTCCACATTATAGGTGGGCCCAGAGAGACATAATATTTTGCCTAAGGTCACCTGATCACTGAGGTGAGCCAGGGACTTCCTAGCAGGAACTCTAGAACATATCTCAAGCAGCTCTTTTACACTTTTGTGCAAATGTGACACAAGGACATTGATACAAATCTCACCAGTTATTTACTAATCATGCCCTGTATTTGGCAGTGAATCTGCATTTTCTATGGTGTGAGCTAAGGACAAAAATAGACTCGGCTTGCCTGTTCTAAAACTTTCTCACCTGCCTGACCAGCTGATGGCTTTCTCTAAGCAGCTTACAGAAAACAACAGTACTGCAAAAGATCTTATAATTATAATTATAATCTGAAAAGTAGGAGGAAACAACATCCTTTAAATTCTGTATCTTGGAAATACAGCATAAAAGATTTGTGCATTTATCAACAGCCATGGATCAGTCATGGATGAAACTGTTCTATATTTCCTTCTGCTGTGGAATTCCACTTTGGGAAGAGTGGAGTGAGGATTCTTTATAACAGTGATGTGTCTTTGGAGTGACCCTGAATAAATGAACAAGCTCCTTTGTGTAAATGTCACCCTTAATGTTCCTATTTGTCAATCGTTCCCAGCCTTTCTGTTTTCTCTTGCAGCCTTCTTCTGCGGCAGAATCTCAGTTCTTATGCTCCTCCCTCTGTATATGGAGTTTTATTTTCCTTGTATTTAAGACCATAAAGTTTCAATTCAAGCACCTGGGCTTCCATGACTGTCTAACTCGGTTTTCTTTCTTAGTGTATGTGGGCTTTTTCTGGCCCATTTTTCATGCTAGTACCTGTGTATGCAAAGAACATAGAAGTGATGGCTGTTGTGGGTTTTCCGGGCTGTATTGCCGTGGTCTTGGCATTGTAGTTCCTGACGTTTCGCCAGCAGCTGTGGCTGGCATCTTCAGAGGTGTAGCACCAAAAGACAGAGATCTCTCAGTGTCACAGTGTGGAAAAGATGTAGGTCATTTGTATCTACTCAGGAGGGGTGGGGTTGAGCTGAGTCATTCTGTAAGAGTTTCCCAGGGTGTGGAATGCTAATGGCGGGAGGCTTCACTGTATCCTGAGAAGGTTCTTTTGCATATGGATTGGTGCTTGATGTGCTAATCTTCTCTGCAGGGCTATTGTCGGGTGTGGAGTGTTTTGTTGGCCTGGTGTTTTTCAGAACTGGAGCCCATGCTCTGTTCATTCTTAAGGTTTCTTCTTTCCTGTTGAAGTTTTGCTTATGCTTGTGAATTTCAATGGCTTCCCTGTGCAGTCTGACAAAGTAGTTGGAAGTGTTGTCCAGTATTTTGGTGTCCTGGAATAAGATACTGTGCCCTGTTTGAGTTAGGCTATGTTCAGCCACTGCTGATTTTTCAGGCTGTCCAAGTCTGCAGTGTCTTTCATGTTCTTTTATTCTTGTCCTACATCTTTTCCACACTGTGACACTGAGAGATCTCTGTCTTTTGGTGCTACACCTCTGAAGATGCCAGCCACAGCTGCTGGCGAAACGTCAGGAACTACAATGCCAAGACCACGGCAATACAGCCCGGAAAACCCACAACAGCCATCGTTCTCCGGCCGTGAAAGCCTTCGACAATACAACATAGACGTGGATTATAGTTTATAAGTGACTATATTTTTGCTGATTCCAACTGCATGATTTTTGTGGAAACAACTGGGAATAATTGAAGAGTGCTTCTTTACAGCTTCAATTGATGAGCATAATGCAAATCACCTGATCACAAAGTGAAGTGTGGAATTTTTTTTGTCCACAAAAGAATTAAAGTGGTATGTCTGACCCACTGTGATCCAGACAGAGGCCATTCTGAGCCCACTAGATTGCTTACATCCTGACATCATTGTCACCACAGTGTAATATCTATGTCTGCTCTCTACAAGATGCAGTCACCAGCATAGGATGAATGGGTGGCAGCGTTCAAGATATAGATAGTACACATAGTCATTCTATTAAATTGCTTCTGAAATACTGAAATTTAGTAGAATAAGTGTTACTTGGGCTGCTTTCACATGTCCTTAATGGGATGGTCTACCAATGGTACTTTGGCGAATTATCTCACTCATTGCACGTCATCGTTTCTCATGCATGAGTGGGTCATGGTGATTCCATTTTTAAAGCATTTTTTGTGAGACTGGTTTTGGGCTGTGTTTATTTTTAATGCAGGTTTTCTGCATGATTATCCTGTATCAATGCATGTGGAAGAGCCCTCCCACAAATCTCCATCCTCTCCTCTCCTTGGTCCTCTCGCTGCCACCAGCATGCTCAGCTCCCTCTGGTTGCATTTAGGGGAGCACACTGGCAGGGACGAGAGGAACAAGAAGCCGATCACCTCTGCCAGCTCCCTCTGACCAGTGCCAGTGCAATTGGCTCCCTCTTGCCGCTACCCGCACGCTCAGCTCCCTCTGGCTGCGGAGTGCTTTTAGGGGAGCAAAGGGAGCTGGCGGCAGGGAGAGGGAGCCAAGCAGACTAGACAAGATGCCTAGAGAAAGAACCTCTGCTAGGGAGAAAAGGGATTCTCTCTCTCTTCCCTGGCAGAGGTTCTTTCTCACTACACTTCCCATGGAACCTTGCGGGAAACTGACATGTGTCCTCCACGCATCAGGTGTCTCGTCTGTTTTGGCTGTCATTCTTCTGAGTTGCTTCAAATTTGAGAACTATGCTGTTTCTTCCCTCTTAAGTATTAACTAGCAGAAAGCAGCAAGAAACAGAGATGTACCCTACCACAAAAGATACGGAATTCATTATTTTACTTCTTGCCAGCAGCATTTTGATTTGACATTCTGTAGGCTTATAATGTGGTGAGGGTGAGATTTGGAGATTTAGCTGGATTTGTTGTAAATAAGGTGAAGTCCAAAATATTGTGCAAAAATATGACTAAACAACAACAAAAGGAGTTGATGGACAAGGTAGAATGTGAAGTAGTGAACAAAGTTAAATATCTAGGAGTGGAAGTGACAGCGAAAAATATTGATCTATATAAGAATAATTATGACAAGCTATGGCAACAAATAGATAAAGATATGATTAAATGGAATAAAATGAATTTGTCATGGCTAGGTCGTATTGCAGTAATTAAGATGAATGTTCTTCCAAGAATTATGTTTCTACTACAGACAATACCTATTGTTAAAGATAGTAAACAATTTGAAAAGTGGCAGAGAACAATATTAAACTTTGTTTGGGCTGGAAAGAAACCCAGAGTTAAAATGAAGGTACTGTGTGATGCAAAAGACAGAGGAGGTTTACAATTACCAAACTTTAAATTATATCATGAAGCGGTATGTTTGGACTGGCTAAAGGAATGGTTGACATTGAAGCATTTGAAGCTGTTAGCATTGGAAGGATATAAAAAACTATTCGGATGGCATGCATATCTATGGTATGACAAAGTAAAAGCAGACTCTATGTTTTTACATCATTATGTAAGAAGAAGCTTGTTTGCTGTATGGACCAAATACAAGAAATATATGGAAGAGATTATACCAATGTGGATTATCCCTGCAGAAGTAGTAAATCCAAGAACAGAATATGCAGGGGAAGAGTGGTTGACATATAAAGAAATTCTTGAGATAAAACAGAACAATTATTTACTCAAAGACAATGATGAATTGCCATTCCAATATGGATGGTTTCAATACATGCAGGTAAAAGATTTGTTTGAGAAAGACAAAAGGAAAAATGGTTTTAGGCTACAAAACTCTGAGATTGAGAACTGCTTGCTTCGGTGGGGGGGGGGAGAAAATGATTTCTAAAATATATAAGATATTATTGAAATGGTTCACAGAGGAGGAGGTTGTTAAAGTTCAGATGGTTAAATGGGCAATAAAGTGTAATAGGGAAATTTCAATGGAAGCTTGGGAAAAGGTATGGAAAAATACAGTTAAAATTTCAGCATGTACCACAGTGCAAGAAAATGTTTATAAAATGATGTATAGATGGTATTTAACACTGAAGAAGTTGGCCAATGGTAATAGTCAGATGTCTGATAAATGTTGGAAATGTAAACAGCATGAAGGTTCATTCTATCATATGTGGTGGTCTTGTGATAAGGCAAAACAGTTCTGGGGGGATATAGTAAAGGTTATGTCGGATATTTTACAAAGGAATATAATTAAAATCCCAGAATTGTTGTTATTATGCATGAACCTAGAAGACTTTGATAAAATGGACAGAGTTATGGTATTTTATATGATTACGGCAGCCAGAATGTGTTATGCACAGTTGTGGAAGACTCAGGAGATACCATCTATGGAAGACTGGATTTTGAAAGTTCTGAATATTGCAGAAATGGACAAATTAACGAGGAAATTGAAAGAGCAAGAAGTATTGGAATGTACATCAAGCCGGGAAAAATTCAAGAAATATATGGAGAAAAAATGGGACATGAAGGGGAAATTGTGGTCTTTGGATAGTTGTTAAGGGGGAGATAGAAACTTACTTAAGGTTAAAAGGGGGTATATTATTATATTCTATTGGATTAGTATAGAGTTATAGTATTATAGTATTATAAAGTTAAGAGTAAGATAGTATATTCATATGGGAAGTCATAAGGTTGAATAATAAGGTTGTATAGGTAATAGGGAGTATATATGATATTTTAGTGATGTAATAGAAGTAATAGATTTATAATATAGATAATAGGTATTTAAGGAATAGTATATATATTCTTTTAGTTAGTATATGTACCTATTATATACTTATATAATTTTTATACTCTTAATTTAGATAAGTATTATATTAAGATAGTTAATACAATTAAATAGACTAGATTAGTATGTATTATATAGATATATATTATATATATTATTATAGACTTTAAGAATTTATATTATATATTCTTTAGGTTAAGTTGGGTATGGAAAACTGTTGGGAGTCATTAGAAAAGGGGGGGAAGGATGGGGAAAATGCAATGGGGTGGAAAATGATAATGATTATTATGTTTGTTTGTAAACCCATCCAATAAAAATTTCTTTCTTTATATATATATATATATATATATATATATATATATATATATATATAATGTGGTGAGGGTGTAAGACAGAGTTATTCTGGAGAATTTGGGCAGCCTGAACCTAGACAAAGGGAGAATATCTTGCTGATGGGGCATACAGTGTTTTTGATATATTTTTATATCTATTATTTTTACGCTTTTTATATCAAATTGCTTTTGTATTGTTCTTAAATTGTTACTTCCCTTCCTGAGTCCTGAGATGATCAGAAGAAAGATATGTCAATAGATATCTTAAACAAATGAACAAATAAATCTTGCATGTCTTAATATGTTTTTAAATTCAGGAATTCTGTGTAAGATGTGAGTTTGGTTCCTCCTAAATATTTCCCTTAGTACCATGGCTCTCTGTTCTAATTTTCTAGGCAACAGACAATGACGTGGGCTCTTATGGAAAAGTCAAGTATTATTTTAGTGATGATCCTGACAGGTAGGTACTCCCTGAATTACATCTGTGCTTCAAGATTTCTCATTTCATTCTGGTGTGCTTCTGATTTCCCTTGTTTATAATAATAATTAATTCAAATGCTACCAAGTTCAAGTCTGAATTAATTATGGATTAAGAACCTAGAAGGTTAAATGAATCCAAGTTAAAGTGCCCTGTATTAAAATTGCTGAAAATAGGACATAAATATATATCAATATACAAGAATACATGTATTTATTACAAATTAGTTCAAAAATAATTACAAGCCCAACAATTCAGATTAAAATCATACAGAAATCTCAGACAGAGACCTTACATGACACTGACCAAACACGTTTTGGGTCTTACTGCCTTCTTCAGTGGTCAAGCATAGTTATTACACGTTAGCTCCACACAATGCAATATTACAATAATTAGTCAATATAGGACCAAGTTAGGATAATGCTAAAAAAGAACAGAAGGTGGGGGGGGGATTTTTTTTTCATTTTTATATTTCATACTATACTTACAATATTGTAATTATGACATGAAAATATGTATATCTTGCAAAAAAATTATTCAAATTACTTACTTCTAATTAATATCAGTAACTGAAGGCAGAGATGTACTTAAGAGGCCTCAATTGAAATCATCTTCTGCCCTAGTCAGGTACACGTAACTTGAGTGCTAATTCAATTGTGTACCTGAAAGAATACCCAAATATCATACAGAATTCTCAAACATATTATGTGGCCTTGACCAAACACTTTTTGGCCTTATGGCCTTCTTCAGTGGTCACTACTACATTACTCCAGATTGCACTTGGAATTGATTTTCTTTGGACCAAAATAGAAAGGCAATTTTTATTAATTCAGTAGTATCATTATATATACTTTAATCTATGTGGTTTGGATTCTTTGCTATACACTTTATTTAAAAATTGCTATTAGGATATTTTTGGAACATTTTCAATCAGAAAATTATGAAATGTTTCATTCTGGAAATAACAAACTCAGAAGAAGCAGTGTTGTTCTAATAGACAGAACATAACACTAGCAATCAAGAGCTATAATGCAACGTCTAACCCAATAATATCACTTAAATTTCATGGAAGGTCTATCAACATTAATATCATTCAAGCTTATGCCCCAACTATAGATGCTGAAGAAAAAGAAATGGAAAGCTTTTATGCAAGTTTCCAAGAAGAAATTTATCATATACCTAAACAAGATGCATTTATAATCATAGGTAACTGGAATGCAAAAGTAGGAGATGAAGCAGGAAAAAAAATTGGACTAGGATTATGAAATTAAGCAGGAGAACAATGTATAGAATTTTGTGAAGCCAACAACTTGTTCATTGCAAACACATGCTTCAGGCAACCAAACATTCAATTGTATACAAGGAAATCACTGGGTGGCCAACAGAGGAACCAAATAGATTACGTAATCGGAAGCAGGAGAAGCTCTATTCTGTCTGCTAAAACAAGGCCAAGAGTTGCTTGAGGTAAAGATCATGAATTGCAAATCTTAATAATTAGAATAAACCTGAAAAGAAACACTAAAAGAATCATAGTGCCAAAACGTAATCTAAATAATATTCCCGAAGAATGAAAGACCATGTGAAGAACAGATTTGCATTACTAAGTTTAGTGATCATGAGCCAGAAGAACTATGGGCTGAAACTAGAGATATTATCAAGGAAGAATTTGCAAAGACTATTCTTGTAGCCAAAAGACAGGAGAAGCCTTGATGGATAACTGATGAAACTCTTAAAAGCACTAAAGACAGTTGAAAAGCAAAAGGTGACAGAAATAGGGTCAGAATTCTAAATGCAGCTATTCAGCGACTTGCATGCAGAGACAAAATAAATCTATTATAATAACCAGTGCTACGAAATGGAAGAGAATAACAAAAAAGAACAAGAGCTCTGTTCTACATCATCCAGAAAATTAAAGGGAAATTCAAACCTCAAATGGGGATGTTGAAGGTTCAACATGGATATACAGTATCTGATCAGAACAAAATAAAGGAATTATGAAACAATATACTGAAGAACTATACAGAAGAGATGGAAGGATGACAGGGTTATACAAAAAAGAGTCTTTTGACAAGGAACCTGAAGTCTTAGAAAGTAAAGTGAAAGCTGCACTCAAAACAATTGGGAGAAACAAATCACATGGAGTAGATGAGGTCTCAGTACAGCTATTTCAAGATAGAGAAGTGGAGTCCATCAAGATCTTAACAAGAGTATGTCAGCAAATATGGGGGGAAACAGTGACCCACAGACTGGAAACATTCAATCTACATGGAATTAGAGAAGATCCTTGAGGAGAAGGGTATGTCACTGGGGACCAAGATCAAGATAATCCACAGTATGGTATTCCCTGTTACTATGTAGGGATGTGAAAGTTGGACAGTGAGGAAAGCTGACAGGAAGAAAATTGATTCATTTGAAACATGGTGTTGGAGGAGAGTTTTACGGATACCATGGATGGACAAAAAGTCAAATAAGTGGGTTCTAGATCAAATCAAGCCTGAATTCTTAGAAGCCAGAATGACGAAACTTTGGTTACTTCACGAGAAGACAAGACTCTCTGGAAAACACAATATATCCTCCTCCATTTTATCCTCACAACTACCACTGTGTGAGGTACATTTGGTTGAGAGGGTGTGACTGTCCCAAGGTCACCAGCAACCTTTCATGGCAGACTGTAGATTTGAACCTGAGATGCTCCAATCACTGCACAGTACTGGCTCTTAACAAAGAAACCCCATGAATTCTAGTCACTGAAAGAAAACGTACAGTGTAGCACCTGAAAGTGTTCTGGCAGGTCTATTCAAAGCATCCGTTTGTAGCAAATCTCAGTAAAAATATTCCTACTTGCCAAATTGATTCATATAGTTCTTACCGCAAAACTCCCATTCATTTTAATCCAAGGAAAGTTAAGACTGGCCTTGAGGAACAATTAAATGCACACGTATTTGTGGTTAATGAGGGCCCAATTTGTTGTAATGAAATACAGCCTCAGGAAAGTGATTTTGAGCAGAGGTGCAATGGAGGGGAGAGGAGGCACATCATTTTCCCTCATGGGCTAGTTTTCCATATACAATTGACTCCCTTGCTTTTTTCCCGTGCAGGGTTACAGATGCACATCTACTATTGTATATTTTCTTAAATAACGTTGGTTTGTTGTTTGGGTCTCCAGATTCTCATTGGACAAGGATACAGGTGTAATCACACTGATTGCTCGGCTTGACTTTGAGACAACCCAACGGTATACACTGACTGTGATTGCCAGAGATGGAGGCGGGGAAGAGACAACAGGGAGAGTCCGGATTAATGTCCTGGATGTCAATGATAACATCCCCACCTTCCAGAAGGAGCTGTATTTGGGGGCCTTGAGGGAAAATGAACCTTCAGTCACTCAGGTGGTCCGTGTGAGGGTAAGAAAAATGTTTTGAAATCTCTATTATATTTCTCAGAATTTGATGAGGAAGGGGACATCAATGTAAATTTCAGGCCAGTTGCAACATGACCACAGTATAAGTAGGGCTGAAAATTCTGTTTTAACTCAGATAAAATTGTGCTTGTGGGAAATTTGTTGTGATGTATGTTGGCTCACATAATAGCTACCAGTCTGTTTGAATTGGGAGAGGTTTTGCACATATGCAGTTTTGCAAAGCACCATGGAAACTGTATTTACCCCCTTTGTATTTATTTTTCATGACTTAAAAAATAAAGTAAAAATATTAAAAATAAAATTGTGCAGCATGGGGGGAAGCACACAAAAGACATTTTGAGGGTAATCACATCCTGATCATACTGGGCAAAATGTCTGCCACACAGTCCTTGAAATGGAGAACAAAAGGTGTTCCAGAAAGTTCCTTCCTTGTATTTTCCACTAAGCAACCATTTGCACCAGGAGTCAGGAGTCACAAACTTGTTTGCAAGGTGTTCCAGCTGTTGCTGCCAAACAGAACAAATCTAGGGGCCAGCTAAACCTGATCGTAGCTTTTGAACCAAGTAAATTTGTTAAACATTTGCCACAAAATTCACAACTGCTGCTCTTAGGCTTCTCAGGTCAAGTCTTCTGCTATGGCCTGCTACAAGCTAGAGAAAAGCAGGAGAAAAATGGCAGCGACAGGTTTTTTTCTTCTAGTCTCTGGTAACTATAGAAACTGACGTTGAGTATTGTGTTCACTTTAAAAGCAGTTGTGGATGCCACAAGATGTGTGGAGAGCTAGGAGAGTGAGGAAATGGAGGGATTAATTCCATTCACAGCCTGCCCTGGCCCTGAGCTGAGCCACCTCCTTCCTCTCACTTGCTCTCTCCGGCTCCCCTTCCCCACGTTATCTTTGGCTGCTTGTTTTGCCTAGTAGGCTTACCATCCCCCCACCTGGGGCTTGCCACCTCCAGCCCTACTCACCTGGCTGGCTGGGAGAGGGGAGGAATGGGGAGAGAAGTGTGTGTGTGCATGCTTCTGCGCTCTCCCGTTATGCTGGGAAATGAAGACGAGGAGCTATGGGGCGTGCTGGAGCCCAGTTCACTAAAAATCCCCTCAGAATGGGCAACTTCTACTGAACTGGGCTTCAGGGCACCCCATGGCTGATCATCATGCTGGAAAATGGCATCATTTTCCAGTGTGATGGGGGACTACAGGAGGCAAATATCACACTTTCCCCCCAGCCCCCTGATCCCCTGCTTTAGTCTCTGGGGCCCCTGGCAGCCCTAGTGACCAAGCTGTCAGGGCAGCCAGAGAGCCAATGGTGGTGTGTTGGGGAGGAGGCCTCTTGATGCGCTAGAGCAGAGCAAAAGCAAAGAGGTGCCTCCCCACTGCTCAGGAGCACCACGGCTCTCTCTTTTCTTCATGTATACTTAGGAGGAGCATGGAACGGGAAGTAAGAGAAAGAGGCCCCAACTCATGGCTTTTTTCTATCTGTGAAAGCATGCTGAGTGGAAAGCAAGGACAGACAAAGCCGTTTCTGCCTCCACAAATGCACATAGGACTCCTTTTCCTTTCCCCCAAGCCATTTTGAAGGCGAGTGTCATTATGCATTAAACTTAAGTAGAGTTGGGATTTCCCCCAATTACTAGATTATTGCGTATGTAACCAGATCTCCAGACTGCGTGCAAAGAGCCTCATCTGTGCATCTGGCTGTTTCTTCCACTCATACACTACAGTCTTCTGGTTAGGCTGGGTTGGATAGAAAGCAGGAGGAAAAGGGGTGGGAGTTAGGAGCATCTTCATTCCTCTAATGCACAGAGCCCAATCGTTGTCCCAAGTAAATGATAGAGGGGTGAATCCACTTGGGAGGAGTTAGGCCTGTAATACTCAAGGGAAGGGGGGAGAAAAGGGGGGAGTACCCTCACTCACATATACACAGCCTCCTACCTGCTGTGACACTCCTGAAGACTAGTGACACATGTCACATGTAGCTATGCCCTTCATTGTGATGCCAGTTTGGTGTAGTGGTTAGGAGCACGGGACTCTAATCTGGAGAGCGGGTTTGATTCCCCACTTGAAGCCAGCTGTGTGACCTTGGGCTAGTCGCAGTTCTCTGGAGCTCTCTCAGCCCCACCCACCTCACAGGGTGTTTTGTTGTGGGGATAATAATGGCATACTTTGTAAACCGCTCTGAGTGGGCATTAAGTTGTCCTGAAGGGCGGTATATAAATCGAATGTTGTTATTATTATTTTTTATGCCCAGGATTAACTGCATCAGATTTCATTACTCTGCAAGTGATTGGGAAATCCTCTAAGATTCTTTTCATTTTTGTGATTGAAAGGATGTTATAATTTGTCTGAATAACAAGAGCATGTAAAGTATAGAGAGCTACATTACCCCTGAGTGCCTGTATCTTCTTTGCCTGTGAATCCTGCAGGCAACCATGAATGCTCTGCTAGAGATGTAGCCTTTCTGACAGAAGCAGTATTTCCTTTTGCATATATTGGAAATGTCTGAGATCAGAGCACATCTCACTTCTGCATTGTTCATTGATATGGCAAAAGCTGCATGAACTTTGACAAGCTATGCAAGTATATACAAAGCAATGCACTGAGGAGAGGGAAAGTCAAAAGAATTCCACATTATTTCACCCATATAAATGCTGAATCAAGAGCATATGCTCACTAGAACCAAGTGATTCCTCTGAATATAGTCTTATTACCCACATCATTCTAATTTGTACCATTCTAAAAAGTCAACAGCTAGCTATTGCTGGGTTTGTGTGATTGACCTGTTTCTTCCTGATATAATCTTAAGCTTTTCCCCGAGGAAGAAGATAAAAATCACATTTTCTTGAGCACCGTTATAACAGCTTGTGTACGTGTGGCTTTAGAGTGTGATTTTTCAGGCTGTGTTTGTACAACTCAGGTCCCTCTTGATAACTTATACTCCTTCCAGAACATTCAACTTTGTCTCCTTGTTGAGCTGCAGTTTCCACCAGCAAAAAGCAGCAAAAAAGTGCAGACTGCCAGGAGGGAGGGATTTCTTTCCCACTAGCTAGCAGGAAGACATCAGGCTATCCCTCAAAATGGCTGGCTAGCTCACTTCTCAGCCTCCTGATCTTCTGCCATCCTTCAACAGGAGCAGATTCACTAGTTAGAAAGTGCTCCAGCCCTCTGTTTCAAATGTTAGGGTCATTCCCCTCCTGATCAGAAGACATGATCTAGTGGAGATGGGTGATATTTCTTGTATTCTTTGTTCAGGCATTCTTTTTAATGTTGCAGGGCACTTAATCCCTCTTTATTGAAAAAGTTACTTTCTTACAACAAAATACAATAGTGTGACCCCCTCCCCTGACCCCCTCCCCAAATGTGATGTAAATTGCAGTGCACCACATTTCCCTTGGACATATCTGGGAAAACAGCTGATGTGAACATATATTTACTTACTTGCACTAATGCACAGTTATAAGAGCCTATTCCTTAGGTGTTCTAGCAGAAAATTCTATCTGTGTCTGTAATATTAAGACATTTCTTCCTTTTTAACCTAGGCATCAGATGAAGATTCTCCTCCAAACAATCAGGTCACTTACAGCATTGTACATGCTTCAGCATTCCAAAGTTACTTTGATATCATTTTATCTGAAGGATATGGAGGTAAGGGCATCCAGTGCACTGTTCTGCATCATGTTCAGAAGTTTGTTTGTCTAATGTCAGTAATCAACAACAAAGAAATCTTACTTTTTCAGTGATAAGTGTTATCCGACCTTTGGATTATGAGCAAGTTCCCAATGGTGTTATTTACCTGGTCATAATGGCCAAGGATGCAGGTATCCCAGCACTCAACAGCACTGTCCCCATCACTATTGAGGTCTTTGTAAGTATTAGCAATGCTTTCTCATGTACCTTCCCCTGTTGTATGTTTCTATTCAAAGAAGATGCGATTCCCTTAGTTCTTTTGTTCTTGGCAAAATAGAACAAGTACAATGTTACACATGCTGTTGGTAGTGGAGATTAAAAAGAAATAAGAAAGTAGCAGAGTTTGATATTAGCGCATTGGAAATAAGTAGACAGACTTCTGTGGTTTTAGCTTTATAAAAATACTTTACTACATAACAGAAGATTGTTATGATTTGGTAAGAAAATAAAGAATAGCTAACTAACTACATCTTGATGGCTAGAGAGAAAAAGCTTTGACTGAGATACAGACTGCGTTAGAACTGAGAACAGAGAGCACTGAAACAAAGAGCAATAAAACCTTAGTATATGTTGCTAGCGAATGGCTCATTCAATAGACAATCCTCGATTCCTTCATTTAGACTAAAGACTCCCCTTTCTATGGCGGAAACTTTTACTCCAGGTCTAAGTGGTCCTCTGCTAACTAGCTATCTGACTAAACAGACAGAATAACAATTTTACTCTTTCATGACCAACAAACCCCTTCTCAAGTGTCAGAAGCTGAAGTCAGGTTGTCCAGCTGTTCAGGTTGTTTTCAAGTTGCATTCCATCAGTGAGGTTGGGATAAGTTTGTTCCATTGGTGTGTTTATTCCTGTGACATTCTGCACTCCCAGAGATTGTACAAGGTTCAAGATTTCATCTTTCTGGCTTAGAAGAAAACTTCCATCTGTTGTTCTATCAATTTGTAATCCAAGGTAATTACTTAGTCTTCCAAGAGATATTATGTCCATGTCCCTACTTAGGTATTTGGCAATTCCTTTTGCATCCTTTCTGTTTACATAACACAATTAAATTCTCAACCAGGATTAACAGGTATTAATACTGTGTCCATTCTTTAATTTTGTAAATAGGCACTGCTCTGTCTTTCCTTGTTGGAAGTTTAACCGTCTTGATAGCATAGTCAGTTTCTCTTTGGAAAATCCTGCTTTGATTTTTAAATACTCAACATGCATTTCTTTGAGGGTTGCTACACTGAGCATAGCTCTGATTGCAATATGTTTAGTGATGGGTGCAGCAGTTTTAACATCATTAAGCTTACGTTGCACACTTTCACATAGCTGGAAGTTTGGTAGCTGTATTGCTTGGGACTGACACATTAGTCTCCTTTGCCTCAGCCCTTCCTGCCCCTTCTGAACCCTGGATTTCTGCCTTCCCTTTTGACAGGGGAACTGCTTGTTGCTGTCCCTACAGATTGGAATCCTAGTCAGTAGGTAGGAATTTTGCCAGATCAGTAAAAGAGATTCCATCAGTTCTCTGGCTGATTGGCTCTACTGAGTCACCCTCCCCTTAAGCATTTTCACAGGCATTCGCTTCCAATTCACACCGCCCCATCAACACAGAATTAGTATTTCTTAAGTAAAAGCTCTCGCCAATTCTCAGAGCCTTAAGTTCTACACTAGCTTCAGTAATAAAGATGCTGCAATCATTTTCACTCATTGAGACTTTAAAACCTGCATCGAGCATCCTTCCCACAGAGAGGATATTTTGTTTTGCTTGTGGAGAATAAGCACACTCCTTTAGAATTAACCCTATAGCATCCATTTTTGAATCAACAGCTTTCATTTGAAGATCTCCAGTCCCTTTGATCTGGAGATGATCATGATTTGCTTGGGAAAGACTCTGCTTTATTCAAATCTAGGAAACAGCTTAAATCAGAGCTTATATGATCACAAGAGCCAAAATCCAGAGGCTTCTCATGTTAAAGTCATTATTTGATATCAGGCAAGCAAAGCTTTTCAATGTGCTTTTGTTATCACGTGCATTGAAATGTCCCCTGCTGCTTTGATATTCAAAACGACCTGGTGGTCCCTCTCTTTGTCTGCAGTATCTCGCTAGATGCCCCACCTTTTGGCAGAAATTACAAGTGATCTCTCTGGATCTATCATTTACATTTAACACAGTCATCCCCACTTCTGCCTCTTTAAGAGATCTCTTAATGGATTCATCTCTTAGAAAGTTGAGAGTATAAGAGACATCTATTTTATCTTTTGCTTCTAAAACTGATATCACATTTGCAAAGCTCTGAGGAAGACTGTTTAGGATAGTTGCATTAATTTCAGAGTCACTGACCTGGGCTCTTGCTGCTTTCAACTGACCCACAATCTGCACAAACACTCTCAGATGGATCTCAACATTTCCGTCTTCTGCAAGCTTTCTGCTAAAAGGTCTCATCCTGAGAATTCTTTTATCAGACTTTTGGGAATATTTTTCCTCAAGCTGCATCCACAAAACTTTTGCTGTATTGGCATTTGTTATTAAAGGGCTCTCATAATCTCCAACTGCATTTAATATGATCATTCTGACCCAAGAATCTAGTTTCTTGATTTTTTGCCTTTCAGTCTGATTTTCAGGTGGATGTTCTGAGATTAAATGCTTTACATCCTGAATATCTAAGGGACATAAAATTCTTGACTTCCACACTAGATAGTTATGATCATTTCATTGGGGGATGTGCATAAATGAAGAAACTGGTTGTTCCTCACCAACAGCTGCTGCTAACCCGGCATTCCGTCCTTGGTTCCCATTCAGGGCCGTTACTTCTTCAGGCCTTTTTGAATTTCTTTGATGTGTAGATTGCTTTGTCTTCTTTCGTCCTGTTATAAGCTCACCAAGGTTCTTTGCTTTTCTGGTCATCTCCCCAGGAAAGGTAGCATGAATCAGAAAATCCTTGAGTTTGCAAGTCCAGGGGAAAGGCTTAGAAAAAGTTTTCTTTTTAAAATATCAAGCTAGAACACACAGTCATCACTTAAAGGATCTGGGCCCATAACCTTTTGTTGGTGGTGGAGATTAAAAAGAAATAAGAAAGTAGCAGAGTTTGATATTAGCACATTGGAAATAAGTAGACAGACTTCTGTGGTTTTAGCAATATAAAAATACTTTCCTACATAACAGAGAAAAAGGGTACATTTGGTAAGAAAATAAAGAATAGCTAACTAACTACATCTTGATGGCTAGAGAGAAAAAGCTTTGACTGAGACACAAACTGAATTAGAACAGAGAATAGAAAGCACTGAAACAAAGTGTAATAAAACCTTAGTATATGTTGCTAGCGAATGGCTCATCCAATAGACAATCCTCGATTCCTTCATTTAGACTAAAGACTCCCCTTTCTATGATGGGAACTTTTACTCAAGGCCTAAGTGGTCCTATGCTAACTAGCTATCTGACTAAAGAAACAGAATAACAATTTAACTCTTTCGTGACTGAACAAAGGATACTTGCAAACATCCCAACACATGCACAGTATCATGTTACCCAAGTTTCTTAACGCTCTGACAAAAAAAATGATTTGTTCTTATATTACATTATCACAAAACTAAGATATGAAATGTGCTAAATTAAGGGTTTGATAGAGACAGAAAGGGCCAGGTTTGGTTTAAGTAAGCTGATTGTTATTTTTAATGTGTCACTATAATGACAAAAGCTCTCTCCCACCCATTGCTTGGGAATGGGATACCTGTGTCCTTGTTTCCAGGTCTCTGCCAGGGATATTAAGGAAACAGGGATCCTACACATTTGACTATGGACTCCACTTCTGTTGGTTTGCTTAGCATTAGAAGAAAAGTTTGTCTGCATATATTAGTCCATGGGTCAAGGGCCAAAAATTGACAAATTGATATCAGGTAAAGTGGAAAATATTCTTTATGTTTTTCTGAAAGGTGTATGTATGCCTATATATTAAGTCTGGATGTGATAACCCATTCTGATCTGTAGCTTCAGCTTTTTATGATGTCATTAGATCATAAAATTATTTTATCACAAAAAGAAGATGTGGACTCGGCAGTCGAACCTGAAGACTCAGAAGATTTCAGTGATTATGAATATTAAAAGCAGTGTAAAAAGATTAGATGTTAGCAGTTGTGAAATGATAATGTAAGATTTGAAAATAAAAACATATGCATGTTGAACATTTGTTGAACTCACAAAATTAAAAGATGCTTCTTTGCAGTAAAACAAAGTTACCTGTTAGCCTGTTACATTGAATAAAAATCATGTAACATGTAGCAAACCAAAATACATTTTTCAAGCTGTGCCTTATTGGAAAAGCAAAAGAATAAACTGCTTGTCTAATATACCTTAGGTAACTGTCTCGATTAGGAAAATATCATATAACATAAACCTTATAAAAAAGTGGGGAAGTTGTCTTTTTGTTTGATGTATGGCTTATAGCATGAAAATGCTAAGGGATAGAGGCATTATCAGTGTAAATTATTTGTAGGGGAATTTATTAGCTTTCTAACACTGCTTTAAAATTTGAAATTGGTCACTTGGTTCACAAGTTATAGCTCAAATTAGAAAAAGTAGGAAAAATTGGGTTTGGCCATCTTGATCATAAAAATCTCAAGCTACCAATCAAAACTGGTTATGACATTAAAACATAATACATAGACATACTCTTGCAAGGAATCCCTGCCCACTGTCCAGTTCTGGGCGCTGACAACAGCAACCAGGCAGGCAGGATGCGGTCGCCTTATTTGTGAGAATGAAAGGCCAGGCTTTCTAATCTCAAGTTCGTTTCTGGGGTGTCCCCATGCACAAGACATGAATTCCAGACTCAGCTTCGTAAAAGATAAATTATTTAATTAAGGAATGTTTCCAAAAGCATGAAGCACTCTTCCTTGGCATCAGGCATTAAAAGAAAAAAACCCTTACTGTTGTTAAATATTAAAACTGCTTATCTAAAACTTAAGAGCTACCTACCTAAGCATCTCTAAGTGGGGTCCATTGTTGCATGTCTCACCCATCCATTAGAAAGTGAGCCCTTTCTCATGCTTGGTTGATTTGGCATAAGGACATGCTAAGATAATAAAATAGCAATGCAGCTTTCAGCTTCTTGCTTGCATACTGGCATCATGATGAAAAACTATGGAAGGAAGGAACTGAGTGAGTTGAGAAGCCATCTTTTCAGGCCTCAGTGAATCACCCAGCAACTCAAGAACCCATCAAAATTAAGCTGTTAATTGGCATTACAGCTGTGTGAAAACTAGAGAGTTAAGCATATTGCTCTCTAGGAACAGTCTTTTCAAGGTTGAATCTCTCAGGAACTTAGAGACTGCTCCACAGGTGTTTCCAATCAGTTCTGCAAACACATTCCTGGGCTAGGCCACAAACCTCACAACACTTACAACCTGAACCTAAGGTCAGCTATTTTCTTCCAAAGACCTAGTCTCAGATTAGCAACTTCAATACAACACCACTTAGAAAAACATAAAGAACTTTTGCCACCTTACCTGATACCAACGTATGGTCCTGCCCATGGATTATTTATATTTTTAAGCTTAATTTGCTTATCTGTTTATCAATTTGGGGAAATCTGGAAATTTGACTAATAAAATGCATACATAATAAATGCACAAATACATGGGGGAGAAATTTACTCCCACCCACCCCCAGAATGTCTGTGATAGGGATCTTTGGGGTGGGAGTAGATACAGAACTCCTGCTTCATTCCCAAGCTCATACATGTGGTTATAACGTGTAAGGATGTGCATGCATTCTTAAGCAAAAAAAAAAGCATGTGAAGCAGAGTTTAGAATTTGCTTTTTGTCTATTATGTCTGGAAGCACTTCGCCACATCCATCAATGCAGCTGGTTGAAACATGGAATAGGGTATGGAATAGATTAAGCCCTCTAATGCCACATGAGAATTGGTGGTGATGATGACCCCTTAGCTGGACTTAGCAGGACTGTCTTTCTCTTCTGTTCCAGTGTTTTAGTATTGCTTTAGGAGGTCCTTATAAGGAAGTCCTTCATAAATAGAGGGGTCAAGTCTGTGCACAGCAAAGGGGGTAGGGAAAACACATCAGACATCTGACAGGAGAATGACTTCATTCTTTTCTTTCTATGTGAAGTTCAAGAGGATTAAACATGGAATATTCTTTTGCTTCTGTTTTCCCCCCTCTCTCTCCCCCAAAGATCTAAAGGTGCCTGAAACCAAAGAACTCAGATTCTGACATGAATATCAAATGCACATTAGCAGCACTTGAAGTGACTGAAATTATCAGTCATTGAATCAATCACAGCCAGCTGTTTATTTTTCAAATGCTAGCTGTTCCTGGCTGAAATGACTGGCTGCCGTTGTCCTGAATCCTGATGCAAACATTCTTATCAGGAATGGTGACGTACACACATATATTGGTAACAGAGTTAGTGTATTGCTGTTACACAGCAGGATTAAATCAGAATGTCAAAGTGCAACAAGCATTGTGACTCCACAAAAGCTTAAGGAAAGTAGTAGCCGTGGATTCTGCTTTCTTGATAACCTTTCCATCTTAGCTGCAGCATAATCAGATCTGACTTGTAAGTGGCAGCAATTTATTGACCAAAAAGGGGGGGGGGAGATCCTTGTTGCTACAAGAATTGACTGAGTTTCTCCTCATCCCCTTAATATGATTATGGAGGAAGAAGTAAGAAAGAAGCAATGGAAGGCTTGGAGGGGTTTAATTGAGGCTAAATACCTCCTCCCCGTAGCTGCTCTTTGGACGGTGTAATCCCATCTGTCTAAAGACCACACTTGAAAAGGTCATTTCCTTCTGGTTGATTTTGTACATGGGTGATTTTTAAGTAGCTGTCACATTCTGCGCTTTTCCAGACCAAAGGGGAATTTTTTTCCTTTCAACTGGAAGGAGGAAAAACTACAATGGTGATGATGATGAATTGGCTCACAATGGTACTTAAGTAGCTGAAATGAAAGTGTGAGTGTGAGTGAAAGAGAGAGAACCTGTGTAGCAGGGCAGCTTTTTCATCCTTTGCTTGTTGATTTTTAATAAAGAAGTGAAACTCGCTTTGTAGATTTCCCATTAGGGGACAATAAGCTTTTTGCAGAGGCAGCCACTGAGTTAGAACTAATATTGAGCATGATATCAGCATCCTAGGAAATATCACCACTAATAAGTTTCTTTGTAGCATTCATTCATTGACATTCTAGGTGCCATTTTGTGCACTGAGCCAGCAACTTTAACTATGCTTAAGTCTGTCATAAAGGAGACTTGCTCATATACTTAGGGTGTCATTGATTTACAAATGCCTTCCTCCTAGAGCCAGTGATATAATTGCTTGTCTGGTTTAAGGGAGCTATATAGATAAGGAATGAAAACAAAAGGGAAGGCTGCAAAGTTTTGGGTTGAATCTCTTTAGGTCAGGTGTCAAGGGCTCAGTCCAAATGTCTTTTCTTCAGTGCTAAGCTTGAATCCCTGTCCCTCACCAGCACAGAGCTGTCATTGGACCTACACAGTGCTGTAGACAAGAACTTGGGAACTGTGTGCAACTGATAGTTCATCATCATGTCTTCTGTGCAGTTCCATTTGGGAACTGTGCATGCACAGGCCAGCCGTGGATGTTCTAAAGCTCCTAAAGGCATGAGATGCTCACCTAGCCTTTTCGTACGCTTCTTGCCGCAGCTATAAAAGGCAGAGCAAGTGGCTCACTCCCTCGGTTCTTCTTCAGCCACTGCTGAAGAAGGACATGTTCTTTGCTTTGCTTCTCAATTCTGGTGATAGAAGCAAGTTTGGGCCTTCGACTCCATGGCTTCGAAGGCTCTTTTCAAGAAGTGTTCATGTTGTGGAACCAAGATGGCCCAGTTGGATGGGCACAACAAATGTCTGCTATGTCTGGGTGAGGGCCATGACACCTTGCAGTGTACAGTCCATAAATATGTTACACCCAAGGTGTGCCATGGAAGGACACCGTTATTAAAAGCAGCTCTGAGAATACTAATGCCTTAGATACTGTAGCATCCAGCATGCTCAGCGCCTATTGCTGCTGAAAGGGACAAGCCAGTTCCAGTCGCTCACTCAACAGTTCCACCTCGGTGCCAGTCAGAGCTGCCTTTGAAAAAGGCTAAGCTCAAAGCGAAGCATGCTGATGAATCATCGACTTCAAAGTCACAGAAGAGGAAAAAGTCCACCTCTTAGGTTCCAACAACATTGATGGTATCAAATCCACCCAGGGTTCTGAGAACTCCTTCTCCAACCCTCAGACATCATTCTGCTTTGGCACCATACCTCACAGAGTGTAAGATCCCAGAGATTGTAGAATTTTCAACATCCATTTCTCTGTTGCTGCCTTCCCCTATGTGGCCTGTGGAAAGACAGAAGTCTTCTGCAGATCCATCCAAGAATGACAATCGTTTGGAACGGGCTCCACACCATAGACGCCATTGGTTCCATTACTCTCCATACAGTTCCCTGTATGATTATTATGCTTACAAGTTTGAATGGTTGCCGGGCCTGTACATGCCTCCTCATTACTTCTTCCATGATGAAGATGCTTATGTCCTTGTTTACTTGGAACCAAGAAGTAGTAAGGCCAAACCTACATTAGTTCTAGCTATGATTCCAGAAGACAATGATATTCTGGAACCAACCCTAAATCCTACTACGTATCTTGGATGATGACTTTGATATTGGTTCGGATATTGCATCAGAACCTTCTCCAACAGAATTTCTAATGGAGGTCTCTGCTGTATCCCCAAGTGAGGATCTTTACTTATAAACTGAACAATTAGATGGTGAGATCCCAGGAAATTGAGGTGACCTCCTCAGCTCCAACCTTATCAGATCCAGTCTTTAAGGTCCTCCACTCAGAAGCAGCTGGACCAGTGTCATTCCCAATCATGCAAGATACAGTAGATGTGACAAAAGATGTATGGTCCAAGCCAGCCTTGACTCTGGTGACATCTAAGAAGCTGGACAATATGTATAAGAAGAAACTGTAAGGGTCAGGTTTTGTGTTTACTCAGCTTCCTACCAGTTCTGTTTTCACCAAGACCCTGCAAGGCAAGGGCTTCCAAAAATGCAGGGGCCATTCGACTCCAATAGATAAAGAGGGCAGGAAGCTAGACATACTGAGCTGAAATGTTTATGCTTCTGTATCCTTAAACGTTCGCATTAGTAATTATGAGGCCATTATGGCCTGATATCAGCTTTTCTTATGGGAAAAGATTGGCCAATATCTAAGCCTAATCCCAGGTGATAAATAAAGGCTGGCAAAAATCCTTCAAGGAGCTTTAAGGCTCTCCAAATAACAAATGAATACAGCCCGACATATTGGGGACTGCCAGAGCTATGGCCTTTGCGATTATAATTTGTACACATGCATGTCTCAGAACCACCACTTTAGCCCCTCATCATAGGATGAGGGTAGAAGACTTTCCCTTTGAGGGGACAGACCTATTTTTGTCCACCATGGATGAGGCACTCAACAAAATCAAACATAATAAGGTGACAGATCAGTCTTTGCATATTACTCCCCTCTACCCAAACCTCTTTAGACCAAGATTTCCTCCAAGGCCATATGCACCTTATAATGCTAAATACAATCTGTTCTATCCTAAGCAATGCATACATTGCTCAGAGGCTCTAACCAGCCTTGGCCTCTGTTTAACCTCTGAGGAGGTATTTACTAGTCAAGTCAAAAGACGGTTCCAGATCTCCAAGGGATCAGTCTGGGTCTAACCAGGGCTCATTTGGAGGGTGAATGCACCGGAACAGTGTTTTGGTAGAGCTGAAAAGTGGTCACCTGGGTTTTGGCCCCGCTCACGTGATTCCTTTGCCTCCCCTCCAAAGAAGGCTTCAATTCATTCTGCTGCTTTATTTTCATTCGTATGTGTGTGCGAGCGAGCGAGTGAGTGAGTGAGTGCAAGCTGGAGTGCTGGGCCGCGATCTCTGAAGGAGGGTAAGCTGCTTCAATTAATTCTGCTGCTTTATTTTCATTCGTGAGTGAGTAGGTGGGTGGGTGAGTGAGTGAGTGAGAGTGCAAGCTGGGCTGCTGGGCTGGGATCTCCAAAGGAGGGTAAGCTGCTTCAATTCATTCTGCTGCTTTATTTTCATTTGTGACTTGTGAGAGAGAGAGAGAGAGAGAGAGAGAGAGAGTGAATGAGTACAAGCTGGGCTGCTGGGCTTGGATCTCCAAAGGAGGGTAAGCTGCTTCAATTCATTCTGCTGCTTTATTTTCATTCGTGACTAGTGAGTGAGTGAGTAGGGCTGCTGGGGCTGGCTCTCCAGAGGAGGGTAAGCTGCTTTGAGTTCATTCTGCTTTATTTTCAGGAAATACCTGGAGATTTTGGGGGAAAGGGGCCTGAGTGGTGGGTGTTGCCTTCTGACACACTTCCGGTGATGTCAGGGTGTGTGGCAAATGCTAATGAGATATGCTAATGAGTTATGCTAATGAGTTCCTGCTGTTCTTTTTCTACGAAATGACCCCTGGGTCTAACAAACAGGGTTTTTGATGCCAAGCTGTCTTGTGCCATGTTTGTCATCCACTCACTTCCTCAACAGTCATTACTTGAACAGATGGGGGGCACAGCTTCCCTGGCTCTCTCCCAGGAATCCTTACTGATACAGGAATGAGCTATCCAGTATCAAGTCTCTCTTTCTGCCATACACATAGCAGGCAAGGAAAACTTTCTGGCAGATGCACTATGTCACTCAAAATCCAAGAACTACAAATGGTCTATCAGCATAGTCTTCCTTGCACCTGTTTTTACAATGTGGAGATATCCCACCATAGATCTGTTTGTCACAGACCTCAACAAGAAAGTTGCTTGATATTGCTCATGGCCAGGAAAGGAGAAGGCCTCTCTTGAGGAGACTTTTCAGATCCCATGGTTGGGCACCCTCCTATATGCATTTCCCCCTCTTCCTCTTATGACGCTGACACTCAGCAAGATGATGATGGAAGGTTCCTCAGCAATTGTAATAGCTCCTGACTGGCCAAGGCAAGCCTGGTTTGCCACTCTATTCCAAATGGCATGGGGCAGAATCTAACATTTTCCCCAGACATCATACCTGCTACAGGACAATGTGGTTCTCCATCATGACCTAGCCACTCTGCTGTATCGAATATTAAATTGTACCATCAAGCAGTGGCATTAGTTTGTATAACAGACTGGATTACAAATCCAAGGACTAGAAGAATCAAATTGGAGACAGCGGACACTAAAGAAGGCATTCATAATTACAAGAACATCTTATAGGCTGCTTATGAAATCCTATGAGATGGCAGTGAAGTCAGTGAAGAAGGAATTTTACACAGCTTCCATTGCATCAGCTAGCTCACGCCCGGCTAAATTGTTCAATGTGGTACGTTCACTGGTCTCTCTTTCAGGTGAAGACCATCAAAATTCGAATTTGATCATAAGCTGTGAGGCATTTGCGAGTTTTTTTGTGGATAAAATCCTGTCTCTCCGCTGCGATTTACCAGCCACAGTTGAGACAGCACGTGAACTAGAGGCCCCTTGGGGTAATATTCAATCACTTCAGCCCTCTTTTCCAGGGAAGAGGTGGACAGGATTCTGCAGGGAGTGAGGCCGACCACATGCCTCCTGGACCCGTGTCCGTCATGGCCAGTGAAAGCCAATGTTGATGGATTACGGGATTCCCTGGAGGCCATTGTCAACCTCTCCCTGATGAGATGGCAGTGAAGTCAGTGAAGAAGGAATTTTACACAGCTTCCATTGCATCAGTGGAGGCAGTGGTGAGGCCCCTTTTAAAGAAACCTTGGTTAGATCCTGCCGACCTGCTCAGTTAGTGCCCTGTCTTGAACCTCCTATTTATGGGAAAGGTGATTGAATGGGCGGTGGAAAAACAACTGCAGAATTTCCTGAAAGAGACCTCGGCCCTAGATCCCTTCCAGTCCGGTTTTCTCCCAGGACATGGGGTGGAGACACTGCTGGTCGCCCTCATGAACGATCTTCACAGATATCTGGAGCGAGGTGGATCGGCACTGCTGATTTTATTAGATCTTTCAGCAGCATTTGATACGGTCAATTATGATCTGTTGACCCACTGCCTTGCCGATGTGGAGATTCAAGGGACAGCACTACAGTGGCTAGTCTCTTTTCTTCACGGTTGGGACAGAGGGTGGTGCTAGGGGAGAAGCTATAGTCCTGCCACCCACTAATATGTGGTGTGCCGCAGGGGACGATACTCTCCCTGTTATTGTTTACTGTCTATATGCACCCCCTCGCCCAGTTGGTGTGAAGTTTCAGGCTTGGGTGTCACCAATATGTGAATGACACCCAGCTATATCTGTTGATGGACGGACGGCCTGGATCGGCCCCGGATGTCCTGGTGTGTGATTTTGAAGCCGTGGCTGGATGGTTGAGGCAAAGTCGGCTGAAGTTAAACCCTGCGAAGATGGAGATCCTGTACTTGAGTCATGGAAACAAGGATTTGGGACCCTGGCTCCCCGTACGCAATGGGGTGGTGCTCACACCAGCTCCGAGAGTTAAAGAGTCTGGGGGTGATCTTAGATTCCTCCTTGACAATGGAGGCCCAGATCTCTGTGGTTGCTAGGTCCTCTTTTTTCCATCTTCAACAGACCAAGTAACTTGCCCCTTATCTTTGGTCCCGCAACTTAACTACAGTGGTCCAGGCAATGGTCACCTCTAGATTAGACTACTGTAACGCACTCTACACAGGGCTTCCCCTGAACCTGATCCGGCAATTACAGCTGGTGCAGAATGCGGTGGCGCGGGTCATCACAGGAATACCTATGCGTGAGCATATAACGCCGGTATTGCGTCAGCTGCACTGGTTACCGGTGGCGTACTGAGTCATGTTCAAGGTTTTGCTATTAACCTATAAAGCCCTACGTGGACTGGGATCGGTGTATCTGCGGGACCGCCTCTCCCCATATGAACCCCAGAGGGCTCTTCACTCTAGTGATAAACATCTGCTAAGGGTCCCTGGCCCCAGGGAGGCCCGCCTGGCATTGACCAGGGCCAGGGCCTTCTCGGTCCTGGCCCCAGCCTGGTGGAACGCTCTGTCTAATGAGACCAGGGCCCGGCAGGATTTGTTATCCTTTCACCGGGCCTGTAAGATGGAGCTGTTCCACCAGGCATAGGGACGGTGCTAGGCAGAGCCCCCTGGCCGGTAGATTGCAGAATATGCCCTCCCTACGAGCAGTACCTCCATCTAGCAAACAGTCCCAGTCTGATGCTGTAGAGATGGGTGAAAGTCAGTCAGTTGGTTGCTGTGCCATTACGATTATGTATATATATGTATTTTTAACTGTGTAACTTTGACTGTTTTATGGTTTTAACTGATATCAATTATTTAATGTGTTTTAATTGTATATGGTTGTAATCCGCCCTGAGCCTGCTGGTGTGGGGAGGGCAGAATATAAATCGAATAAATAAATATTTATGGATAAAAAAATCATGGAAATCCATTCATAAACAGGATTGGACCCATATTATAAGGGATGGACTGCTCAAAATATGGTTCCAATGTAGAAACAGACTGAGTCCACCAATCTCCCCACTGATACCGCCAATTAAAGCCTACTATGATGTAGCTGCGAGAAATAGGAATTGATCGACTGAGACATCCTTGTTCTCCTGGAGACAGGTTTATTTTTTAAGTCCTGCTTCCACCTTTATAAGACTAGTTTTACAGGTTTTTATAGAAGTTCAGGCTGTACCACAGGAAAACCAAAATTATTTCCCACAAGCATAACCAGTATTGCTGTAATAGATATGTACATTGTGGTGTAACTTTCACAGGTGCCCAGTAAACAGTGAATAGTGCAGACGTCTCTACAAACACTTACTCCCAGAAATAGTACGGCAACATGGGAAATGTCAGCCATTAAGAATCCGAAAAATCGAATGAAGAGGCTTTTCTTTCCATTCTCTCCATTATGTGCATACACTTGTCAGGATCCTGATAATGAATGAAGGCTAATTCCATATTGTCTGTGCAGACAGGATATCACCTCCACTGCTTGAAATTAATAATAATATATGAGCACCTGCATTTCCAGTTTCTGCATTGCTCTTATCTCTTTGGATCCCAAGTGCTCCTTGCAATAATGTGAAAGAATATGCCTGTATTCTAAGATGGGTAAGATTGCAGTTTCTCCTACGTGTGTTTTATTTAAATTTGAGGTCTTACTGATATGAGACTAACCTCCATGCAACTGGACATAGAATCGTATTCTAAGTATGACTATGGTTGAATCTGGAAATCTTACATGGGCTTCCTGTGTTATTTTCCTGCTCCTCTTCCAAGTAACACTGCCCTCCCCTCTCACTTCATGCAGTTGGAATTATCCATGATAAATACACTTTATAGTATTGGGAGGGCAATGTGCAGTATGGAGCACTGCAGAAATCATGAGTGATGTAGAGGCTGATTAAAGACCACCTGCTCCTAGCAAAAATAGCAGAGGATGGCAATTTAATTATAGCATGATGGGCATCACTGGCACGTGAAATTACCTAAAATATCAAATTTAATAGCAAAAACATCAGTCAAGGCTTAAGGGCCAGGCTAGTTCCTCCTGTGTGTTAAGAAAAAGTATGGCAAAAGTTTCAATATTTTGTGATTTTGGCTCAGTCACTCAGCATTACAACTTCCTTGTTTCAAACCAGGTCTTGAATTTTGTTGGAAGCAGCAACCAAGAACTTCTGGCTTTGTGTGATTGTATTTAATATTCCCCAATGGGGTATATATTACCTTCAAATGAACTGAAAAGGAAAACATTAGCTTGAAAAGTGCCATTTGTTTTTTAAAGAAGAGGTGAAATATTTCATTACAAGCTTTCCAATACAAATGTTCTTCATGATGGGTTTGGTGTTCAAAGCAAGAGTCTCAGAATTATATATCCTATTGTTTTCAAGATGAGGAATAGCATAATGACTATACATTTCCATGTGGATATGTATATGTTCACTTTCACAGTTTTGCCTGCACAGTCAAGTCAGCTGACCCAAAACCAACATTTCACAAAAGTTTACCTAGTTTCTCTAAAGACAGTCTAGCCCAGAACAAGCTATAGTGTGTGTGAGCGACAGATACAGTTCTGCCTCACTGAGAGTCAACCAATGAGAGTTGATGGAATGTTAGGGGAGAGTTGACAGGAGAGTTGGCCCTGTGGAAGTGGGAGTGTTGGAGTTTTGAGCCAGTAAGAGAAACAGCATATACCAGAAGCTGGCTTGTAAGAAAGATAGGCTGTACTTGAGAGAACTTGAAGAATACAGGGAGTTAGGGATCAAAAGTTCAAATATTAAGAACTGTATCCATGTATCTGAATCATTCCAGTGTTGGTTAAAGTTTTAAATAAAAGCAAACTCCTTTTTGTTCATCCTTACTGGCTCAAAGTGGATTGTCTCACGTGACAAAACCTCTCTTTCTTTCACTCTCTCTCATACATGCATGCACACAATCAAATCAGTCAGTTCTCAGACTCTGTGTGTGTGTGTGTGTGTGTGTGTGTGTAAATGGTGACAGCATGACAGGGGAGTAGTATCTAGTTCATCTTTGGTCTTCTGTGCAGTCCCACCCCTCTTCTCAGACTGTACACAACATTGTTTTTCTGACCAGACTGTCACATGCTCTGGGTGGGAGCACCCTCTTCTTTCAGTTTGTTCTTCACTGCCATGAGAAGTTCATTTTTGATGCTCTGATTTCTGAGGTAATAGAAATAGAATTAGTTGAGACATCTTCCTTAAATACTTTGAAGGTCACTGTATAAGCTTTTGATATGTCTCAGAAGGTCTTATTCAAGAAATGTTCCAGTTGTGGGACAAAAATGATGCAGGCAGATGAACACTCCTTGTGTTTGCTTTGTTTGGGTGAGGTCCATAATGTTGTCACCTGCTGGTAATGTCAACAATTTACAGCAAAGGCCCATAGTGATCTAGTTTCAAGAATCAAGAAAACTTTATGGGAGAAGCCCTTTTCTGTTCTGATGTCCTAGCTGCTAAGCTACTTGCCCTGACAGAGCTTATGCCTCTACCAGCCTTGGTGACATTGGTTCCAAGATTTGATCTGACCTGACACCAATCTCACTTGCCTGAGCTCTCTGTGCCTGTTAGAAGTTCCTCAGAACCACCTGCTAAGAATGCTAAGTCAAGACTACACAGAGAGAGAAGCACAGCTCTGTTCAGCTGACTGAAATACCTAAGATAGTAACTGAACTGCAACTGACAGCTGCGCAGGAGGATGTTATATGCAGTGTACCAAGAAAGATATCACTGCATTCTGACTCTCTGGTTCCATCTACTTCAGAAGGGGAGATTAAACCTAAGGCGCCTGAGGAGATACATCCTCCATATGGTTCAGATCTGGTGTGTGGTGCACCTTAGCCACTGTCATTCTCTGCACTTCCATGGCCGCCATATCCCTGCTTTGTTATTGACATCAAAAGCCTAAGACCATTCACCAGATCCATCTTGGAGTCCTCCACTTCCTTTCTTTACTATTCAGAGGACAATTCAGGCTCCAAAGACTGAGGTTCCCTGATCTAAACAAAGCTCAGATATACCTTTGGATCCATCCCTGATGACACTGGGGGATCCTCACACAATTTCACCAAATGAAGATCCAAAGTTCTATTCAGAGCAAATGGTCAGATGGCTCAGTCTTTGGAGATTGAGGGGACGTTGTCAGAACTGAGTTCCAGGGATAAAATCCTCAGTAGGCTTTATTTTGACACTCATGGGACTGTAACTTTACCAATATTAGAAGGATTCTTGGATATCTCCACTTCAGTCTGGGAGAAGCCAGCCTCTATCCCAGCCATGTCCAAAAATCAGAAAACACGTACAAGGTGAAGCAGTAGATTTGTGCCTTTCTTTTCACAAATCCTCCTCCATCTTCACTGGTTGCTGAGGAGATGCAGTCCAAGCACAGACAGAGCTCCCACTCTGTTCTGGCCAACAAGGAGGAAATGAAGCTGGATGCTGTAGGCTGCAAGATCTATTGTTCATCAACCATGAACCTCAGAATTTCCAATGATCAGGCTTTAATGGGGAACGATCAGCTGTTTCTATGGGGAAAAATTATGATCTTGTTTGGATTTGTTGCCTGATGACAAAAAGTCTCTTGGGAAGTTGATTCAAACCAAAACCATTTAGTTATCAAAGCAGCAAATCAATGCTGGCAGACATTTTTGGAATTGCAGTACCCATCTAATGTAACAAGGAAACAGTTCAACAAAGCCAGAATGATACAAAGCATAACCTGCTACAAGACAGGCCCAAGCAAAATGACAACAGAACACACTGATGGTCACATACAGCTCTCAGCTCAAACCAGTTCAACACATCATTAACAACTTGCAGCTTATGCTGGACAATAATATTCTTCTTTTACAAGCGTTGGGAGCCAAACCTTTTCTTGCTGACAGACAACTCCCTAATCTTAAACAACTTCTCACTCACAATAATGTACTTCCTAACATGGACATTCTTTCTAATGATTGCTTCTGAAAGCTTGGAGCCTGTCTTTCCCTCTTCCCTCAGCCATCTGTCCTTGTAGTGGAGTGAGAATTCTCCCTCTTCAAAAACCTCCATATTCATCGTCGTTCTTCTGTGCAGTCCCACATGGGACTGTGCATGTGCGCAGGCCAGCCACTTGGAAAAAATCTTCACAGCTTTTAAAAAGCTCCTTCAGGGGCCACTTCTTCTGACTCATGTAGCAACTCATTTTTGCGCTAAAATGGGCACATGATAAAGGAGGAGCGACCCCTCTTCCCTCCAGGGAAGAGGGATCGCTCCTTTATCATGTGCCCATTTTGGCGGGAAATCTGTTGCTACGTGAGTCGGGAGAAGTGGCCCCTGAAGGAACTTTTTAAAAGCTATGAAGATTTTTTTCTGAGCGGCTGGCCTGCGTGCATGCGCAGTACCATGTGTACCTGCACAGAAGAATTGGATGAACAATAGTTACAGGTATGTATAACCCTGTTTTATTCAAGCTCTCAAAGCCTCCCTCAGCAAAGTTGCTTCAGACCATCAAACAGTTTGTGATAGCAAACTGACTCGAGGTCAGCCTCACCCAAGCAATTTTGTAGAGGAAAATTTGCTGAGTAAGGGAGGTGCGTGTGCAAAAGCACCCCGTCCCCTCAGACTGGCTTTCTGTGCCTCGCTAGAAAGGTATGCTGCAAAACAGCTGAGAGCCTTTGCACTGGGGCTGTGTGCCGTGCAGCGTTTTGGAGCCTGTCTTTTGGAGCCTGTCTTGGGAGTGAAATATTTCATAAATGGCTGAAAATCTGTGGCTTTTTAAAAAACGTATTTCTGTGGAGGATTCAAAGACTGCTGCCTCTCAGTAGAGGCTCCATTAGGAAAGCTCTTTTCTCTAAGTCTTAGCCTAGTCCTTTGGTTTCTAGGTATAGGACAGGGCAAGAAAGGCTGTTGGTGACAAAAATGCTGTGGTGTCCCCAAAGTATCCAGTAATACATTAGTGCTGACTTTTTGTACCATAAATATAGTTGCACAAAAGATGCATAATACCTTATAGTGTTTCAGCAGTGACTGATGCTTTTTTTTAGCAGTAAAAGACAGAAGACTATACTACTGTGTACTGACTGTAGCTGTAATGTGTTGTAATGTTTATGGGATGCTCTAGCTGTAGTTCATATTAACTTACGCTATGTAATCCATCATGAGTCTTATTGAGAAAGGCCGAGTAAATAAAATAAAATAAATAGAAGTTGTGCAACTACAGTGCGTCAGTATCTCCCTAGTGTTTTGTTCTTAGAAACATTTTCTCATGAGCAAGTCGCAATATATTTAGGCACAAATATGATTTGCAATCAGAAACTGTTTATTTGAAACAAGAAACATGTGAAACTATAAATGAATGACCTTGTGTATGATTTGCTATGTATGATATAGTTTACTAAAAGCAACTTCACCTAACTTCAGGCTTGTACAAATTGACAAATGCCCCTGTCTTTCTGGCAAAGCAGAGTACCCAATGACACAAACGCACATAGGCATCCTTTCTTATGTTCTTTATTTAAAGATATGCATAAGTGGGTGTCATCAGCATATTGATGGCACCCAATACCAATGCTTCATACAATCTAATTCAAAGGTCTTTTAATCAGATTCTGGTTTTGGAAAAGGCGCACTCAAAACTTTAATGCAAATTGCTGCTCACAAAGTAGATTTCTGGCTCACAACACTGCTCCACTTAGAGAGAATATTGGTGACACCTGCTGGGGTTTTCAAGGCAAGAGACTAACAGAGGTGGATTGCCATTGCTCACCTCTACATAGCTACTCTGGTCTTCCTTGGAGGTCTCCCATCCAATTACTATCCTGCTTAGCAGGTAATTCAAATATGTTTCCCCTCCTTTAAAAAAGAGTGTGGGATCAAGATGGTATTTCGACTTAAACATTAGCACTGTATTCTGAATGTGTGCCCCAAGTTTAATTTCAATATCTCAGGGTTCTGATATCTAAGTGTTTCTAGCAAATTTCAAACTGCAGGCAATCCATAGTCCACACTTGGTTTGGCTGGTGAATTAGACTGCTATATTTCTGGGTATTTATGTACGCTTCATGACAGAACTTGCTATCTTGCAAGTTTACATTATGCTTTACACTTTCCTTTTTAACTCTGTAGGACGAAAATGACAATCCACCCACATTCAGCAAGCCTTCCTATGTCATTACAGTCATGGAAGATATCATGGCAGGTATGGGAGCTGTTCCTGTTGTTGACAAAACTTTCCTCTGAAAAGCAATATTCTGGGTGACAACTTGCTATGTCAATGAGGAATTATTTAGCAGTAAATATCAAGAGAACCTTCGTCCTGTTGACATTCCCAATATTTCAGTGTGGCTGACTAGCACATTCCTTACATTCCAAGATATGCAAGATACCCAAGGATGTGTTGTTGTTTTGGTGATATTCAAGTGCAACATAAGAATCTGTGTATCTGGCCTAATGTTAGAAAGATATTTAGACTATTCCTAGCTTTTGTGTTTCCACTTGGAAGAAACCATTTGTTACATCTTCTACCAAAAAATCCAGAAGTGCAATCCAACACCAGCACCATTTTAGATCTGCGTACCTGCTGACCCTTTTGCATTGGATACTTACTTGCATGACCAGATCTTAAGTTTGTGATCTGAGACATCTTTCCCCCATCCTCTCTTTTAATTTTTGTACCATCTAGCCTGATGAAAAGTAGGGGTGTGCAACTCAGGATTCTGATTTGAAAAAAAACCCTGAATCGGGCTCGATTAGGAAAGATTCGGGATTCCTGAATCAGGCCCAGCATTGCTGCCCCGATTTGAAAATACAGAATCAAAGCTTTCCAAAGTGGTTTGGGTAGCTTCAGAAAGCTTCAGGTTAAGCGGGAGCAGCCTGCAGCACTTTTCTGGTTCCCTCCTCCCCTTCACACAGGGGAAAGAAGCAGTGGGGTGGTAAGTTTGAAAGCCACCCTTTCTGTGCCACTTGCAAGCGGCAGGAAAAGGAGTGCTTTCAAACTCCATGCCACTTGCTTCAGCTGTCTGTCGGGGGAGGAGGTTCCTCCACTCATCAACTGAAGCAAGCAGCACTGGGTTTTAAAGTGCCCTGTTCTGTGCCGCTTGCAAGTGGCACAGAAAGGGGCGCTTTAAGTTTAACCCCATGCCACTTGCTTCAGCTGACAGGTGGCCCCACCCATTAGCTGAAGCAAACAGTGTGGGGTTAAGCTTAAAGTACCCCCATTCCATGCCAGTCAGCTGAAGCAAGCAGCACAGGATTAAACATAAAGCGCTTGCAAACGGCAAGAAAAGTGTTGCTTTCCGGTGTGCCCGAATCTTTACGGAGCATACCAAAGCTTGCCGCTTCAGAAATCACTTATTTCCAACTCTTTTTACCACTTCGGAAATTCCAGAGTGGGAAGCCCAAATCTTTTTTTGTTGCACACCCCTAAAGAAAAGTTCTAGTGAATTTGACTGATTGCATACTCTTTTTAGTCATTTTGTTTGGTCCTAATAAAAGATTTTGGATTTTGCTTCTGACTGACACAGCTGTCTACAGTTTTTTTCACCTCGACATGTAAACATTCCCCCACACCTTTTGTGTTTTCCTGGTAAATATGTATGTACTAGATGGCTGGTACTCAAGGGGAAACAAGCTGGAAGGTGGAGACAAAGGGTTAGGCTAAATGTGAAGCTAGGAACAAGTTCATTAATGGACTGGGAGACACAATTTTACTTGGGAAATGTAGTTCATTGTTGGACCTTCTGTGCAGGCACATATGGGAACTGCGTGTGTGCAGGCCTGCCATGGACATTCCAAAGCTCCATAAGGCGCAAGGCGCTTGCCAGGCCTTTTCATGCACTTTTCTAGTGTGCGTGGCTATAAAGGTGGGGCAAGCGGATCTCTCCTCCAGTTCTTCTTTAGCTGCCACTAAAGAAGGACATGCTTCGAGTTCCTCTCCTCTGTTCTGTTCAAAAGAAAGAAGATATTGTTTCTGGCCTTTGGAGCCATGTCTTTGAAGGCACTGTTCAAGAAGTGCCTCATTAGTCCAAGATGGCACAATCTGATGGGCATGACAAATGCCTTATTCGCCTGGGCAAGGGCCATGACAACGTGTGGTATAGTCTCTGCAAGCAACTTACGCCCAAAGTGCACCATGAACAGGTGTTGCATTTAAAAGCAACTCTATGGGAGTCAGTCTTGAAGGGTGCGTCCAACTCCAAGGTTTCAAAAGCCACCTGACAAGGACCACAGCACCCAGAATGGGCTTCCTCGGTACCTCTGTCTACTTTGGCTCCAGCTGCCAATATTATGAACCAGTTGGGTCTTGCTGCTAGAGACTTTGGCCCATCTCAGTGCCAATCTGAGCTGCTGTTGAAAAAAATCTAAGGTTAAGGCGAAGCATGCTGATAAGCACTCAACTCTGAAGCTGTATAAGAGGAAACAGTCTTCAGCTTCAGCTCTATCTACCTCAGAAGCATCAAGTTGGCCTGCAGTTCTAAGAACCCCTTCTTCAACTCCTAGATGTCATTCAGCCTCTGCTCCTTCACTCTCAGAGGGCAAAATCCCAGGCATAGTGGAATTGACAATGATTGTATCTCCATTGCTGCCTTCCTATGTGCAACTTGCACAGAAACAGAAAGCCCCTTCAATTCCAGTCGAGAGCAACAGTTGCCTTGAGGTGGATAGGAGTCACAGATGTCTGTGGGTCCAGTACCCTTCTTACAAGTCTCCATATCATTATTATGCTTAGGGCTTTGATGACTCCCTGAGCCTACACTGTGACCACACTACTTCTTTTGAGATGACCTCAAATGCTACCTTATCAGTTCCCTTCCTACTCTCTCTAAGGACAAACTGGCCTCAATTCCAGCAACAGTTCCTGAGTGCTCTGAAACTGTGGAATCGACACTTGATCCACCAATGCATTCCTACAAAGGTTCCGATTTTGGATCCGATATTGCTTCCGAACCGTCTCCACCAGAGAGTTTTATGGAGGACTCTGACATCTCTCCTACTGAGGACCTTTGTCTATATTCTGAGCAGTTGGTCAGAATGGTGACGTCCCTTGATATAAAGGTAACCTGCTCTGCTCCAACCTCTACGGATCCAGTCTTCAAGGTTCACTCGAAAGCAACCAGTCCCATCACATTCCCTATAATCCAAGGCATGATAGATGTCACGAAGGAGTTTGGTCCACACCTTCCTCAGCTCCAGCAACTTCAAAAAAGTTGGACAATCTATACAAAACAAAAGAAGAAGGGGCTGTGTTCTTGTTCAATCACCCTCTTGCATATTCCATTGTTACTGAAACCCTTCAAAGCAAGGGTTTTCCAAGGGATGTCGGCCATTTGGATCCAACAGATAAAGAGGGCAGAAAGTTAGATATCCTGGGAAGGAAGGTTTATGCCTCTTTGGCCTTGAATTCCATATTAGCAACTATGAGGCCATTATGGCCAGATACCAGTTGTTTTTTGGGGACAAATTGGACCTTATTTAAGTCTCATCCCTGAGAAGCAGTGTCTCCCAAAGGAGAAGCTTTTAGGCTATAGAAACAGCAGATTCTCACTGCGAGGCATATTGGGAACTGTTCCTCTGCCACTGTGACTGGGGGCATGCATCACTTAGAACCACTGCTTTAGCCCCCCAACATAGGCTGCGGGTAGAAGACCTTCCTTTTGAGAGAACAGATCTTTTCTTGTCTACTACAGATGATGCTCTAAAAAGATCAAAGATGATAAGGTGATTATTCATTCCCTTGGGATCACTCCTGTCTATCCATATGAGCATCAGTCTCCTGCTAGACCATACCCACATTATAATCCTAGGTACAATGAGTTCCATGCTGAACTGAACCAGCCTTTTCCTAGGGGCCCACAGCAACCTGCTTCTATAGCTCCTCCAACCCAACCTCAACAGAGGTACTTCTATCACAAGTCCAAAGATGCTTCCCACTCTTCCAGGGACCAGTCAAACTCAAACAAGCACAGGGTTTCCGATGCCAAGCCATCTGCTTTCCTCCCTGTCACTACCTCTGTCTTGCTGGCTGATGATCACCTAAGGCTTGAGTGTTATCCATAATCCAGCATGGTTAATGTCTGGAGTTCAGGTCCGTTCCTCCGGATGTTCCTCCTCCATTCAACCCCACTCCACCTTCCACCTTGTTTATGGAGAAAGTCCAGATCCTGTTGCTAAAACAGGCTATAAAACCAATTCCAAACCATGATTCTGATGGTTTCCCACTTCAGGGTAGACAAAAAGCCAGGAGGCTCCCACCTCATTTTAGACCTCTGCTTCCTGAACATGTTCATTGTTACAAAAAAGTTTAGAACGTTATCATTAAGAGATGTGTTACCCATGTTGGAAAGTCAAGTCTGGTTTGTTACTTCGATTTAAAAGATGCTTATTTTCATGTTCCAGTAAATATGCATTACAGAAAATTTCTTCATTTTCAATGCGGAACTGAAAGGTACCAATGCAGGATTCTCCCTTTTGGCCTCTCCTTAGCCCCTCAAGTTTTCATTAAAGTTATGGCAGCTGTGGTTGGTCACCTCAAAGAGAAAGGGTGAACTATTTCCCCCTATCTCGAGTACTGGCTTATAGGGGGCCAGTCCAGGGAGTCTCTCTCTCAACACACTTTCCTAGCCCTGACAACCCTTCTGCTGTTGGGCCTGCGAGTGGACACAAAGAAGTCTTCTCTTGTTCCCCACCAAAATGTAATGTTTGTGGGAGCAGTGTTGAATTCCACACTATTTCAGGTTTTTCCCACTCCGGAAAGGATAGATCAGTTCCTAATCACACTAAACAAGGTGCGTACTTTCAGGCACCAAAGTGCAAAACAAATTCAAAAACTGTTTTATGGTCTCCCTGACTCTGATAGTGCCGTTACCAGAGTTTGGCTTCGGCCACTGCAGAATTGGTTCATCAGAGTGTTCCACTTGCACTACCAAAACCTGTACAAACGGTTCTTGGTTCCAAGGGTCATACACAGATCCCTGACCTGTTGGACTGTCAAATTAATGGGGATGCCTTTCAGTCCCCCCCCCCCGGTTCACCTGTCTATTTACATGGATGCCTCCCTGTCAGGTTGGGGGGCATACTCAGGGGACGACCAAGTGAAAGGAGTTTGGTCTCAACACGAATCTAGGTTACATATCAACCTTCTAGAGCCGAGGACAATACGGTATGCCTTGAAAGCTCTGTTCCACCTTGTGAAAGGCAGAAATGTCCAGATATGCACAGACAACATAACTGCCATGCACTACTTAAACAAGCAGGGTGGCACAGCTTCTTCGGCTCTCTCCCAAGAGTCTTCCCTGGTTTGGGAATGGCCTAACCAACATCACATCTCCCTATCAATCATCCACATAGCTGGCAAGGATAATGTTCTGGCAGATGCATTAAGCCAGTCCAAAGACCAGAACTTTGAATGGCCCATCCACATGGACTTCCTTTATCCTGTCTTTATGATATGGGGTTTTCCCTCCTCTTCCCCTTATGACTTTAACATTCAGCAAGATGATGAGGGAACTGTTCTTGGCTATTGTAATCATCGTGTACTGGCTGAGACAAGCCTGGTTCTCCACCCTGTACAGGATGTCACAGGGCAGAACGTAGCGGTTCCCCCTATCACCAAACCTTCTGCAGGACAATGTGGTTCTTTACCATGACCTGGACACCCTGAAACTGACACCCTGGACTGACTTTTTCTTCTCCAGTCCAAAAATCCTTCCACAAGCCAGAAGATCATCCACTTGGAAGTCATACTTGGGCAAATGGAAAAAAAATTCCCTTTGGGCTATAAATAATGGCTTGGATCCTTTTTTGGCTCCCTTGCAATGCATACTACATTACCTAGTTCAACTAAAAAAACAGGGGTTATCCAATTTCTCTGTAAAGGTCCGTCTCGCGGCCATTTCAGCCTATCACGAAAATATGCAAGGGAGGTCCCTTTTTTCCATACCTCAGTGTAAATCCTTCCTTAAGGGTTTAGCTAAGCTTTACCCTCCTGTGTCCAGTCCTATTTCCCAGTAGATTCTCTCTCTGGTTCTAATGGCTGTCATCCATAAACCTTTTGAGCCTCTAGCTACCTTCCTGCTTAAGCTTCTAGCTGCTAAAATGGCCTTCTTGATGGCCATAGCCTTGGCTAGGAGAGTGAGTGAATTGCAAGCCCTGGGACATGATCCATCCTTTCTCAAGATGTTTGCAGGCAAGGTGATCCTCTGTCCAGGCCTTCTTTTTCTGCCCAAGGTCGTCTCTGCTTTCTGCTTGAATCAGGTCATTGTCTTGCCAGTATTCTTTCCTACACCCTCTATGGAGGCTGAAAGACTTCACACACTGGAAGTTAAGCATACCTTTTTTTTACTTGGACAGGACTACTGCCTTCCAAAGGGACCCTAACCTGTTCATCTCCTTCAAAGGACCTAAGAAGGGTCAGAAGGTCTCGGCTCGGTGTATATCAAATTGGATAGTATGGCTCATTAAAGAGTGCTACAAACAGTCCAATCAACTATGCCCATTGAACATCAGAGCACATTCTACTATGGCTCAATCCACCTCATCAGCATTTAACCTGGGCATTCCTTTGGTGGACTTATGCAAGGTGGACACCTGGTCGACATCATCCACATTCATTAAACATTATGCTATTGACGTAGACTCCAGAAGAGATGCAGCAATTGGCAAGGCAGCCCTAAAGAGTCTTTTTTGATAAAAAGCTTCATGCCCACCTCCTGGGTAAGTTAGCTTGCTAATCTCCCATGTGGGACTGCACAGAAGTTGCAACTATGAAAACAGGGTTGCATCTACCTGTAACTGTTGTTCATCGAGTGTTCTTCTGTGCAGGCACACATCCCTCCCTCCTTCCCTGCCATGTGCTCTTTACTATGCTACTTTACCTTCTTCACCAGCAGCTTAGTGAACTGAGGGAGGGATCCGCTCACCCTGCCTTTTGTAGCCACACCCATTAGAAAAGCATGCAAAAAGGCCAGGTGAGCATCTTGTGCCTTTTGGAGCTTTGGAACGTCTGCGGCTGGCCTGCACATGCGCAGTTCCCACGTGTGCCTGCACAGAAGAACACTCAATGAACAACAGTTACAGGTAGGTTCAACCCTGTTTTTTTCAAAGACAGCCATGTGAGATCACTGGTGAAGAGGAACCTTGCAATTGTTTGCTTTAGCAATCTTTGTGGGGAGAGGAATGACCAGCTCCTCCCCCACCTCCCCTGTGCGATGACTGCTATTACTTCTAGGGACAATGCTTCTACAATAATGTAGGAGATCTGTGAGATCTCCTTCATTTTTTTTAAAAAAACTTTCAAGCAACAACATGGGGCTGCTAATTTGCAGAAGTGGTTCTAGAGGAGCTTTAAACCTTTCCTCCTGTACTTTTCCCCATACTAAAATAGAAAAGATTCCAGTAGCACCTATAAGACTAACCAACTTTACTGTAGCATAAGCTTTCGAGAACCACAGTTCTCTTCGTCAGATGCATGGAGGGTATGAAGAAACTGATCAGATATATATGTGGTGAGGGGAGGGGGGAGTAGATGCAATCAGTAGCTTATGATAATGGGATCAGTTTGCTTCTGATAATGAAATCAGTTACTTCTGATAATGAGATAACCATTCATAGTCTCTATTCAATCCAAGTCTGACTGAGTCAAATTTGCATATGAATTCCAATTCAGCAGCTTCCCCTTGGATTTTGTTTTTGAAAAGGTTTCTGTTGAACTACAGTGACCTTTAAGTCCTTGATGGAATGTCCTGGTAGATTGAAGTGTTCTCCCACTGGTTTCTGGATGTTGCCATTTTTAATGTCAGATTTGTGTCCATTTATTCTTTTGCACAGAGGTTGGCTGGTTTGTCCAATGTACAGAGCAGATGGACATTGTTGGCACATGAGGGCATATATCACGTGATATATCTCATTCTCAAAAGCTAATGCTACAGTAAAGTTGGTTAGTCTTAAAGGTGCTACTGGACTCTTTTCTATTTTGCTACTGCAGACTAACATGGCTAACTCCTCTGGATCTTTCCCATACGAAGTTTCCCTCCCCTGGGTCTAGTGCTAGTTCTATAATAGACAGTTACACATGCACCCACCAGCACAGGACCCTGTCGTTTCTTTGAAGTAACAAGAAAAGTAAACTGTGTTCATAGGGCTCCTGATCTCATTTTGCTCTTTCTTGTGCTAGAGATGGAACCTCTCTCTCTCTCTCTCTCTCTCCCTCTGCCTGATGGCCTTCATGGCAGGGGAGGGGGTGGGACATAATTTTTATTTACTATTTTGATAGCTAAATAGAAATTGAAACTGTTTCCAAGATTTTCATGAGAGAAGGCTGACATAATCATAGAAAGAACCAAGGGAAGGAAAAAGGGAATAAGGCCTCTTCTTAAGCCAGCTGCCTCCCCTGCCTCTTCCCTCTCAGGCTCCCTCAGTAGTCAATTTACCCAGTAAAACTGCTACCAAGCCTCTCCTGTCTTGGATTCCACCCTGTAGAAAGGGAGGAGAAAGAAGGAGGCCTCCCCTTTAGAACCAGAGACAGAAGCGAGTGGCAACAGGAAGACTGGAGAGAAAACTTTGCTCCTCAGACCCCCTCACTGCTGCTGCCAATGAAAGAAAGCTGTCCTCTGTCCTCAGGGGACGAGAGCTCATCATTCAGAATAACAATGTCCAGATCCCCCACACCATCCCACAGCCTATTCCCAGGAGGAAGGGTTCCTCTGTGGGCATGGCTTCAGAAGAGAACGAAGCAGCAGCTGGGACAACAGGAGGACAGGATTAACTTCTAACTTCTTAATATATATTCTGAGTAAGCCCTTTTGGAATAAAAAGTTGAAAAGCAGAGTATAAATGCTTAAGTCACATTCCAGGAAAGCATAATATATCCCTGGAATTCTGTTTCCCATATTTTATCGCCTACCAATACAAGTCCTTCCCAGCCCCTATAGACTGTTGATTAATTGGAAGAAGGTAATGAACATCCAGATAGGTATAATATCCTTTCTTTATCCCATCTACCATTAATACTCACTTTTTAAAGATCAGTTTCAAAGTCTCCTTGACTATCAACTTGTCAAATTTGCAAACACCACTAAACTCTGACCCTCATGTTTGACTGGAAGATAGACTCCAAAGCTGAACTCTGTCTTCCAGGAGTTTTGTATTTTTAAAAAGAGGCTTTTACCTCTGGGAGGTATCAAACAATGCCTATCCTGAAGATTTATTATCCTTTATATTATCTGATAGTAGTCTATAAATATCCAAGTCATAGCTTGGCAACCTGTTACAAATTAGTACTAGCTTCAAAATGTACCAGCAATGCAGAGCTGAAATAGAAGTTAGAATTAATATATAGTTTTTGATCTCTTTTTCTAAAATTGTGTGTTCTTTTACTTCTTTCTTTAAATTGCCTTTAATTTTGAAGCCTATAAATGAAAACAGCTTTAATTGTTGGTGTTAGTAACAACGAAAGCGAAAATGAATTATGTTGTTTAAACAGAAGCATTATGGAAAAAATGTTTAAATTACATTCTTCTTTTTGTCATTGAAATGTGTGGCTTTTTCTTCCCAGATTCTTTGTCTCACAACTTTAGCTATAAGTGACTTAGTTCCAGTGACTTATGTGAGCTTAAATCCTAGCCAGTTTAACATGGTTTATGGATAAGGATGGTAGTATTTCTCAAGAATGAGAATCTTTATCCCCTTCTTTTTGTCTGACTCTTAGGTGCAACTGTGCTATTTCTAAATGCCACTGATCTGGACCGATCAAGAGAATATGGCCAAGAATCCATAATCTATTCCTTGGAAGGGTCCTCACATTTTCGGATTAATGCTCGCTCAGGTGAGCACAGCCATGAGACTGACTCTTATTACATCTAGAGAGGGAACAAAGCAGCAAGTACTGACTACAGAAACCATGGCTGCTGTAGCACAAATACAAGATCAGAAAAACTTTGTACAGCATAATCATGAGGATGTTTTTGTTACAGACTCCAAGGAGCATATGCAGATTTCTCATTAATCCAAACCCACAGGTACATATACAAGTCAAACAGAATCCCGTAGGTTTTGGTGAACAGCATTTATTTAGCAATAATAAGCATTTAGCATTTGTGTAATATTTTCCAAGTGCTTCACATGTATTATCACATTAATTCTTACAGACGCTCTATCAGGTAGGCAAGTATTACTCCTATATTGCAAAAGGGAGACTAAGAGAGAGTGGGTTATCTAAGGCCATCTAGTGATTTTTGTGGCTGAGATGAGATTCAAACAGTTGACCTCCTGAAACATCACTCAGTTTCTTCGCCAATATGCTAGGCCAACAATTGTCCTTGTGTTAACAAGCCCAGACTGTCCAGGATGACTTTCCCAGGGCTTTATCACTGTTCACACTGAATGTTTTAAAATAATTCCAGCATGGTTTAACTTGCATCTTTTTTCAGCTTGGTGTGATCAAGTAATGCAATGAAGAGACTCCAAAAACATAATGGGATGGGAGTGGGGAACACAGTGACATAAAGTATATCCCGTTCCAGATTCTTCCTCTTTAGTAGACTGATGATCAATGTTTTAGCCACATGCACAATGTTCAGTTGCCCCTTGCTAGTGAGCCTGTGCCCTTCTCATTGCTGTTTTATGGGTTAAGAGGCCTGACAAGTAATTTGGAAAGGGCTTTGCACAGTTTTTGATCTGAGATTATTTTGATTCATAATTACTCCTCCATGTTAAAATATTCTATAGAGAGAGAGAACCATCATGCATGTAAAAGGGAGAAGCAAGGGGGGATTTTGTTGTTTTGCTCTATGTCTTAGAAGGATAAGAATTTTTCTGTAGGAGTTTCTTGTTGAAATTAGCTGAACCTGCCCTATGAAGGTGTGCCTAATTGGATGTAACTTTGTGGACAGAAAAGAGCAATCCATCATTGAGACACTCTCATATTTAAAACTACCCCCCCAATTAATTTTTCCAGTCTACAGATTAATGAATATCATAAAAACTGTAGAGTCAAATATATTTTAGAGAGAACCTCTTTAACCTCTTGTAGTTCTGTAATCTAGATTAATTTTTAACTCTCCCCTCTCCCCAATATCTACCGTGGGCACACCTCAAAATTAAAGTGATGTGTGTTCAAGCTAGGGACTGCAAAGCATGCTGGATTGTATAGATTTATCACTGGGGGTGGGCTGGGGGGTGGCTGGTGGATGGATGAATCCTGCCCTGGTTGGTCTACTACATGAATATTTTGGTCCCTTTCAGTACAACGATTCTAAATGCAGAAGCAAGAATGTGATACTGCACAAGAAAACAATTAGAGGAGATACAGCCCAGATGACTCTGTCAAACAGTTCCACAATCTTGTGTATATAGAGGGAATGCCATTTTAATGATTATCACAACCTACACCCTTTTTCTGTGCTGCGTTGCAAGTAGGATTGTTTAAGGGATACAGCAAAATTAAAGGTGCAACACACATTAGTAATAAAAACTGCAGCCAACAGGTTGATCTGATTAGTTCAGATCTATATCCAGAACTGAGCTAGGAAATCTTCCCACTAAGTTTCCCAGGCACCAGTTACTTTGCCTGCCCAGCACCCAAGACTGTGTTTCCTGCTCCCCGTCTTTTCCTAAAGCCTCGGTTTATTTTCCTTCAAACCAACTGACCTTTTATTTCCTTCATCGATATTGCATTTTGTCAATTGCTACCACTTCCTCCCTCAAAAATTAGAATTTTTGTGAGCATTCCATGGCACTACTATCCTTTAGCCAATGATTAAAGAAGTATGCACGTCTTTTGCCTATTATATACATTCATGTTCTGTGCACTAGCATTTCTACATGTATGTTTTATGTGTGCTATAACTTCTTTTCTCTTTCTTGAACACCACAAAGCTTCCACCTACCATTTCTTCTTTCTCATTTCACTGTCCCTTTTTTGTCTTCTACAGGGGAAATCACCACAACATCTCTTCTGGATCGAGAAGCTAAATCAGAATATATACTCATTGTGCGGGCAGTGGATGGTGGTGTGGGTCACAACCAGAAAACAGGCATTGCCACTGTAAGTTAACCTTACTAGTTTTTTCTTGGTCCAGCTTTGTGAGCATGCTGTTCAGGGCACAATTTACATACGCAAAGCCTTTCTTAAAATAATAGGACTCATAGTTACAAAGCATGTTAAGATTCAGAGCCTGTCATGTTTCTTTCACTGGCATTTGAAACCATATGAAGAGATAGACAAAAAACTAGTTTGAGTATATATGGAAGGTGTATACCACCTACCATCACTGGAATTTATTTTGCAACAGACCTAGTTTTTATCACAGATACTTAACTGGGTAAGACTGCAGAGCAGCATGGATGCCCCCCTGAAACTAACTTAACTGGGTAAAAATAGTTTAGTATATTTCTCTATAATCTGATAGATGGATGGTTTTAGTATGGAGGGGCAATCTAATTAAAATCCTGCCTGCTATATTTAAAAGGATGGTGTACTTGGTGATCATCTGAGCAGTGAACCCTTCTGCTTACTCCTACAGAGTAGGAAAATAGGTACCATTATTCCAGTGAACTCCCCTGGGAGTGCTGCATGGAGTTCACTAAACCTTTAAACAAGCATCATGATCTGCAGCAATCTCTCAACATACTGTTTGAATTTAGTTGACTTTCCAGTTGAAGACAGAAAGACTCCCACCCCCTTTGTCTTTAAATATTTTGTAAGAACAATGATTGTTAAGCTGTGAAAGATTTTCCTCTGGGGAGCAATTCATCCTAGATCATTAAAAGGAGACTGTGGGGAACAAGAGGAAAGATACTGCTGACAACCGTTGCACATCAGCCTCCAGGAGACAGTCAGATTGATCAGATGGTTGTTTCCCTTCTCTGTTCTCTCGTACAAGTCAGTTCTAGATAATTGCATGAGATGTACTTAATCATGACAAGTCCCCTTCTAACCATCCTCTGAATGCAAATGCTTATACACATACCAAGGAGATCGCTCTTGGACGCGGATTAGGAACCTGTCTCCAAAGATTATCCTGTGATATCAGAAATTTGCCCAACCTGCCACTGGGTGGCACTAGAGTCCTATCTAGGCACTGCCTGGAAAAACATGTAATAGAGACTGATCTAATTGTAAAGTGCTCTCAAACCAGATTAAAGTACTCCTTTCAGAAACACGCATTTGCTAGAGAGCTACTAATGGATTTGGGCCTAGGTTCAAATATTTGCTCAACTTTTAAGTCTATTAGGTAACATTGGTCCAGTCACAATCTAGCCTCATAACCTACCTCGCAGCATTGTTGTGAGGATATAATCTGAAAAAATTATGTGAGACGACTGCAGGCAGAGTATAGATCTAGATCCTTTACCTATAGTCACTACTGGAAGGAATCCAAGCTAAGCTCTGTATTTAGGGATGCCAGGTCTCACAGAGGCCAAACTGGAAAGGCAGGGGCCTGGAGGTGGTGGGGAGCGGGGTACTTAACTCGAGCTCTAAACAGGCGATTTTTAATTAATTGGGCCTCAGTGCGACCTAGTGTTGGAAAATGATGTCATTTTCTGTTATGATGGGGGTGCTGATGTTTGTGCTGAAGTGGAGTCATTAAAAATCCCCTCCAAACAGGCGGTTTTAATGATTTGTTTGTTTGTTTGTTTATAGTTCACCTTTTCCACTGAGACTCAAAGTGGAGATTACATAGTATGAGATTAGTACAGTCAATATTTAGGACATTTCAACAAACAATGCCATGATAGGGTAAATAAATGCAAGTTTACGAAGATATAACATTAGCAAAAAACTAATACAGAGCTGAAGAAATGCATAAGCAATTCTAGGACTGACATTAAACAGCATAGAACTATCCAGTAGGATCATTCTTGAAGCACAAGTAGCACATAAGAACACATACTTAAAGCAACAGTTAGTACATAAGACAATATAGTGGTAAAGTCTATGGTCCCTAACTCATTAGCGAAGCATCTCTTTGAGACCACCTCTCTACAATACAGTCTTCCTATCTGAGTAAAAAGTCGTATTACACAGCATGCGTCAGTACAGTCAATTTCAAGGACATTTCAATAAACAATGTAGCGGAGTATATTAAATACAAATATGCAAAGATTTAAAACCAGCAGCAATCTAATACAGAGTTGAAGAAATGCTGAAAAAGCATAAACGATTCTGTGACTGGCATATTAAACAACATAGAACTATCCAGAAAGATCATACTTAAAACAACAGATAGTACATAGTAGCAGGGCTTTTTTTCAGCGGGAACGCGGTGGAACACAGTTGAGGCACCTCTTGAAAGGAATCATGTGACTGCTGGCCCCGCCTCCTGATCCTGTTTCCTCCCCGCATGCAGCCCAAGGTGCCAGGCTCTTGTGCGGCACGCTGAGCCTCAGCGGCGGCAAAACAGAAGTAGGCCCTGCGCCCCAGCTTGCTGGGGATGTGCTGCCTCTACCACTGCTTCCCCCCAGCTGGAGGCAGAAGGGAGCCTCCCCACCCGTGATGGCGCACCTGGTTATGAAGCAGCAGGCATGGCCAGTCAGCACAGGAGATTTCCTGTCCCAGGCACAGAGACCAGGTGCTGGTGCTTACCCTTCCTGGTGCTCCTCTGCTCCAGCCCTGCAACCCAAGCTCATGGGCTTGTTTGGGCTAGTTGCATAGTGTGGGGGGGGGCAGAGGGGTGGTTGCCCTGGACACAAAATTTTTAGGGGATACCACACTGAGGAGAGCCTGCGCTGCTTCCGCAGGAGGCTGCCTGCGCTGCCTGCCATGCCAACGGTGGCTGCTGGCCAAGGAGCATGTCGAGCTTGCAGCGGCATCATGGGTGGCAAAGCCAAAGGGCTGCCAGGCAAGGGGTGGGGAGGCGAGCAGGCCCGAATCATGGGAATGCTTCTAGGAGGCAGCCGCGCCCTGCATGATAATGTCACTTCCTGGAAGTGATGTCATTGTGTGGTCCCAGGAGTGTGCGCGCAGTGCCAGGGGCACCACGTCCTGCTGGAAGTTGCTCCAGGTGGTGGCAACCCACTGAGTTCCACCACCTTTTTCCTAGAAAAAAAGCCCTGCATAGTAGTAATGTCTATAGTCCCTATCTCTTTACTGATGCATCTCTTTGACACCACTTCCTTAAAGTACAGCCCTCCTATCTGAGTAAAAAGTCCTCTTGAATAATTCAGTTTTGCATCGTTTCCAGACAGCCAGGAGAGTGGGCGCTTTCCTGACCTCTTCAGGTAGGCTGTTCCATAAGAATGCATATGTACAGACAGCTGTTAATTTTGCCAGTGTGCAAAGTGGCACCTGCAGAAGTCCTCTTCAGATGAGTAAACCTGCTGTGGTAGAACATAGGGAGAGAGGCGGTCTGGTAGATACGCCAGACCAAGGCTGTGGGGAGCTTTGTATGTGATAGCCAGTACCTTGAATTGAGCCTGGTAACCCATAGAGTGACTGCAGAATGGGAGTAGTTTTCATGCACCTGCTATCTCCTGATAATAACCAAGCTGTTTAAGGAAAGGGCCCATCTTCCAAGCTAGACAGGCAGTAGAAAGAATTTTTTTTGCAGCTGCCTTAACTTACTTACTTATTTATGTATTTATTTATTTATTTTTCAGAGGTTTTTTTACTACCTCTCCCTTGAGATGAAGCCCAAAACAGTTTAGAACATTAAAAACACAATAAGTATTACATATTAAAAACTAAAAAAAAAATCACAATTAAGGTGTTCCCACAAGAATACAACCAATGGTAAAACAACCAGGGGGCAAAAACTCCATTATATATCATGGCTGGTTAGAGGTCTGCTAAAATAGCTCTGCTTTGCATGCCCCGTAGAACCTAGAAAAGTCCAGCAGGGCATGCATATCATCAGAAAGAGCATTCCACCAAAACTGAGCCCTCCACCTGGTAGAAGAGAAACAAGCCACTCAGGAGTCAGGCACCATCAATGAGCCGCAAGATGAAAAATGCAGACATCGTGGGAGATCATATTGGGAGAGGCAGTCCTTCAGGTATGATGGTCACAGACTGTGTAGGGCTTTAAAGGTTAAAGCCAGCACCTTGACTTTGATCTTGAAACCAATTTGAAGCCAGTGCAGCTGCCATAAAATAGGCTGCATATGGGCAGATTATGATGAATCAGTCAGGAGCTGACCAGTAGCAGTCTGGATGACCTGCTGTTTCTAGAACATCTTCAATGGCAGCCCTGCATAGAGCAAACTGTAGTAGTCTAACCTGGAAGTGACCATGACATGAATCAGTGTGGCCAGATTCGACTGAGACAGGTAGGGGGTCAGCTGCCAAGCGCAGTGATTGTAGAATGCTGACCATGCCACTGTGGATACCTACTAATCTAAAGAAAGCAAGGTATTGCACCAAACCTCCAGGCTCTTCATGGAACCCATTAAAAATAACTGTCCTCATTAAGAGCTGGTAGCTGCACCCCCTCCAGAGGCCTGATCCCAACCACATAGCTTTCTTCTAAGACTAATTCAGTTTCAGCCAGCTCCTTCTTAACCATCCAACCATGCCATCCAGGCATGGGCTAGGTCCAAGAAAGCCACCTTGGGCTGCTTATTTAGCATGAGAAAGAGCTGGAATTCATCAACGTATTGGTGGCACCCAGCACTTTACCTCCTGACAAGTTCCCCAGAGGGCCCATATAAATATTGATTAACATTGGGGACAAGATCACACCCTGCATAACACCCTGCGTAACACCACACACCAGTGACCGCTTGGGGGACCATTTGTCTCTAATTGCATCCCTAGAGGAATGAGAGAAACCGTGCTAAGATGGTACCTCAAACCCTGAGAAAGGACAGGCAGCTGACCAGGTTCAAATGATCAACTGTGTCAAAAGTGGCTGACACATCTAACAGTATCAGCAGTGCTGAACTGCCTCTATCTTATTGAAGGCAGAGGTTGTCAGCTAGGGCTATAAGTGCTTTCTCAGTCCCATAATTAGGCCTGAAGCCAGACTGGAAAGGGTCAAATGCAGAAGTCTCAGAAACTGCTTTCTTTTCCAAGAAATGGCAAAATAGATATTGGGTGGTAATTGAATAGGTTCTTTTTATCTAAGAAGAGTTTTTTCAATAAAGTTCTAACTATAGCCAAACAATCCTGAGTGAGGTACAAGTGATGGAGCACCTGATGGAGCACCAAGATTTCCCTCAAGGGGTCTCCCAACATGTCCCTGCAGGCTTTCACCAACCAGGAGGGGTGGAGTTCCAAGGAGCAAGTTGTTGATTTCATAGCAACCAAGACCCTGTCAACACCTGACAAAGAGAGCGAGTGGAAGTGGTCCAGAACTGGAATAGATGTTGACAACAAAGACTCCATAACACTTCTTAAATCAAAACTGGAGGCAAGGTCCTGATGGAGCACCAAGATTTTGTCCACAGAAAAGTTTTTGTCCACAGCTAAATGCCAATTCACTATCAATTTGGGATTCCACCCTTTGGGAAGTCAGTTGTTGAATCCCCATAAATAATTGTGCTGGCCATGAACTAGTTGATGCAGGCAGAGAAGTAAACTTCCTTTGCTGCTTTGCCCGCCACTTCATAGGCATTCTATTGGGCCCTATATTGTGTTCTCAAAGCCTTGTCACAAGATTGTTGCCCGGTTTGCTCTAGCCATCGGAGCAACCACTTCAGTTTTCTAAGCTTCATGGTAAATCAGGGAGCAGGAGAGGAATGAGGGCACAGAGGGCATCAAGGAGCAACTTGATCGATGGGCCCCCTGAAGACCTTCATTCCAGATCTCGGCAAGCACATTGAGAGAGCTGCTGCAGTCCCTGGGAAACCCCAAAGAGCATTCTGGAAACAATTGGAGACATAGGTCTCAGTGAACAAGCATACATCAGCTCTCCACCTTTGAGGAGGGGGGTCACAAACCTCAATCCTGCCTTCAAGAAGAAATTGCCATGACACTGCCTCATATTTGACTAATTTTTACAGATCCACGCCTGCACAAAAAGTGAAATCCAGCATATGATCATTTTTCTATGTGCGGGGCTGAAACTGTCTGGGAGAGTCTTAATGTCACTATGGCTGACATAAAATCTGAGGTAGCCTCGGATAAGGCAGTGTCTGCATGGATCCCCCAAGACCACTAGCTGTGGGGAACTCAACATCCAATCAGAGACAGTCTCAGCAAGCCTCCGCAGGATATTTACTGGTGTATTAGGTGGACTGTACACCAACAAGCTAGCCAGCCTCTCCCCAGCACCCCACATGAGGCCAATACACTCCTGAATGCACAGGCACTAAGCCAGTGCATTCCACCCTGCTGGAACATATCACACAGGACAGAGATCTTATTCTGTATGGATCTGGCATTGCGCAGCATCAAGGACGGAGAGAAGGGAATGCCAGATGTCCTCATATCATCATTCCTAAGGATGGGATGAAGATAAGAAAGGTTCCAAGCATACCCATATATCCAAACTTGTCTTTGAACTACACTCCTCCCACTGTCATACTTTCCAGCCCTACAAATCACTGGGATGCTGTGGCCACCCAGGCAGTTGTCAACAATAAGATGTAAAAACAGCAGGAAAAACTAGATGTACAAATAAGCAACATAAACCAGCCAACACTAGCCAATTAACGACACTAATAGGCTAATGATAACATAGATTAATCAAAAGGTCAATTACAAAATAGACTTAAAATAAAATAAGCCACCTGAAAGGAAATTTTAAAAAACACATTAATCACCTAGGAACCACCTAATAACTAGAATCACAGGCAGAAACCCACAGTGCAGAGCCCGTGCAAAAAGCCGGTGGACATAGGCTGATAATCAGGGCTTTTTTGGAGTCCTCATGGGCAAGGGTTACTCCTGAGCCTACACAGCTCTCTCCACTTCCCAGGCTAGCTGGGTGGGAAACTATCTGAAGTCTCTCTCCCTCTCTCTCTCTCTCTCCCCTCTCTCTCTGTCTCCCTCTCTCTCTTCAGACGGATATCATCAACTAAAGCTACTAGAGTCATCTCCATCCCATGGCCTGGCCTGAATCAGACTGAAAAGGGTCCAAAGTTCTAGAGTTATCTAAAAAGAGTTGGTCAGCTACTGCTCTCGTGATCATTTTGCCCAGAAAGGGCAGATTAGAGACTGGGAGATAATTGGCCATGTTATTTTTGCCTAGGGATTGTTTTTAAGTAGCAGATGGATGCCCATGCCACCTGGTTGAGTGGCATGCCACCTGGTTGAGTGGCATGGGAAGGGTGCCCTGAGTTAGTGACCAATTTATGATAGACCTCAAGGGCTTATTTATGTGGCCCCTACTTGATTTTATCAGCCAAGATGGGCAAGGATCCTGCACACAAGTAGCTGCTTTCACAAATGCCAGGATGCTGTCAATATCCATCACTGGAACTTGTTCAAAGTGGTCTATACTTGAACCAGATGCTGTAAGCATTTCTTCCATCTAGTCCATTACTTCACATAGATCTCAATCTAATCTTCCTCTTCATGAAAGAGGAATTGCTTTGAAACTGACTCAAATACCTAAAAAGAGGAAGAGAAACAGATTGCTGGATTTCAGGGAGAAATTTGGCAAAAAGAAATTAAGAGAATTCCACTTAACAATCCTACTTCCAAAGTAGATGGGAGGCATTCCTTTGTCAGTGCTATCATATGTGAGTTGCATAGAATGGATGCAAAGAAGAGCTGTTTAAGACCCAAAATACACAATGCTTATGAGGCAAGTCCGGTCATGGTTGCCTGACCTAACTTTTAGTCACACATACGAACAGAGGCACTCAACTTCAAAACGTTCCTTTGTTTCGTTTGGTGCAGGAGCTCTGTGAGGAGGGAGGAGAGGTTTTAGGCATCTGTCATGTGTCATTTTAAGGGGTGGAAGCGGCCACAGGACAAGAGGCTGTTTACTCCTTCCACAGGACATTAGATAGTCTTCAACCAGCCTCTGCCTTATCTATCAAATAGCACTATTTTCTAGCCATGCAAAGTGTTCCCACAAGTTACTCTTGTGTCTGAATCAAGGGCTGTATCATTTTCCTTTTCTAATTTTTTTGACTCAAACATTTTACTTTTGACAGTTTTCCTTGGTCCTGAAGTAAAATTATCTGAAAAATCTATCTTAGTTGAAATTATTTCACACCAATGTTTTCTCGCTATTGCTATCCTTGCCAATGACTTCACAACAAGTAACGTGATATGTAGATCTTTATGGAAAACACTGAATGCAGTTATTGAAGTGCTTTTAAAAAGCAATCACAGCAAATGGTCTTCATACATTACTTTTGTACAATTTAACCATGTTTATGTCCAGTAGCACCTTAAAGAACAACTAGATTTCCATGGTATGAGCTTCTGAGAGTCAGAATTCCATCAGATACAAGTAGGGAAAAAGGTTCCTGCCTTCCTCACATGAAAACCACATGCTAGGGGAATTATGTCACTGATTTTACTGCTCTACATGGAGTGGCAAAATCAGCAAAATAACTCCCCTCACATAATGGTTTTGTGCAGGAAAATGGCTTGGGGGGAGGCAAGTGTTTCCCCTTCCCTTGCAGCACTGTTCTGAGCTCATTTGAGCTCTGCTTTTTTAAAAAAAGAAACAGTTACCTGCAGCTGCCATGTGACTGCTCAGAGCCGCTTAAAATGAGTGCATGCCCATGCAGAAACAGATTGTCTAGAGCCACCCCTTAGTATGGGAACAAGCCAAATTGTCGGAGCCCATAAATTTGACCACATGCTGGTGTCTGTCTGGGAGTAGCACCAGTAGCACATTGGTCTTCTTGTTTATAATTAATAGGCACCTCACACCTATTTTTAATCCCCACTGGGGACATTGTATGATGCTGATTCTCTAACCCTAGATATTTTGGGTTTGGTTGTAGTTGCTCTAGTGGGAAGAAGACAAAGAAAGGGAGAGTGAAAAGGGAAAGAAGAGGTGGTATGCTGAAGGTTTGTGGTATCTGAAAGAGAGAAAAGAAGTGTTCATGTTATAGTCCACGCAGAACGAAGTTGTCAGCTGTGCTGGTTCACAAGAAAAATCCCCAAACCCACAGCACAATCCATACAATATCTTTTTATTAGGGTTAACTTAATGACACATGAGCAAGTTTTTGAGTTCTTTATAACTCTTCTTCAGGCTGGGCTTCATAACATAAATCTAGAAATGCTGGTGCACAGGGAGGGAATGTGTGTAATAGACTGCAGCCCAGTTATGGACTTTTTTAGCCATTCTTTTTCGGAAATGGGCTACCAATGGAGATAAAGAGAGCATTCCCTCCTGATTATTACAAGTGATGCAAAGAAGTACTGTTTCAGAGGATTTTTAAAAAATATTATTAAATGTGCTCTGGGATACAGCAGAATTTGGAGGAGGGGGGTTCTTTCAACCAATCAGTTAATGTAGCCATGTAGGTGTATTCTTAATTTCTAACTTTGGCATTTTATATTTGCATATATTTTGTAAGCTGCCTTGGAGGAGGATAGGTGGGAAATAAATATTTTAAATAAACAACATCACAGGTGCTGAGGCACACTGTCAAAAAAATGGTCAGGCATATGAGACATAAACTGAAATCTCACCAGCTTGGTCCAGGAACGGAAATAACGCACAACTGTTTTAAAGCTAACAGACCATATTTCAAATGCTTCCAGTGATTAGAATAGAGGAAGAATGTCTTAATCAGGTTTACTTAACAGATTGTGAACGATCCAGGAAACAAGAATGAAAGCAGTTCAAAGGGGGATGAGAAAGAAAGAATTAGTTGGATTTGTTGTTGGGTTTTTTTTTGGTGGCTCAGGCATTTGTAAACAGAGGTGTTTACATTGCTGTAAGGAGGTCTAAGCACAGATTTCTGACAGCTTCCCTGGAGAGCAGCCACTCCTCTTCCAGCATAAATAATGAAGAAGTATTGACATTGCTGAGTTGAGGAGGGGTCGTTGTGCAAAAATTCTGTGTGGTTTGTGACAGGGGTGTTATGAGGGACAAAAGGAAGAGAGCCTTGTCAGATACTGTCATCAGGCTCCTGTCTGGCATTCATAACATAAACAAAAAACAGTCTCTTCTAGGCTTGCAGGTGAGGAATGCTGGCTCAAATGTTGAAAAGCCTGAGCTTATAACTGTGATTGTTTTCAGGTAAACATCACTTTGCTGGACATTAATGATAATTATCCTGTATGGAAAGATGAACCCTACTTCATTAACCTCGTGGAGATGACCCCTCCCAATTCTGATGTCACCACGGTATGTGTTCTCTGTTCTTTTTCTTCTGAAGCACAAAACCTCTAGTTGAATTTTACTCTCCCCTCTTTTCTTGAGTACCCTTTTTACAAATGGGTATAACTAAAGAATTAATGCAATGCAGTTCGAGCAGGAATCTGTAGATTTATTTGCCTTACATTACAAAATACAGATATTTGTAAACATGATTTGGAATCAGGTAGCAAAGGAAAGATTAAGCAACATCCTGCCCCATCCCCCAAGTTAAGGTTGTATATAGTATAGTCTGGAACACTATTATGCTAATAATTGATTCCAGACTTTCCCATAAATGACCCGTTCAAATGGTCATTCATTTCACATTCCAGTGCTGATCTTCAATTTGAAGAATGGTAACTGTTGTAAACCAGAGCCCAAATACAAGCCTTGGCTTTCCCAATGTGAAAAGGGCATACATTGCTGTATTCATTTTCTTTTTTTAAAAGAATTTTATTTAAAAGAAAAGAAAATGTAGTAAAGTAAGTGCATTGTATAAAGGTTATGCAGATTCTAAATTAGACATTAAATTAAAACTTATACAATCTTATACAAACAATAGGTATATAAATAGTACAGTTATAATAGTTTTGGGAGTAAAGCAAGTAATACATTTAAGCTTCTTTGACCTGATAAACAAAACATTGCATATTTGACTTCCCTAACCCTAGATACATAACATTTCTCCTTCTCTGTCCTTCCCTCTAAGCTTCTATATCAATTAGTTTTAAAATGTATACATTAATGTAAAATTCTTGAATTTCATGTATAAGTACTGAAACACAGGTCTAGGAAATGGAATAGGACACTTGTGGAGTACCGTGTGCTAGCGAAACCAGATAGAGGCCGTATTCTGTACAGTAGAAGCAAGAATTATGTAAACATTTTTATTGATTTAAGAACCAAAAAACTTCCTCAACTGGCAAAAAAGTCTAGCTTCTTCTTGCTAAAAACCCTTCAGAGGATGATTTGCATAACTTTGCATTCTGGATTATTAGACTTCAAATACATTTTAAATATATATATATCAATTAGTTTTGCCTAAGTAATCAAAGAGAGCCTTCCATTTTTTCCAGAACTCAGTTATCAGTCTATTATATAAGTAGGTAGTGGGGGGACTTCCGGCTTGGGATTAATGACAGTCTGAAGGAGCCCAAGTCTGGGCTGTCTGAGGCACTGGGTTTTTTTGGAAAGCGAGGCGCCTGAACGCCTGCTGCCAACCCAATTTCAGGGAGAAGTTGGGCTTGAACGTTTCGCAACCCCGAGAGAGTGTGATCTTGGTGGGGGGGGGGTTCTGAATCAAGGATTCTCCCCACCACCTTGAGGTCCCCTCGGAGAAGGGCGAGCTAACAACTCTGCAGTACCTCAGGAGTCATTTAATTGGCACAAGATCGTCAGAAACCAAGCTTCAGTAACAGCTTTGACCAAATATAAGTGAATGAAACAGCACAGACAACCTGCAGAAATGTCGAAAGGTAAAGATCATTATCGGACTTTATAGATTAAATGACAGTAAAAAGACCAAGATAAAAAAAGTTAAAGGGACAGAATCTAATAGAACAAACATCAAGGATTAATTATTGAGTAAAATTGTGAACGCTTTTGAAGTTTTAAGTACAAAAAAACGGAAAAGAAATATTGTTTATGCATACCTGTGGTTAGAAGTGAGATAAGCAGTGTGAGAGAAGAGCTGGGCTGGAGGAAACATCGCGAGACAGGAAGTAAGCAGGGGAGCAGAGAAGCTGCTGCCTAGAGAGGACAGCAGAGGGCAGGAAGAAAGAAGATTGACTAGAAGAAAGAAGACCCGGAAGCAAAACAAAGGAACTACTGGAAAAGCTACAAGGACTTCGGGAACAGGAAGTATGCCATTTTAAGTGAGGTATGAAGTAATCAAAGAGAAGAGTTTAAGAAACCATAGAGAAAAAACGCCCGACATTTTGGATTTAAAAGGAACTATTTTAAAATTGTTAAAAAAGACATTTAAATATACTGAAAGGAGAGAAGGGCTATAGAAGTCAAAACGGATTTAAGAAAGAGAGCAGACACGTGGGGAGGCGCGAAGCAGAGCCCCACGATGGCTGGAAAAAAAGCGGAAAGAGAGTGGCAAGCTCAAGTGGATGCATCGATTGAAGGATTAGAGAAAAGAGTGGTGGAGAATCACAAAGAATTGTTGCAAAAAATGCAGGAAATGCTTTCAAAAGACTTAAAAGATATGAAAGAGGCTATTAAGGCGGAGGTAAAAGATGTTATCAAGGAAGAGGTAGCGGGATTGGCAAAAAATATAGATGCAATAAAAGGAGAACTGCAAGCAACTAATAAAAAAGTGGAGGAGGTTGAGCAAAAGACTAAGGATCTTGCAACGGATATAAAATAGGAAAATCAAGGGATACAAGGAAGAATGGTGTTGATGGAATGTAAGGCAATGGAAAGGCAATTAAGATTTCGCAACATTCAAGAATCAGAAGCACAATCTGCACAAGAACAAATGAGAGAAATTCTGGCAGAATTTGTAGATAAAGAGCCAGAAGAAATATCAATAAATATGGATCTCGCATATTGAATTAATTCAGCTTATGCACAACGTAAGAAAATACCAAGAGATATTATTGTCCAACTAGTAACAAAGAGAATGAAAGAAGAAATTATCAAAAGGCATTTTGAAAAGCCCTTAACACTGGATGGAAACAGAATTCAGATTATTAAAGAAATGCCAAAAGGTATTCTCCAGGAGAGGAAAAAATACAGAGAATTGACCCAGAAATTAAGAGGAAAGGATATCAGGTATAGATGGAAACTACCAGAAGGATTGAGTTTTTACTATAAAGCTTTAAGAGTTATCATCAAAACAAGAGAGCAGATGGAAAAAAAAATTGAGGAAAATGCAGAAGATTTTTCCAGAACATTAACACAATGGAATACAAATTAATATCGTGGAATGTAAATGGACTAAACTCACCCCAAAAGAGAAAAACAATTTTTCATTGGCTAAAAAAACAAAATTGTAATATAATTTGTCTACAAGATACTCATATTAAAGATCAAGATATTAAATACCTAAAAAATAAACAATTAGGAAAAGAATATATAACATCGTCTAAGCAAAAGAAAAAAGGAGTAGTGATTTATATTAAAGAGACTATAGATTCTAAATTAATTTTTCAAGATCAGAATGGAAGATATGTGGCTGTGGAAATTAATGTAAATGTTAAAAAAAATCGATAATAGGTCTTTATGCACCTAATGGTGCAAAAGACCAATTTTATAGAGAAATAATGGACAAACTGGATCAGGACTCATATGAACAGATGATAATGGTAGGAGACTTTAATGCTGTTGTGGACTTACAGATGGACAGGAAGATCAAAGGAGGCAACAAGAAATTTGGAAAGTTGCCAAAAGTATTTTTTGACATGGTCCAGCAAGAACAACTTGAGGATGTATGGAGAAAAGAAAATCCTAAAGCCAAAGACTTTACATACTACTCCGCGAGGCACTTATCATTTTCAAGAATTGATATGATCTGGACATCAAAAGAGCTGGCTTTAAATACAAAAAAAGTGGAAATTCTGCCAAGGGTGAGTTCATATCATAATCCAATATTATGGAAAGCAACAATGGGTCGGAGAAGGTTAAGATGAAGAATAAATGAAGATCTACTACAAAATCAGGACAATTTGAATTATTTGAAAGTGGAAACAAAGCAATTTTTTCAAATAAACAACAGTAATGAAGTTTCAATCCAGATGGTATGGGATATATATAAGTCAGTAATAAGAGGAAATTTAATTTTTTAAAATAATAAGGACAAGAAAAGAAAGCAACAGAAATGGCAAGAAATTCGAGACATTGTACCAAAAAGAACAGGAGTTAAAGAAAAAACCCGGGAAAAAATCAATAAGACAGGAAATCAAAATACTGCAAGAGCAAGTAAGAGCCATCAGCAACAAGGAATTGGAATGGAAGTTAAAGGTATTAAAGCAGAAGTCCTTTGAAGGTGCAAACAAACCAGGAAAGTACCTAGCCTGGCAACTGAAGAAGAAAAAAGAGCAGAAAATTATTAGCAAGATAATTGAGGAAGGAAAGGAATTGAAGGATCATCAAGCAATTAAATGGGCCTTCTATAAATATTATGCGAAACTATTCCAAAGTAAGGCAGTGAATTTGGAAGAAATAGATTGATATTTCCAAAAAATAGACCTACCAAAAATATCAGAAGAAATTAAACAGAGACTGAATACTCCAGTAACAGAGGAAGAAATTTTACAAGCAATAGAAGTAGCAAAGATTGGAAAAGCACCAGGTCCGGACAGGATCACAGCTAAATTCTACAAAGTAATGAAGGAAGACCTTGTACCAATATTAAAAAATATAATGAATGATACACTTCAAGGAAAAGGACTTCCAGATACATGGAATGAAGCAAGAATTGCTTTGATCCCAAAAGAATTACTAGACTTGACATATGTGAAAAATTATAGACCAATTTCGCTTATAAATAATGACTATAAAATAATGGCAAGAATACTAGCAGACAGACATGGCATTTATAACCACTCTCAGGTTGTCTTTTAGTTGTCTGTTTGGTAGGAATCCAGCCTGGTCCTCTCCTATAAAGTCCATTAGCCAGTGGTTATAAATGCCATTGAATATTTTGACAAGCGACCAGATAAAGAAGTTGGCCTTTTCTTTGCAGATGCAGAGAAGGCCTTTGACAACTTGAACTGGGACTTTCTGTTCACATTAATGGAAAAGATGGACCTAGGTAAAGAATTTATAGAAGCAGTAAAAACAATATATAAGGAACAAAGAGCGACAATCTGTGTCAACGACGACCTGACAGAGAAGTTTGAAATAAGAAAAGGTACAAGACAAGGATGTCCACTATCACCGTTGTTATTTGTGATGGTCCTAGAAATATTACTAAGGCAGATCAGAGAAGATGATAATATAAAAGGAATAAAAATAAAGGGATCTTCTTATAAGTTAAGAGCGTTTGCAGATGATGTGATGTTTATAGCAGAAGATCCACTACAAACTTTGCCAAGATTACTTGATAAAATTAAGGAATTTGGAGATTTGGCAGGCTTTTATATAAACAAAAAGAAGTCAAAAATAATAACCAAGAATATGACCAAGAAGAAGCAACAGGAACTGAGTGAATTAACAAACTGTGACGTGGTACACAAGACTAAATATTTGGGAATAGAGCTGACAGCTAAAAATATGGATTTATTTAAGAACCATTATGAAAAGCTCTGGACACAAATTGAAAGAGATGATAAAATGGAATAAATTAAACTTATCGTGATTCGGTCGGATTGCCACAGTCAAAATGAATGTGTTGCCTAGGATTATGTTCCTAATGCAAACAATACCAATTATAAAAGACAAAAAACAAATTGAAAAATGGCAGAAGAAGATACGGAATTTGTGTGGGCAGGAAAGAAACCAAGAGTAAAGATGAAAGTACTTTGTGATGCTAAGGAAAGAGGTGGAATGCAGTTACCTGATCTTCGACTTTACCACGAAGCGATATGTCTAGTCTGGTTAAAAGAATGGGTGTTGTTAACCAATCATAAATTACTAACTTTGGAAGGTTATAATAAACTATTTGGATGGCATGCATATATGTGGTATGATAAGTATAAAATGGATGCAATTGAGAAGAAATTTACTGTTGACTTGGCTAAAATACAAAAGAATTATAGATCAGAAGAAACCACTGTGGATTATACCAGCTGAGGTGATCAACCCAAACCTAGAATACAAAGGAAGAGAATGGCTTACCTTCAAGGACCTAACAGAAGTAGCAGATAAGGAGGTGAAACTCAAACCAAATGAGGAGTTGCCATTCAAATATGGTTGGTTACAATATAGACAAATTAAAGACTTATTTGACTCAGACCAAAGAAAGACAGGTTTTAGAACCAAGAATTCAGAATTTGAAGAACTATTGTTGGGAGATAATAGTAAAGCAATTTCTAAAATGTACAAATTGTTATTGAAGTGGTTTACAGAAGATGAAACAGTCAAGGTACAAATGGTAAAGTGGGCTATAAATTGTAATAATGAAATAACGATGGAAGCATGGGAACAACTACGGAAAAATACCTTAAAAATATCAACATGTACCAGTATTAGAGAGAATGGCTATAAAATGTTATACAGATGGTATTTAACACCAAAAAAATTAGCCATAGCCAATAAACAGCTATCTAACAAGTGTTGGAAATGTAAGGAGCATGAAGGTTCTCTATTTCATATGTGGTGGACTTGTCGTAAGGCTAGAGACTTTTGGACCAAAATATGTGCTGAGATGTCTTTGATACTTCGCTATAATCTTGCTAGAAATCCAGAAATGTTGTTACTATCTTTGCGTTTGGAAGAAGTTGACAGAAATGATAAGATATTGTTATATTACATGATAACAGCAGCTAGAATAATATATGCTCAGTACTGGAAGAGAGAAGAGATACCTGAAATTGAAGAATGGACAAGGAAATTGTTGTACATGGCTGAAATGGACAAACTAACAAGAAACTTGAAGGATCAAGATCCAAAAGCATTTTTGGAACATTGGAAAAAGTTGAAAAAATATATGGAAAAGAAATGGGATGTTAAGGGACAATTATGGTCTTTTGAGGGGTTTTAATGATACTAAGTAAGATAAGATATAGTTAAAATCTTTACTAATAACAAGATAAGAACAATTTTAGTATAGAAATAATGTGTTACTAATAACGGGGGGTTGGAGTGCTGTTGGAAGTCAACATCGAAAAGGAGGGGAAGGGAGGGGGTGGGGAAATATATTCATGGGAATTGAAATGGATTATATTTGTATCTTAATTTGACTATATATTGACCCATCCAATAAAAATTTATTATAATATTATATAAATAGTAGTCAATTT